>NC_134571.1:10753214-11056428 GCF_050947875.1 Dermacentor variabilis
ACCCTTTTTTTCGCGTTGGCGTTGATCTTCTCGGACCATTCCCTATATCGAATGACGGAAATAGGTGGATTGCCGTCGCTACGGACTATACAACTCGCTATGCCATTACTAGAGCCCTACCGACCAGCTGCGCTACAGATGTCGCTGAGTTCTTGCTTCACGACGTTATCTTGCACCACGGGGCACCTCGTCAACTTCTCACCGATCGGGGCAGATACTTTCTTTCCAAAGTCATAGACGACCTACTTCGATCATGTGCTACTAAACACAAACTTACTACCACTTACCATCCTCAAACTAACGGTCTTACCGAACGCCTGAACCGTACATTAACTGACATGCTAGCAATGTATGTTTGCTCCGATCATCGCGACTGGGACATTGCTCTACCATTTGTCACGTTCGCCTACAATTCCTCGCGCCACGACACAGCAGGCTATTCCCCCTTCTACCTCCTCTACAGCCGTGAGCCAACTTTGCCTTTCGAGACACTCCTCTCGACCACGCTCGACTCGCCGACAGAGTACACTCGGGATGTCATAACCAGAGCGACCCAAGCACGCCAGATTGCCCACATTCGCCTTTCTGCTTCACAGACACGCCAGAAGTGCCGTTACGACCAGCGCCATCCCGACGTGCATTACGAACCAGGTGCTCTTGTGCTAGTCTGGTATCCTACTCGGCGTGTTGGTCTTTCGGAGAAATTCCTTTCGCGATACTGGGGCCCTTACCGCATCCTTCGCCAGGTGACCCCTGTCACATATGAAGTGTCTCCGCTGGATGCCACGGTGCCTTCACCTCTCTCTGACATCATCCACGTCAGCCGTCTCAAACCTTACCTTTCTTGGACAGATGAGCCGCACCAATAAGGTGCTTTTTCCGACGGGTGTGATATCACAGTCGGTAATGTGTGAAGAAGAGGACTTTGATGGTGATCTGAGAGACGACGAGAAAGAGGGTAGTTTTTTATCGCTGCTCTACGCTTGTTGGCCCAGCCATTAAAAGCCATCTGTAAATAGACGCACATTTCTTCGTTTCCGTAACAATATATTGCAGCGAACGATGGGGACGCTGCGTGTATCGCAAGGAAACTGTTCTTCAGAAGTTGGCTGTGTACCCGGTGACAACCTGCTGCCACCACAGTGAATACGTTCAAAGACAGAGAAATCACTCGAGCTTTCAACATTTTTTTTTATTGCAACGGAAGTAAGAAAACAAATTCCCCCCCCCCCCCATATACACATATTCGCAGTAAACAACGACCCGTCTTTATTAAACTAACGAACTTCAAAACTAAAGGAAGTATCTTGGCTTGTGGCCGAAAGCTAAAGGACTCAGGCTACGCCATTAGAGACTTGGCTGCCGCCAATCGTAAATATCGTACAAAACTGCTGCAGTTCGTCCAGCCCAAAAACTGCCCTTTTGAACTCAAACTCAACGAGCTGCACGTGGAAAACAAATGTTATTTCGATGACGTCTCTTCAGATAACGTTAAAGAATTTCTGTGTTCAACAGTGCCCTCTTTTAAAGTACCAAAGCACGGAACTTAGCAACTGTAAACGGCAAATGACATAGTTCCAATCTTCCTGTGAATTTTCCACACCGCCGAAGTTCGTCGTTCAAGCTCTTTAACATGGCATTTAGCAACATTCGCAGCATAATACGCAAGCGTGAACAGATTAGCTGCTTCATCGATGACACCAATGCAACATTATCACTCTAACCGAAACGTGGTTGAATGCAGATATTGCAGATCACGAGGTTTTCCCCACTCATCAAAACTTCACCCTACAAAACTTCACCCTATGTCGCCATGACAGGAGTGGTATTAGAGGAGGAGGAATTGTTGTAAAATGCACTTTGTCTTCTTCACTTGTCTTCCATGACGATTACCTTGAACTTTAATTTGTCTGCGTACAGAGCACATCGTCGAAATTGGTATTTGGTATCGACTATCGGTCCCCCGATAGGCAAGTGCCCTTTTGTGATAACATTTCCAACAACCTCACTAGAATTAAAACGCAGTTTTCCAACGCACCAATCTACCTCTTCGGTGACTTTAATTACTCTGGCATCAACTCTCTCTTGCTCTCAGTCCCAAACATTTCACCGTCTAACGAAACGCAACAATTTCTCGATCTAGTACAAGATTTCAATCTGCTACAAATCGTAATACACCCTACTAGAAGCGAAAATACCCGGTACATTTATTAACATCCAATCCAGATGATATTACCAGAATCAACATGTTACCTGCTGTTAATGACCATGACCTCCTGCACATCTGTATTTCACTCCCAATCAAAAACCGATCGCCTATGAATAAACTAATTGTTGTCTACAAGAGAGGAAATTTTTACGCTATTAACCATGAACTTGCAATTTTTCTCGGCAGTTTTCAACACTCGTATCTGAGTCGCACCCTAAATACTAACTACTATGAGTTATTCAAGAACGTGCTTCTCAACTTTAAATATAGGTACTTTTCGACAATAATTGTTAAACACGATTCCAACAACCCTTCGTTTTCCAAACGTCTCAAAGCTCTCCTGAACAGGACAAAAAACGTCTGTATAGAAAGGTACCATGCAGTAACAATCTTCAAACGTGGGAAAAGTACCGGATGAGTGTTATCACCTATCTTAATTAATTGAAGTACTCAAAAAACAAGTTTTACTCATCCGACCTTCTTTCCACACTTCAGTCAAACCCTAATAAATTCTGGAGTTTACTGTCCACTAAATCACGCACCAACACCATAGATGTTGTTAGCGCCGATGGTGAACCAACTAAAAGTGAGCAGTGCACTGCTGCCCTCAATAATCATTTTTCATCAGCTTGAAAAGCTTCTCCGTTACTTAATGGGAGAACGGCACCGTCGTAGCTCAATTGGTAGAGCATCGCACGCGTAATGCGAAGACGTGGGATCGTTCCCCACCTGCGGCAAGTTGTTTTTTCCTGCACCTTAATTTCCATTATATTTATCATTACCTCAATTAGTAAGTAAAAGTAATTTCCCCAGCGTTGTCCGTTGTGTCTTTGTTTGTTGGCCCTTATGATATAATAAATAAAAATTGGCCCCTTGGTTAACCCCCTTTCCTCCCGTTCGTCTTACGTCAGTTTTTCGTCACTCAGGCAATCACTTGGTTTGTCATTGCTCGCATCACGCCATGTCATATGCCACCTTTTCCTGCTCCACTCTTTCTTCTATCACCCAAAATCACGCCACGTGCTACTAAAACCGCAATCTAGAGCGTTCTCTCGATTCAGCCACACCATGGCAATAGCGCGTGTAAACGGCCTCACGGCATCTATAAACTCACCTTCTTTCCTAACGCAATAGCGCTGTGGAATTCCTTCCCCGAACACATAGTATCATACACCGAACGCAAAGGATTCCGCGCTAAACTATATATCCACTATACAGCCTGAGACGACCACTGTTCCCTACACTGACTAACTGATCATAATAAATATCCACCTGCTCTGATTCTCTTTAATTGTTTACCTTTTATATTTTCAATGTATTCTCCTTTGTATTTTTACTTCGCTTTCTCTAATGCTGGTGGCTCTACTGGTCAATGGTCACTTGCTCTAATGCTGCATTTCTGTTCAAATAATTGAAATTTGCCATGTCGTTATATCCCCACTTATGTAATGCCTGCGGGCCTTTAAGGAGAAATAAATGAAATAAAAATGAACACGTATATCTTTCTGAGCCTTCATTTACGGCCACTGTCACATCTGCCCGCCTTAAGGCGTAGACATCTAGTTCACCATCGCTATGCCTTGCCATGCCCTCCTGTGGGGCATTTTGTGGCAGGGGTCGGGGCTCACTATTTTGTAGTTATTTTCGACAGGCCTCACATAATTCATTTCTAGGCATCTCGTCTGGAATCTTGCACCGTCTAGAGGTTTCTTGCTTCGCTACTATTTACTTTATTATTATATGTAGCGTTCACTAGAATGGCTGAATGTACCATACAATAAGGTTTCTAAGGTTAATGCTCGTAGTTAATGACTTGTAAAGTACATCAAGACGCTTGGCTCGCAAAATAGAGGGCACCGACGTTTAATATAAGCACGTGACAAGTACGAGAATATTTATTCCGGCTTCTTACTTCAAGATGACTGAATATCTTGCTGCCTTTAAACACATTTCATTCATGTAAAAAGCGATCTTAGTCTTTCAGAATGGTATTTATCGGCAGTATTTGGAACCATGCTTCATAATTCAGGCACAAAAGCTATGGTTTTCCTTGACTACGACTGTATCATATAATTGGTAGCTCCTTTACTGCTATATTTGCCAGTACGTACGTTCAGAATAAAAATCGGCTTCATTTGGCAATAACATAGGTTTTTGGAATATTTATATACAGGAGAAGGTCCCGAAGTCAAAGACTACTATGGCATCTCCTTTCTCAAGTAAACATAACAAAACAAACAAGACAGTAGCTTCATCAACTCGTGAATAAGAAGAAAAAAAAAGGTGGTGTAACATAATTAGCTAGTTGGTGAAATACAAACGTATGAGTAATAATCATTTAATTAAGTACTCTTATATAGCCTTGTCTAGAATGTGCCGTCTGCAACAAACAATACATAGGTGATAGGGCACAACAAATTCATACACGACTCAACGGCCATCGCGCAGATACAAAACACAATTTACCTAAAGCAGTAGCCAGCATCTTCAATGAACGCGGCCATGCATTCGACAAAGCAAGGCTCCATATACTAAACCGTACACCCCCCCCCCCCCCCTTGTGGCCTGCACCATAATCATATTGTCATGCGTTGCAGTGATATTGAAGAATAAGGCCGGCGGAACAACTGCGAGTCGCGAAACCAACTCTTTATTGGGTTAACCTGTGCCCACGAAATAACAAACATTCAAGCACAACGACAGCTGTGAGCTCAGGCGGCGATTGTCGAAATCTCATCGGTGAGACAAGCGCGTCGGCTTTTATACATGACTTGCCAAAGGGCACAGCGTTCCTTCCAGAAATTAGTACACAGTTCCTGTCAGGCATGCAGTCTGACTACACGAAGTTCGGTGACAACAGATTACGGATAGAAACAACGATAACATTCTAGAAAGTTCCGGTACAGAAGGGCGCGTTTTGGGCTGAGCGATAACTTTCAACATTTGTTAGCCGATGAAACGCGTTTTCAAGTCTATAATTATAGACCGATTAGCTTAGCTACTAAGCTAATCCCAAATAGAATCAGGAACACCTTAGACTTCTGTCAACCAAAGGACCAGGCAGGATTTCGTAAAGGCTACTCAACCAAAGGACCATATTCACAATATCAATCAGGTGAGAAAGAAATGTGCGGAATATAACCAACCCTTATATATAGCTTTCATTGATTACGATAAAGCGTTTGATTCAGTCGAAACTTCAGCAGTCATGCAGGCAATACGGAATCAGGGTGTAGACGAGCCGTATGTAAAGATACTGAAAGATATCTATAGCGGCTCCACAGCCACCGTAGTCCTCCATAAAGAAAGCAACAAAATCCCAATAAAGAAAGGCGTCAGGCAAGGAGATACGATCTCTCCGATGCTATTCACAGCGTGTTTACAGGAGGTATCCAGAGACCTAGATTGCGAATAATTGGGGACAAGAGTTAATGGAGAATACCTTAGTAACTTGCCATTCGCTGATGATATTGCCTTGCTTAGTAACTCAAGGGACCAATTGCAATGCATGCTCACTGATCTGGAGAGGCAAAGCAGAAGGGTGGGTCTAAGGTTAATCTGCAGAAAACTAAAGAAATGTTTAAACGTCTCGGAAGAGAACAGCAGTTTACGATCGGTAGCGAGGCACTGGAAGTGGTAAGGGAATACATCTACTTAGAGCAGGTAGTGACCGCGGATCCGGATCATGAGACTGAAATAATCAGAAGAATAAGAATGGGCTGGGGTGCGTTTGCCAGGCATTCTCAGATCATGAACAACAGACCCGCCGTGGTTGCTCAGTGGCAATGGTGTTGGGCTGCTGAGCACGAGGTCGCGGGATCGAATCCTGGCCACGGCGGCCGCATTTTGATGGGGGCGAAAACACCCGTGTACTTAGATTTAGGTGCACGTTAAAGAACCCCAGGTGATCGAAATTTCCGGAGTCCTTCACTACGACATGCCTCATTATCATAAAGTGGTTTTGCCACGTAAAACCCCATAATTTAATTTTAATCATAAATAACAGGTTGCCATTATCCCTCAAGAGAAATGTGTAGAACCAGCTGTGTCTTACCAGTATTCACGTACGGGACAGAAACCTGGAGGCTTACGAAAAGGGTTCTACTCAAATTGAGGACGACACAACGAGCTATGGAAAGAAGAATGATAGGTGTAACGTTAAGGGATAAGAAAAGAGCAGATTGGGTGAGGGAACAAACGCGAGTTAATGACATCTTAGTTGAAATCAAGAAAAAGAAATGGGCATGGGCAGGAGATGTAATGAGGAGGGAAGATAACCGATGGTCATTAAGGGTTGCGGACTGGATTCCAAGGGAAGGAAAGCGTAGCAGGGGGCGGCAGAAGGTTAGGTTGACGGATGAGATTAAGGAGTTTGCAGGGACAACATGGCCACAATTAGCACATGAGCGGGGTAGTTGCAGTGGGCGCAACCAGGCTGCTGCTGATGATGATGAAACGCGTTTGCAGGTAAAATATAAACAAGTACGCGTGTCAAGTTTCGTTGAAAAAAGAAAAAGATAAACAATTACACGTGTCAATATTGGGATTCTGGCGCGTAAAAAGTATTTAAAATACTGATTTCATACGCTCTGTTGCCTATTTCATTTTTGTTACTATACCGCAGCCTTGTATCTAGATCACTATATGTGCTATAGTCCTGATTACTGCGTAGCCGCGTAAAATCATTTCTTTTCATCATCTGGTTTTGTAGCAGACGATGACTGCTTATTTCTCCACGGTCATTCAACGGGGCCTCCTTTTTCTGCCTTAGGATTTAATATAGTCGCTAAGTGCTACGCCAGCATCAAGTTCCAAGCATGCACTGGATTCAAGCGGATGCCTATAGGGCTTTCTTTCGTGCTCACTTTTCACACGATGCTGGTGGCAAATTGCAGGTTGAGACGAGCCTGGGCACTCCCACTGCCTAATGATCCCTTTGGCGTTCAGGCCACAGGGTTCTAACAAAGCTGTTTCACTTTCAAACTGCACCGCGAGAATAGGCGACAGCTCGCAATTGTTTCTGCAAACAATAAAGCCCGCAGGCCAAAGTGGTCCGAACAACAAGTAGTTCGTGTAGCATTAAAGAATAACGCAAATATATGAAAGAAAAAGAAACAGCGGGGTGAGAGAAGAGGGAGTGTGGAGCGGGAGGCATCGCCATGTTTGCCGACGCTTCCCGTTCAATTCAGCCACCGCTGACCAGTGCACTTCACGACTTGCAGCTGCAGTTGCGAGACATCCGTGAAAGCAGACACGCCTCTAATAGCGCCTTTTGATTGGCCTGACGCCCCGTGGCTCTCAGTGGGTGCTCGAATGAGCCATTAAGGCTACACCCACACGACATGGTCATTGCTTGGTCCTGCGGCGAGATGGCGATACGCTAACAGCGTTTCACGCAGGTGCCATTCATTTGGGGTTCAAGCTTTCTGTAGGCGTTCATCGCCATATGTCTTGGAAAGCATTTAGCTTTGCAAACGGAACTGCGGCTCAACTGCGCGCTTTCCAAACGCGGCACAGTGACAGCCTTGATGCCTGCCTCAGCAAAATTATGTGGCGCAATCTCGCTTACTCTACGCACCCGATGCCAGCTCATATGGCTGCCCCAAATTACACCTATAGAAACTCAAAGAAGGAAAAAAGAAAGGAGCAAGGAAATGCTAATCTTCCTATGGGGTAGAACAGCTGTATGTTTCGGCAGTCACCTGTGGCAAGGGCGCCTAGATTTTCTGCTCTTATCGTATTCGTGTTGTATGTTTCGCGTGCTCCATTTCTGCAGAAACCGGTCCCTGTGTTCCTCCCAAGTGGCAATAAATTAGTGACTAAAATTTTTTCAAGCCTATTCTACTCACGAGCTTAGAAGTGTTAGTTACATAGTAACGATTAGGCACCCAATACCTTAAAACTCAATTCGTGGCCTCTGCATTTTTTTTTTCTTTCTTCTTTCTAACCAGTCGCCCCCCCCCCCCCCCCCCGTGCAGGGTACACCAAATGGAAGTCTTCCGGCTGGCTGTTCTAAACCATTTCAAAACAGAAGCTTTCGTCAGTGCTGTCTATTGCGCAGCTAATTTTTCCACGTTCATCCGCAGCGGTTGGTCGATGACTCTGCTGCTGACCACGAGGTAGCGGGTTCTATCCCTTGCATTTCTATGAAGACAAGAAAGCCTTTGTACGAAGTAAGCAGGTTCGAATAGCGAAAATTCGGCAGCACGTTACACTCCTGTAACACGTGAAGGCGAGAGCCTGCTGCGCACTTGGTAATGCGCCGTCTCGCATCGCCGCGTTGCTGCTTTCGCAGCTCGGCTTCTTCGGCTCGTTTTCGACGCTCAGCTGCGGCTTCGCGCTCGCTTGTATAGCGGGGTCATATTCGCGCCGACGAAATTTGTCTTCGACTTTACGTTGCATCCTCTCAGCAGGGGATTGAAACGTATGCTGTTCCGTGTGTTGCATGGGTGGTTTCAGTCAATGTATGCACTGTTCGCTTGACTTTGCTGAGCGCTTGTAGACTCAGCTTTACGGGCGTATGAGCCATTGCATTTTCTGCTTGCTTGGAAGGGGAGGCAGGGAATAGGGGTCATGGCTTATGATGATAGTTTTTGTACCATTGGATCAGACGACGCTTTATTTCGAGACCATCGGGGATATATGAGCCACTTAGGTCTGCCGCCTTAAAAAATTTCCAAATCGACTCGCATACGAATACGTCCGACAAAAATAAGCTCTCAATATAAAATCGGATATAGATTATTTTCTCATTTCTAAACAAAGCGAAAAATGAAACTTGGGCGTAGCACGTTTGGTGAAAAAGATGGCTCATATACATTTATTTGGCATATGCATCTAATAGCGTACGCAATTGGACCTCCATACAACTGAGGAACGCGCAAATCAGTAACAGCGTAACAACATTCGTTTCACAGGCTTTGCGTGACAACACGGTGCTGGGGCGGGAGCCAGACCAGCACGCCAAGGCCTCTCGCACATCCGATGTTCTTACGTTAGTCCGTCTGGTCTTGCGCCGCTCGGCATTGCCACGTTTCTTTTCTTCAGGTTCGCTTCGTTTATAAGTCGTACTTCTTTCTTCCTTGTCTTTTCGGCGATCATCAATGTCGTCTGCTATCCTTCCTTGTCGATCCTGACGCAAAAACGGCCGTGACGAAACATGTGAACAGCACCTGACCTGGCGTTGTGTTCGTTGAGGTAGAAAAGCCAGATATTACTAGCGCAGTGTTAGGTATGGCCGGACGCCAAGGACGATACGTCATCCCCCTACCTTCTACTTGGTCGGACGCCAAGGGCGATACGTCATCCCCCTACCCTATACTTGGTCGGACACCACGGGCGATACGTCATCCCCCTACCCTCTACTTGGCCGGACCCCACGGCGCCGAAGAGGTCATTCACCCGACCTTCTCCCCGGATTCGTCGAAAAGAGGATCGACTTCTCCTTCCCGTGCTCAGTAATGCAGGAGGAGGGGCCCTCTCTCTGTGCCTGTCAAGTGTCATCGACGGAAGCAAGATCCCGCCCAAACTTGTAGAGAGCCTATTTAAGGGGCTCCGAAATGTACTTGTGTTATACTTCATACTTCATGCTCTTCTTATTTTCTTTCAACTACCTTTGAATAAACAGTGCAAGTTTCGCACTAGAAAATCGTCTCGCCCTTGCTCGGTCGCCATGGTCTACCGGATGCCTGCAGCCCGCCGACAACGCCACGCTACCCAATAAGTAATGTCGGTCGAGCTTCGATAGGCAGGCGTCGCTACTTCTCGGCAGAAGTACGGTACGCTACCCTGGAGTACGCAACGAACTGGTTGCGAGCAGTGGGATCGTCTACAAACGCAACAAACTGGTTGCTAACGGTGGTATCGCCCCTGAAGTGCAACAGCAGCAAGCGATGTAAACATGGTGAGACTGTACAATGCGTGTTTAGGCTGCCTACCAGCGAGGCATTCTTATCAAATGACTGCAAATTACTGATCTGACGTTATCAGTCTCATGCGTTCGCTCTGCGACTGGTGTTCTGCTACGGGGCAGAATTATTCGGAACGGTGCTCACTCTTCACTCTTCGTCCTTCGTGGCTGCGGTATTTGAAAGAAACGAATATGCGAGAATCTAGAGTGGTCAGTTCTTGAATACAATACGAACCAAATAGCAGTGACTATTCTATATGTATTCGAAATCTCGAACATTCGCTGGCCCCTAGAATTAAGTGCGCTTTAAAGCCCAGGGGGTCGAAATTAGTTCGCTTACCCAGCGTCTTTCCATAGCCCGTGTGTCGCTTCTAAACATTATAAGCTAATACGCTGTAATTTAATTTTATACGCGGTTAAAATAAAGTCCACGAAACTTAAATGTAATCCGGCAAGGTTTCCTGCTCGCACTCCCACAGCCCCTCTCGGAACAAATTGTAATTATCATCTTATGAGCCACATTGATGTCTATTTCTTTGCGGTGGCCATTACAATCGCGCCGCTGTCAGCGTCCGCCTGACGCTGCAAACCTAGAGCGCGTGCCCTGCTTCCAGGCTTGTCGGCTTTCGCAGGTTGCTAGCTTACACGTGGTTCCACGAACACACCGTCGCCGGCACTTGTATCCCGAATTGGAGGCCACGGATGACTGACTTTGCCGATAAGCGTCCGTCCGATATCTTCCGCGGAAGACCCGGCTTCTCGGCGGCCACGCGGCGACGCTGCGAGAGTTCGCGCCAGCTCGACGCGTCTGCTCGATTCGAGCGCCGGCGACGCGGTGCGCTTTCTTCCGAATGGCAGCGCGCTCAGCCACAAAACTGGCGTGTCATTGCGCACCTTTTACGGTATTCTGCGGTTGACCAAGAGCACGAGTGCCACAAAGGATACTAAATTGAAGAAGAAAAACGCTCTACGCGTGCTTGTGCCGGAGTGTTGCTGTTAAGGGGAGCCTGAAATATATGCTCCGTGCAGCAGTTTCCTTGGCGTGTTTATTACAGGACTAGACAGTTTGCCTTTAACCTACAGCTACGTGTTTCTTAGCGAACAGCGCAGCGCCTCCAAGAAGTACACAAAGGTGGTCTCGTTCGCGAGAGTTCTGCAGCCCTTTATCCTAAGAGCCCTAAAAAAAGTTACGGCTTGTCCCAGAACGGCATGTGCAGCTGACCGTGATATCGCTAACGGGCATAGCCGTTCATTGTGTATATTAAATTAGGTGCTTACAGCTGTCGCCTTATTGTCTTATCTGAGCACTTGTATCTGCGCTGCGGCATTATTTGCTGAAACCGCTGCGAAGGGAACAAAACAAAGATGACCAGCGACAGTCGTATACGTTATCTTCGTTATGATCGCACAAGCAGACCCAACTCGGCGTCACGTACCTTTCAAGGAGGAAACCGTGTTGAGCGTGCCCGGGCCGATCGGTGTTGTGACTGTTTTAGCTTCCTTCTGCCAACGCCAGCCGCTTGGTCTACGACGGAAACGAGACGAAGCCTTGAACAGCAACCGAGCGTGCCTGTTTCACGGCATGCTTCAACTCGATAAGGCACCATTGAAACGCGACTTAGCACGTATTAGTAATTGGCCTACGGCCCCATGTCCAATAGTCATGCATAACATGCGTGGTTGCACTACCTTTACAGAGTGTAGGAACTCATGTTTCGAGGTGAACGTTGGCTAGGGGGCGCCGTGAACGAGCGCCCCCAATACACAAGACGTGCTTCCGCCGCTTGCTAGGCTATGTATAGCGTGTATAGTCTGGCGCTACTCCGGGGACGTATTCTGCCACGATCACTTCGTCGATACTATCCCCTTCACGTGACGTAGTGCTAAACCAGCAAATAAGCTCGTGCAATTTTGCTCAATCAGCCAATTAGCGCCCGCATGACGGCGATACTGTCGCCGAAAAGGATCGTCGCAGAACACGTTCACAGATTGCACAGCGGCGTCGATCCCACCACTCCACTTTTTTATATTTTTTTAAGCAGACCCCACAACAACGCTCGAAAGGCGCAACCAGGCGCACACCGAGTAACTTTTCGCTCTTGACCATGAATGTCGATGTCACCAGCATTATCGCTTCCGGCTTTAATACTGTCAGTCACAGGACAGTATTGATGCTGCCGTATGTCAGCTGAGCAAAATTAAGCTAACCATTGCACCGTGTTTTTCTGTCTGTTTCCTTTTTCTCATCAAGGCTCGCCCCCTGCTCATTTTATCTTTTTTTTCCCGTCGAAACAGTCGAACGATATCTAGAGAGGACAGGGCTAATTAACCTGCTGGGCAGAGAAATCGGAGCTGTTGCTGCACAGGCCGACTCGCAGAGGTCACAAACCAGGCAACTACAGGGAAGATCTCACCCATAGAGAGGAGGGGCAGTTAAAGACGGCCGATGCGAAACCCATACCCAAGGTCGACCGAATCATGGTATTGGTGGTCATCATGGAAGTCAAGGGCAACAACGGAGAAGCCCTCGGAAGACTGGAGGGAACTGTAATGCAAATCATGAGGCTAACCAAAAGGATAGCCAACAAACACAGCGGTATGAGAGAGGAAAACACGATCACGTTAATACAGGCCTTCGTCATAAGCAGAATAGTATACGTAGCGCCGTACTTGAAATGGCAAGTCGCGGAAATGATCAAACTAGAATGTCTCATTCGGAAAATATACTAACTAGCCATAGGGCTACCGATCAGCACCAGCACGGACAAGTTGCTACAATCAGCCCTATACACAAAACGATAGACGACCTCATCGAAGCGCAATGTACGGCACAATACGAACGCCTCTCTAAGACTAGAGCAGGCAGACACACCCTAGAGAGGCTAGGCATAGGTTACCACACACAGCACAGTGTCAAGGTGGACATCCCAGGACAGACGAGGGAAACAATGGTAATACCCCCCCCCCCCAAACCAAAGAACATGCACCGAGAACACAATAAGGACAGACGAGAGAACAGGAGTTCAGAAGAAATTCGGCAAGGCCGCAGTCTTCGTAGACGCGGCTCGATAGAATCGCAGACGGGAGTTTACGGCAGCCATAATCGGTAGCGAGCAGCACTGACAGGCATGCATGCACGACGACGCGCACCACAAGTGACGAGACAGCGGAAGCCACAGCGCTCGCAGTAGCTCAGACAAACGCAACCGCGACAGTCAGCGACTCTCAGGCGGCAGTATAAACAACTTTGCCAATGGCCGAATCTCCCCGGAGGCACTGCGCATTCTTCTTGCAGGAGGTCAATAGTGCAAAAGAAAGATATACATGACATGGACACCCCTCACGCCTTCGCGGAGGACGGCAACAACAAGGCGGCAGACGACGCAGCTCGAGGGCTTAAAGACCGAGCCGCGGTCGCAAGTGATGCCCAGGCACCCCCCGGCGAGGTAGATGCGTGGCAGTGGGAGGACGGAATGGCCAGGTGTAATGACATCACAAAACAGTATAGGTCACCAGAGGGGCATATTCCCGTCACCTCACTCAAAACTGACAAAAAAGCAGTCTGTCGCGTGGCGGCAGTTACAAACTAGGACGTATGCGAATCCTGCGCTCTTGCACATCATATATCCGCACGCAGTACACACAATAAAAGTCATTTCCTCCTTCTCCATCGCTCCTGCCCTACGCAGTTCCTACGTTGAAGCCCGGGCAGTCCAACGGACGTGGCGGAGAGGCTGTCTTTCTGTCCCGACGTGGCAGCGGCCCGCTATACGTGCTAGTGCACGTTCCGATGGACCTCAATAAAGCTTTTCCGTTCATCCATCGCAATCGTTCTGTTGAACTCTGCAGTAACGTATCGAGTATTGGGCTCTGTTTCGCGCTATGAATTCGGGCAAAAGTAGGATATCATTTTATGGCCAAAGGTGTGGTGGGCTGCTCCGCCAACTTTCTCCCAATGTATTTATGTAACGATACCGACGTTACCAATGGCCAAATTTCGGTCATGCTGTTTTAGCTTGTTGCTCTCTATAATTACCTCCAGATTTCTTAAGCATGCTCAGAGCTTATCATGTGTGTAGTTTCTGCGTCAATCCGATTTTCTGAAATTTAAAAGTTGTGCATTATACAACAATTCTTGCGCCTTGTACAATTTTCTTTCTTTCTTTCTTTTGCGTGCAGGGTGCCTTTATCCTGAAACATATATAGCGAAACTCCCATCTTTCCAGTTCTACGAAAACAAAATCCAGCGCACCAGATTACCTATACATCATCATGTGAGCTTGATATCACTAAGATATCACATAATGGCAACATGGACCTTTATTTATGTATCATCAATCGGGCTTCATGTGTGTTCTCTTCGAGGCGACACGTGCTCTGGCGAGACAAACGTACTATTGCAGCGCGATGGGAACGGGATTCGCTGCGCTGTACAGCGTTGTTGTACACTGTATCTCCAGCACGCGACCGCCGGCGTCGTCGCGAAAAGCTAATGGGAAACATTTGCGAGACGGCGTTCGCGGATGTCTCGCCGAGGACCCCGCCTCGCCCTCGAGCTGTGAGCCACGCTTGTCTGTTATCTCGCGTGTCTCCACTTCGAAAGGTTGTTGCGCCGACTCGAACTTTGGCGACGCTTGCGCCGATGTCGGCGAGCTCGAAACGCGGCCCACTTTAACGCGCGTGCTCGCGTGCGCTGCGCGCCGCTCCACTAAGCCGTGCTTTCCTTCTCTCTCTCAATGAGACCAGTGCAGACGCGCATGCAGTCGGCCTCGTCGGCTTCGCGAGAACCCGGCGTGCCGGGTCATAAATCAAGACTGCAGAAGCGAAAGCCGACTCGACCCCGCCCCTTTCGCGCCCATGGCGTATGGCTTTGTCGGCTCGGCTGCTGGGAAGATGCCCGGCGTAAATGGCCACGGTGAACGGGGGCGGTAGGGCGGGTGGCACCGAAGCTACGCACATTTTTCCGTCCAAGGGGGAGGTCCGCTACACAGTGCTAAAAAAATTATTGCCTTGCAAGACCCCAATCTTGATACTCTGTGCCGACGCCCCGAATGGGGTTCCGGTTTCCTTACTGGTGCTTGTCGACAAGGAATTGTGTGCCCCGCTATTCGCACCTATGGTAGCACGCACAGAGGCCATAGCCTTTATCACGGCCGTGATTTCGACGTTTGATTGACACGACCGTTGCCAGAATGCCAGAAGAGAGTCACCGTCGTAATAGGCTGTAGCTGTAGTTCCCGGTTCGTTTTCTACTGTGTTGTACAAAGAAAGCTTGACAGAAAGTTAAACTCGGCGTTCTACATTCAGCTCATCGTTCGTGGAATACACAGCAGCTTCCTTCCAGAAATTGGCGAAGTGGTACTTGCTTAAATGAGATAAAAAAATGCCTGTAAAAGGCGCAACCATGTATGTATGTGTGAGCCTATGTGTGTTTCCTTCGAGGTTTTGTTCTCACGCTACATTAATTATGTCTTTACCAGTGGCGTAGCCAGAATTTTCTTTCAAGGGGGATGGGGGCACGTGGCCGGTGGGCCCCCAACCCGCTCCTCTTGGCTGCGCCGCTGGTCCTCGCGTAAACACGTGGAGGAGACGTACGCGTGAGACTCGCTTACGCTGTCACGCAAGACAAGATAGTTGAAATTAGCCGTTAGTCCGCTATTACTCGCCTGTGCAGCATGAATTCAAAACAGCTATATATACGCACTGGCTCGAATTTCGGCTACTGTAGCACAGATAACGGCGTGAGAGTCCAGGTGCGCGTGATGAGAGAAACGCATTCAGGACACCTTTGATATGTCGGGTGTCCTTTTATCTACGCGACTTGATGGGCTGGAGCTCTAGCTCGGGCCCAACTCCCATGCCGCCTAAGTCAAATACGTCTAAAACGCAGAAACGCTTTTCTGAGATAACCACTGGGCCGATTTTAATGAAATGTGTTGCATTTGAGAAGGAAAGTTAAATTCTGGTGACTGTTGGAAGAGGAATTTCGATTTGGGACTTGAAATTTTTGAAAGGATTTTAAGAATGGTAGTAAAGTTTCGTTCAATCTCTGTCCTCGCTTCACCGCTGGAACTTGAAGCTTCTCGGACGATGATCGGCAGTTGTTGATCAAACGCAGGCAGGGAGCGATCAGATCAGATGTACAATAAATATTTATAGGTAAACTTTTCTATATACGTGGCAGGTAAAACAAATACATTACAAACTTGAACAATTGAGAAACAAAGTCTCACTCTTCGACTGTCTCAATGACTGTTAGAGCCCAGACTCGTTTTAACGTACATAGTACGGAGGCTCACTGATCTATCAGTAATCCTGATTTCAGCCAAGTCTGAGGGACAGCATGTCGTCCCGATTTTTATAGCCCAAATATACAAAGAAAAAAAAGGCGGTAGGGCTGTTGGCCCGTCCCACAGGTTCAGTTGCCAATCAGAGTCAACCGTTTGTTAAGCCACAACCCACAGGGATGGGCTTACTCTGAAAAATAAGCATATTGGAAAACAAAGCTCTTTTCCTTCTTCCCTAAAACTCCGTTGCCCTCTCATTTCTCCGTAGTTCGTGACGCGCTCAGCAAAACACGCCAGGCCCGAACAAGTTATCGCTAGGCCGCCTCAAATCCCAAGGGCGTCTCTGGGCCGCAACTGTCTCGGAAGCAGGGCCATCGATACCATGTAGTGCGGCCGTACTCAAAGTTTGTCCGCGTGGGAGACTGATGGCCCTCCTTGTCCTTCAAACTTATTGTCCACAAGACAAAGTTCTCCGAGTGCGTGTTTCCAAGACGCCGTCGTCCGAATGCACTCTTTACGTGTGCACCGCATTCCTACAGCGTGCACTGTAAGCTGGCCTTCGACACCACACAGGCAGTCGCACCCAACAACAAGGCTGGCGATTGCGTTCCGGACGCGTAGAAGATCAGGTCCATGCTCACTGCATATGGCACGGGGTCAGAGTTGCTAAGCCCTTCTTAACCTCGGCGGCGCCTCCACGTAGTCAGGTACTCGGGCGCCAGATCCACAATACCGTGTACAGCGGTCCCTTTCAAGGCTGGTCTGTGTGGACTCGTGTGACCGTCGGCGGACTGCCAACACCGTGCGCACAATACCGACTTCCCGGAATCAGCACTCGCCCTCCTGGCGCCTGCCGCGACGCGTCACCCAACACCGCGCGGTCCGTGACCCCACATAACACAGAAACGGTTGCCCCGCTGAAATGGGGGGGGGGGAGTGCACCCCCTCTCTATACACACAGCACGTGGCCGATTCGTGACACTTAAGAACACGAACAATCAGAGCGACCTTACAATGGTTAAGCTTGAAAAAAAAATTCTACGTTTACAAAATTGTAGCTCTGCACCAAGAATAGACATCGTATTTCTGTAAACGGTACCCTTCACAGCATCCAAAGCGGATAAATTTCATTTCTCAATTTATATCTTGCCTGAATTTGTTACACAGTTTGCAGGTGTTTCACAAACATTCTAGTCACATATTAGTGGTTTACTTGAGAGCCATGTATACCAATGTTGTCTGCTTTAGATTTGCTATTAGATGCATTTGACTGAATTGTGATATCTTTTTCATTGCTGAGTTACAGAGTTGTAAATTTGATAGTCTGGTTTTCTTAAGATTTGCGATTTTTGCTCGTTCTTATTGAAACATTGAAGACGTAAATAAAAAATTCGCAAGCAACAGTCACTAGATTATAACTTTTTCTTTTAAATGCAACAAACCTCATTAAAGGAGAAAATCAATTTCTCCTTTCTCGTGCATTTACATAGGAGTCCCCGAAATAACGCTTCCTCTTAAGGCCTGTCCACGCCCTCCGTGATGTCACATACGTTGCCCGACACCCCAACGGAGAGATGCTGTCACTCAGGGATTCGAAGAGTGGAAGCGTCAACCCGTAGTGTGACACCGACAATTTTTTTTTCTTATTCCGTACTTTCGCTTTGTTCACGAATTAAAAAAAAATAAAAACTACAGATATACGCGAGGTGCGTCTTTGGCCGGTGAGCATGCCAAACTGGCGCTTTTGGTAGGAATAAGGTATCGTTTACCATCGTTTACTGGGGACAGCTACATCAGTTGTACTAGATAGTATTCACATATATTTAGACAACTAATAAAATAACAGGCCTTGAATGTGCCCGACGGGACAGAACCATCATTTCTTACAGCTCAAACTAAGACTAGAGAGTATGCGAATAAACAGGATGGCTTCTTTTACGGATGTGAGAATGTTTCTTTTTCAGACGTGCTGCTCAGTTCATTCAGCACAATGCGCTTCAATTTTTTTTTTACTCCAAATACGCAGTTTTCATGGGGCAGATATGCAACAGGCAACAGGGTGCCAGCTATAAAAATTAGTTTCAAAGAGATGTATTTTATTAATAACCACATTTTCAAATAAACTCAAGACAGCAGAGTGTACGAGGAATACTGATCATATAATAAATTGCACACATTCAAAGATATGTTCTAAAATGTAAAAAATAAAGAAGAAGGCACTCGACATTGACACAAAAAAGGCTTCTACTGTTATGCTCAAGTGTAAAGAAGCAGAAAATACATGGCGATTTTTTTTAGATTGTGAATAGACATGTTATCAACAATCATAGACATGACTACTACATAATTGTTACGAAAGTTCATAATTAGGGAGTCTGCTTTAGTGTATGTGCTATGGTTCTTCGATATTCCAGCTTGAAGTCAAGCTCGCATAGCTGCAACAGTACAAAAAGTATCGGAAAATTTTATGAACAGACAGCTAGACTGGATAATGTGAAGAGTTAAATATTAAGATGTGGTAACAGAACATAGCAAAATCAATGCCCAGTTACACGTACGAAGCTGTCAACATCCACGCGTTTTGCATATAATGACCAAGGTGTAAACTTCATAATATGCAAAAGCTAAGCTGGCAATAAGACATTTCCAGCCGCAACATGTAACAGAGCGGCTGGATCCCATTGACTCTTCTTACCATGAAAAATTTAAGACCAAAGAACTGACCACTGTACAGGCTGGTATCATCGGTATCCATCGCCCGAATCATATTTCGTGATTCCACATCCTCAAGTTCACTGCTGCCATCAGCACCGAAACAATAATTTGGGGACGCAACAGAATCGCAATATCGGCGTCGTTCGCGCCGTGGCCCAGCTACTGAAGCTATCGCGAGGTGAATATCCTGTGAGAATCAGGAACAGTGAGACAACTGCGATAACAAACCTTGCGATCTCGTAGCGTGCGGATGCATGGTCGTTCACACTTGGCTCCATGGTTATCGCCACGTGCGAAGGAAGAAATCGCGGACTGTGGTCCCGCAGTTACGACGACAGTTCGGCCCGCAGCAGTGGCATATCCTGTGTTGCTGGTAGTTTCGCGTCACAAAGCTTCACTTCTAGCACAGCAAGCAAACCAGAAAACACCGAGACATCGCGCGCAAATAGCGCACGCAATATGTCACAATCTGCAAAAGCACGCGCACAAGGCTCGTCTCCACATCCCCTTCCGATGTTCCCCCCCCCCCCCCGCCCACTGGTCAAAACCAACCAAGCGAGGCCTGCGGGTCAATGCGCCCCACAACTCCCTCGGTCAAAGTGAGGTGACGTCAGAGTTGGAAATGACGAAAGTGCACCGCCCGCCCAAACTAGTTATGGACTTCATTCACCTGTTGTGTTATATGGCTCATCCAGTCTTCGCTCTAACAGAAGCTACTCACAATGACAATCACAATCTACCCATTACCACCTACTGCCTTGCGTGAACAGAGGCTCCAGTAAATTGCGAATGAATATTAAATTCGAAGGAATGTGGAAGGTAGCAGGCACCCGCGTCCGACGGCGACTTCTGAGAAACAACGCAACACAACGGCGCTGTCCACATGTTTCGACCAAAACAACTTCGTCAAGCATACAACCCGGGCCTTATCGCTACAAATACTTTTCCACCAGCTTTCGACGTTGCCTTTGCGACAGCGTGCTCCGGCGGCTATTCGCCTCTGTGCCGCGCATTCCTTACATTTTTATGCGCGCCATTTTTTTACTACCCGTCGATGACGATTCGTGCGTAGTTCATGCATGTTGTGACGTTTAGCCCTGCAAGCCTTGTGTGTGCGTGGAGCAACATTCGGCTTGCCTGAGCGGCGCGTTGTAAAACGCCCCGAGTCGCCGCTGGTTCGAGGCCGCGCGAGCGCTCTAAGCACCGGGACGCATGCGAGGGAGCGCGCTATACGCCGCTGGCGCCATTCACGGGGCTGAAGAGAAATAAACTCTACTCGGTGCCGGTACACCATAAACAAGTCACAGGTGGCGCACCGCGCTCTGCGCGGCGTCCATCCTTTGATCCTTGACCCTTTCAGTTGGATGCCAACTGCAGGCAGCGGCAGCACGTGTGGAGCGGCGTCTGTGTTGCGTTGCGCTGCCCCGCGCGTAGCAACGCGTGTGTAAGATGACTGCGCACTCTTGTGAAGAAGGCTTCATTGATATCTCTAGTTGGCTTGGGGGGCGCCAGTGCGAGGGTAGTGGCACTGATAGAGGAACACTCTGATGTCCGAGAGAGAGATAATTTTTAATGAAAGGTCGGACTGGGTGAAGTGCCCCTATCCTGCTACTCCACGGTGGGGATGGGGATGGGGTGGAGTTTATACCCATGGATATGCCTACCCGCCAAGAGCGTTATCATGAGAGAGTTCTGTGAAGCACGGCGCGCTAAAATTGAGTTCTAGTGCTTACGCAGTCAGTCCCACACCGAACGACTGCCGAATGAATTGCAGGGTCTAGGGAAAAAAAGCAACAACAGCCACTTGAGCGTATACGCTGAAGAGGATGAAGGCGAAAGCCTGCCCGCTCACGAGACATTCATTACATTACTTGACATTTTCATTCTGATGCGCTGTTACTTCCTATTACTTGTTTTCTCCCAACAAAGGTCCTGGGTTTGAGTACCTTAATTAACTCTCCTTTAATTAACTGTGCCTTAATTAACTTCGCTCCAATTCACAGCAGAGGCCATGGGCTCGACTTCCACCAATGATCGAGGGTTCCTCTCCCAGCAAAGGTCGTCGGTTCGAGTGCCTGAATTACCTGTATCTTAATTAACGGTGCTTGAATAAACTTCGCCTTAATAACACCAAAGGTAGTGGGTTCGAGTCTCGCCCTTCGCGATGTCAATTGGAATCCAACTTGGAGATATCGCCGGTTCGTCCATATATTCAAGTGAGTTCGACTCCCACCAAAGGTCGTACGTTCTAGTGCCTTAATTAACCCTAGCTTAATAAACTGTCCCTTAATTAACTTCACCTTAATATACACCAAAGGTCGCGAGCACGACTCTCATCGATTTTGGTGCCATTGAATTTTGGTGCCATAACGCCGGAAGGTCAATTTTTCGATAACGCCATGAGCCGTTTAAGGCTTTCGCCATAAAAAAAAAAGAAAAAGGTTTACACAAAATTATTCACAGTTTCCATAAATTATAACAGGCATAGACTCCTACCCACACTTTTAACAGTGCCTTTAGAAATCTTCTGTGTGCTCCGTTATGTTGTTTTCATGGAAGAGTCCGTTTAGAATTATTTTAGGAACGCTAGATATGGGGGTGTCACCAGATCTTGCAGACGCCGACAGTGAGCCAAATAAAAGTGAACAGTGTGCTAGTGCCCTCAATAATTATTTTTCATCAGTGTGTTGTAGCTTGAGAAGTTTTTCCGTTGAAATCGCCCCCAACTCCCCTTTGAGCGAAATGCCTGAAATAACTATTACCGTTCAGGGTATACATAAGCTAATTAATAAACTCATACTATCATCATCTGCTGGGTGCGACAAAATTAAAAGCAAGCTTCTTAAGAATACTCTTTCACCATCAGACAAGATCCTAAGCTTAATATTTAGCTAATCATTAAACTCAGATGACGTCCCCGACGACTGGAGAAAAGCGGAAATAATCCCTCTTTTCAAAACAGGTTACCGCACTAACGTTAGTAATTGCCGCCCGATTTCCCTGACAAGGATTTCGTCCAAATTACTGGAACACATAATAGCGTACAGTTTAATGACTCACCTAGAATCAATTAATTTCTTTTACCCCAACCAGCATGGATTTAGAAAGTTTTATCGTGCGAAAGTCAACCTACCGAGTTCACTCACGACCTATTACATTACATGGACGTTCACATTCAAGTAGACGCCGTATATTTAGACTTCTCGAAGGCATTTGATCGTGTAATTCATTCTCTATTGCTCAGTAAACTCTCTAACCTCGGCTTACCATGGAACCTAATCTCATGGATCGAGCACTTTCTCAATGGAAGCAAGAAATTCACTTCAGCTAATAACAATCGCTCGCCACTAACGGACGTCACTTCAGGAGTACCCCAGGGCGCTGGATTATCGCCTTTGTTATTATTTATATATATTATCGACCTACCGGCTAATATTACTGCAGAACTACGGTCATTTGCAGACGACTGTGTCATTTACAATCCAATTAACTCGTATGAAGACTTCTTGCAATTACAACTGGACTTACATATCATTGACGACTGGTGCAACAAATGGCATATGCCAATAAATCTCTCAAAGTGCAAATCAATGTCATTCACTCGCAAGCACACCCTCATTACCAACACCTACACGATGAATAATGTCTCTATAGAAGCCACTTCAGCATACAAATACCTCAGAATACATATGACATCATCGCTATCATGGAAAAGCCACATAGAAATTATTTGTTCCAATGCTTCATAAACGCTGGGCTATTTACGCCGTAATCTGAGCACTGCGTCACAAGAGGTTAAAAAACTGGCATACCTAACGTTCGTCCGTCCAAAACTAGAATATGCATCCTCCATTTGGCATCCCTCGCAATCATATGTGACCGCGCATTTGGAATCTATCCAGAACCGGTCCGCTAACTTCATCACCTCAAATTACTCGTCTTAGGTCATGAACGAGAAGAAAGGAGGTTAACCGAGGGGCCCGATGTTTATTAGTCATATCATAAGAAGCCAACAAACACTGACACCAAGGACAACACAGGCGAAATTACTTGTGCTTAATAAATGAAATGAAGAAACGATAGATTAATGGAAATTAATGTGGATGAAAAAACAACTTGCCGCAGGTGGGAACCGAACCTACAACCTTCGCATTTCGCGTGCGATGCTCTACCAATTGAGCTACCGCGGCGCCGTCTTCCCATCCACTTTCTTGGGTATTTATGTGTCCTAGTAGAACCCTGGGAGTGTTAGCCAGCGCCACCACTCACAGACCTTGGCGGCGGACGTGGAACGTCTTTTTTGCCGCAGGCGTCACGAGAACGTGATCTTTTTGGGTGAAGGCGACTGGTCAATAAACCCACATATGCTACCTGAAGGCATCAATGTTGCCGGATTCGAGATCTTCGTTATGTAATGAACGAGAAGAAAGGGGGTTAACCAAGGGGCCCGATTTTTATTAGTCATATCATAAGAAGCCAACAAACACGGACACCAAGGACAACACAGGGGAAATTACTTGTGCTTAATAAATGAAATAAAGAAACCATAGATTAATTGAAATTAAAGTGGATGAAAAAACAACTTGCCGCAGGTGGGAACCGAACCCACAACCTTCGCATTTCGCGAAGGTTGTGGTCTTAGGTCAGTGTTTCGTAACTAAAGCAAACGCTTGATCTGTCACCGCTCGCATCACGCCGTGTCATATCTCGCCTTTGCCTGCTCCACTCTTTCATCTACGCCACGTGCTACTAAAACCACAACATAAAGCGTCCTCTTCACTAAGCCATATTAATGCAATAGCGTGCATAAACGGCCACACTGCATATATGAACACACCTTCTTTTCCTAATGCAATAGTGTTGTGGAATTCCCTCCCAGGACACATAGTGACATACACCGAACGCGAAGAATTCCAGTGAAAAACTAAGTATACAGTACGCAGCCACAAACGACCATTTCCTTCTCTCCCTGATCTTTTTCACCCCACTCCCCTTTCCCTGTGCAGTGCTGTTGGGGTGTCCTCCTCTGAGAGACAGTTACGGCACTGCACTTCTCTCTTCCTCTCCTTCAAAAGTCACTACACATCACTGTCCCCTACACTAACACATCTTAGTAAATATCTTCCTGCTCTAACTATTTTCTTTTTTCTACTGTTTACCTCCACATTTTCAATGCATCATCAATTGTATTTTTTATTCACTCACTCTAATTCTGCTGTATTTATTGCAGTTTTGTTAAAATCATTGAAGTTCACATGTCTTTATGTCCCCCCTTATGTAATGCCTTCGGGCCTTTAAGGAGAAATAAATTAAATGAAATGAAACATGTCTTGCCGCATAAAATGGCGGAAAATAAGACACCAGTAGCAGTATAATAAACAACATCTTTATTGAGGGACTGGCCTGGAGGCCTGCGAGGGGCTGAAGTGAAAATATCGCCATGCTAATTAATTCACAGACGGGAGTGTAAACCGGCCTCCGAGATGTAGGAGAGCAGCGTGTGATGTAAGGCACCTGTCAGCCATGCCTGTGGGCCGCGTTTGTCTTGTACGCCGACTTTGGTTTGGGCGACATGACGACGTCTGAGAGCTGAAGTGAAGTGTGTCCGTGGGCTCATCGTCTATAGCACCTTAGGTCACAGAAAAGTTTAAGAGACCAGCAATGTCGGTGAACCCCCCCCCCCCCCAAATAATATGGTAGCATAGATACAGCAACAACGACATAAGCGGTAACTTTCGTTTGATGTACAGCGTAAAAAATGGTTGTTTCATGAAATGCTTTTGAAATTTCTTAGAAGTAAGAAAGATGAGATCTTTAAATGGTTTCCTCTAGATTGCGCTTACTGCAAAGGCGCACATTTTAAACTGACCCGGTGTAGCAAATAGGCAAATAATTCTACATATTACGCTAAATAAGTTTTTAATCGAAAAAGCCATGCGACCGGTCATAATAAAGGAACTGAGAAGTCCCACCGAGTGGCCGCTGTTTCTTCGGCGAGATATTCTCTGTTTTCTTCGAAGAATCGGTGCTGTTCTGAGGCTTTGTGCAGTTGTACAGAGAGGACAGATATCCCGTGGGATACCTATGTGTTAAAGAAAATGCACAATATCGCGTGGTTTTGCTGTGCTCTGCAGCGCATCTGCGCCTACCGCGGCGGTAGGCAGCTAAGAGCACCGGCACGAGCCATATGTTCGACAGCGCGTTCCTAGGCGCATGAGTGCCGCACAATTGGCGCCGCATTCGGAAATTCCACAGCACGCGCCTAACGTCATCAAGCCGGCGACGCTAGCTTTCAGCGCTGCACTACGTTCCAGTGCACCTTCAGTGAATATGGCTGAGATATGCGAAAGTGAAGCCAGGAAACCACGTGTTGACGAAGATAGGACATCCACCTATGAGCTAAGCGAAGATGAAGACATAGACTGTGATGATACGCCGTTCTCCTTGGCAGTGTATAAAAAGAAGCGACCTGAGTGAATTTTAGTTGTTTTTCAGCCCTCACAGGAAGGCCGCAACTTCTGGCAAGTGAACCCAAACCGCACTGCGTCAGAAATTGTTTCTGCGGCAAAGGAAAAGGTACAGTCATAGCACGTGAATAGAGATGGAAGTTTCTCTGTCAACGTTACTTCAGTCTCATCTGCAGGACATCTACTCTCGATGACTGAAATGGCTAGTTTGGGAGTCAAGCCATTTATTCCGGTCTTTTATACCAATAATGTTGGCAAGATACACCATGTGCCAGTTGAATATACAGAAAAACAACTGATTTACTTCCTCGAGGACTTTGGCATGACATTTGCCCGTCGTCAGGCGCGCTACGATCGCCAAGACGGAGCCATAGAATCGCGCCCTCTGAGATCCGTTATTCTTCATTTCAGAGAAGACAAACCAATGCCACAAAGAGTGTATTTGGGTTTCACGAGTAATCCTGTAGAAGAATACCATGGTGCTGCTCTGAAACGCTACAACTGCCAGAGATTTGGACATTTAGCGAAGAACTGCCGCAGTCCACGTCGCTGCAAGACATGCTCGGAAGACCACAAACATTCAGAGTGCAATTCTGTGTGTCCGCTAGTATGTCAACTGTGGCGGAAACCACAAAGCTTCTTACTCCGGGTGCCCTCAGAGCAGAGCTGCCTCAAAGTTACACAGACATAAGTTGAAATACGGAAGGCTGCCTCCTCGTAATGCGCCCCACCCAACCTTGATACTGTAAGATATGCGCCTACAACGCCCAACAAAGAAAAAGAGCAAGGGGACAATT
Organism: Dermacentor variabilis; assembly: GCF_050947875.1. Classification (NCBI taxonomy): domain Eukaryota; kingdom Metazoa; phylum Arthropoda; class Arachnida; order Ixodida; family Ixodidae; genus Dermacentor; species Dermacentor variabilis. The sequence continues at coordinate 10,779,599 of NC_134571.1, forward strand.
TGAACTATTATGTAGCTCTAATTAAAGCACTCAGGTCGACAACGTTCTGACAGCGAGCGACAAGATCCATCTTCAGAGAATGCTACTCATCTTGCCCAGACATCCAGTCAAATTCGCCGACCTTCTCAGCAACGACCTCTGCCACAGACACAGCAACCTCATCTAACATCTTAGCGACTACCTTAGCATTCGTCTCATCAACACCAGTCATCCCAGTGACCATCGCAGTCAGCTCTTCAGCGACCTGCTTCGATCACACATGGAGCTGCAGCGTCGTTTGGTGATTACGCGTCTTTACCCGTTGCACAGGTGACGCTGCCCATGCTATTCACAGCTCTGCGTGCAATTCTCAGTGCCATTCCACACGCAAACAACTCGCCAGAGGTAAAAGCATTGCTTCATATGGAATCGTTGGTGCTTCCACAACCACCAACAGCTCCCCGGCAGGCTTACAATAAATAATCGTTACAAAAATGTTTTCATATTTCAGTAGAATGCTAATAGCCTTCGAAATAAGTCACCTGATTTTCGCAAACTACTAGCTCAGCATAACTTCCCTGTTTTGTACATGCAGGAGGCAGGCGTACAAGAAGACTTTTGATTTTCAAGCTATGTTATATATAAATCATCGCGCATTACTTGAAGTAGCCGAGCGATGTTATGCGTGAGATAAGACCTTCCGGGTCTTCAACGCACATAACGTCATCTGGGGCAGTGAATATAATGATTCCCGCGGCAGCATTACAGAGTGCGTCGCAGAAAAAAGTAATTTGATCGTGTTAAATGACAGCTCTCCAACGTTCTTGCGGGGGTTTCGTTACTCAAGCTGTATAGATGTCACGCTTTAGTCACAAGAGCTTCTTGATGGCATTTAATGGTCAACGGACGTAGAAACGCACCGTAGTGATCATTTTCTGGTTCTCGTAGAACATTGCCTTATGCGGAGTGAAGGGTTCCGGTGCTACTCAAAATATACCAATTGGCAAAGTTTTCGTCAATATTTAGGTAGCTTATTAGCGAAAATCCGAACTTTCAAAATTTTACAAATATATTGTGTGAGTCTTACAAGATCTGCACAAAGCAACTCATTGTCCCAAAGGAATACGCTGCAGTTGACGGGGAATGTGAATGTCTAAGAGCAATTAGAAGACGCGCAGAACGGGCGTACCGCCGCAGTGGAAAACTGGATGACTACAAGCTGGTACAGAAAGTTCAGTCAACTTGGCGCAGACGCTTACAAAAATTAGGTACGAGAAGGTGGCGAGAATACAGCGCATCGTTGTCTCCTTTCACTCCAGTTCCCAAAATATGGTCAGTTGTGCGATCCTTTAGCGGTCCAGTTACCCAGAGCCATCCTCTCCGAGCCCTTGCCGTAGCTCGAAGTACTCGGAAAACATCTGTTGCTGATGACTTCTGTCACCTTATACCCAGACCAGGAATTCCGTTTACTTGCCTAGAATTTACTAGTTCCTGAACACTAGCAGAACAGAATGTTCGTGCGTGCTTTATGTCACCACAACCTCACTTGACTGTGAGTTTAGATGAATAGAAATGTGCTCTTTCGTCATGCCGTACAAAGACAATCGCAGGCGCAGACGGTGTTACGTATGTTACGTTAAAGAACCTCGCTCCAGCAGGATAATGGCTCTTTTGGAGATATTTAATGATATCTGGATAAGAGAGACTCTTCCAGATTCATGCATATTAGCTCGGGTAATTCCAGTACTGAAATCAGGAAAGACTCCCCTTTGTCTTGACTCCTACTGACCCGTTAGTCTCACAAGTTGTTTTTGCAAACTAATGGAGAAGACGGTAGACAGTCGACTATAATGGTTGTGTGAAAACACAAATGTGCGTTCACGCCGATTTTGTGTGAACACACAAGATCGGTGTACAATGGATGCAGGATTAGACATTGTCACGTGCGTCAAACATTAAATAATGTGGGGAAATGTGACAATAGCATTCTTAAACAATCAAAGAGTATTCGACACTGTAAGTCACATACACGTCCTTGCTTGTATGTTAGAGCTTGGCCTACACGGCCGAACACTGGGATGAATACCAAATTTCTTGAACGAAAGAAAAATATTTACGGAAACAATTGAAGGAGAGTAATTATCCCAGCATCACGCAGGGCGTTCTGCAGGGCAGTGTTTTCAGTCAGTTTTTGTTCAACTGTGTAATGGCAGCCTTACCACAAAAACTACAGTCTGGTCTACAGTATTCTTTGTACGCAGATGGCATCTGCATACGGGCCTCTGAATCTCATATACAAGACGTTCAAGTGACGCTGCAAGAGGGTCTTGATAGCATCGACTCCTTTTTAAAAGAAAGAGGCATGAGTCTTTCATACGCAAAGACAGCCGAAATTCCTTTCACTAGACGACATCTAACATCCAACTTACGCTTAATGGGCAAACTTTGATGTTCGTGCAAGAGCATAAATTTCCTAGAGTTATTCTTGACAGCCAGCTGACATGGACATCACACGTCCGCGCAATTGGAAAACCGACCAATGCTGTAATAAACGTACTTCGGCGACTGGCTGGCACAACGTGGGGGGGGGGGGGGGAGGATCAGTCTTCACTATTATAAGCTCATAACGCATTCATAAAACAAAAAAATTGTTTATTCGGCACCTTTTCTCCACTTTTTATCGTAGACTTCTGAGGAACGTCTTCAACGTTTACTGGCAAGGGGCTGCGTATAGATCTTGGGATTCCGCAGGCTACCTCGAGTTCTCTAGTAATTGCTGAAGCAAGTAACCCACCATTTACAGTCATACGAACGGTTGACACACGCTGACATATTCACCGTATCTTAACCCAGCACGAGAAGTACCCATTAAACCTCGCGCTGAGCGAACGCAACAAAAGCAAAATTTATCATGATGTTCAAGAACATAAACCATTATTACCAAGATTTGAATTATGCAAAGTGGATGTTAGTTACCCTCTTTGGGTGTTAACAAGTCCAAAAATATAATTATCGGACGACGGGATTATATCTAAGAGACACATGTTCATGGTTGCTGCCAGCAGCTGGCACTTTCCAAATTTACTCATTATATCCCCAATACATCCAAGTGTATACAGACGGTTCGTGTCATAAATATTCCTCGACTTCAGCGTTCCTCCTTCCACATTTAGCGCTAGAGCAAACATTTAAGTTATCCCGAGAGACATCTTCCATCATGGCAGAACTGTTTGCAATCCTGTGTGCTTTGCGTGTCATAACACCGGAAAAGCATCCGCAAAAATGGGTGATGTTGAGCGATTCGCAAGCCGCTCTCATATTAATACAAAGCAATAAGAAAAATTCTTTGAACAATTTGCTATTGCATGAGGCGCTCAAAGAACATACAAAAGCAAGCGCAAAGAACCACGCAATTTCATTTCAGTATATACCTGGGCACTGCAATATTCCCGGTAATACTGCAGAGGACCTAGTTGCGAATCGGGCGCACAATAACACAGAGACAACCGATCTTTCCCTTCTGCGTATTGAAGTCCGTCTGCTCCTGAGACAGATTTCCTGTCGCCTCAGCAAACTACCTGGTTTGATCAGCAATCTAAGAACTCGGAATTATACTTTATAGACACATGCATAAACCTACCAATTCCGGAAAATCTAAGAGAAAACAGAAAATTTGAAACATTTGTGCACCGCCTGCGGCTTCGTACTGCATTTACGAGACACTTCTTGTACAGGATAAAACGTGCCTCTAGTCCGCAGTGTTTTTGTGGCCATCTAGACGAAGATGTGCACTAAATACGATCCACAACGAAGGGTATTGGAAGCAGATTTGTTGCTTCTAGATAGAGGATTATTTTACTTTAACAGATACTTGGTCCATGGCCAATTGCTCACCTTCAGAAAAGAGCACTTCTTGCTTTGAAGAAGTTTTTTTGAGGGCACTAACATTTTGGGTAAATATAAGTTTAAGTTCATCCTAATTAGCTAAGTGAGTGATATGTGTGTTGTTCTGGGTTAAAGATTGATTTATGTGGTGATCGGGATTTTTACGCATGTTCTGTGCTTGCAGTGTAATTATATGTGTTTTGTGTTTGGCTATTCAGAATATCTGTCTCTGTATGTGCAAATGTGTACTGAACTCATGCACCAAACTTTAGCGATGTACTGTTAGACTGTATAGTTTTTATTCATCTGATGTGCTACTGCCACATTTTGTGTCAATATTGTCCCTTCTTACGCAAATTTGTTTCCTTTGCCAAGTGACGGGGAGTAGCCGGTGCCGCCATAAAGGCGCCAGCGTCTCCTAATATTCCTTTCAATAATAATAATAAAAAAAGACTTCAAGCATGCCATCCAAAGGGCTCAAAACCATTTCCCGAATTCCAAGAAATTAACGCTGCTAAGTTTTACAGCTAATGAATTCCAGCCAATTTCACGCGGAAAAACGAAGCTGAACACTGGATGAGCGCAGCTGTTCACGCGCTTAGTAGACGACGCCCATGAGTGCCTTGCTGCTTGCGCCTCAACGCGTCGATCAGCCGTGAAGCGAGTGATGATGACGATGAAAACGTGTTATTGAAAGGAAAATTGGGGGGGGGGGGGAATTAGGGGAAGGGTGGTCGGATCCTTGTTCCGGGACTCCGTTGGCTAACGTCACCGCCCTGGCTCTTACCACGCGGACTAGCTGGTGCTCGAGGTTTGAGCTAGACAAGGCTGCCCCTCAACCTTCCCACGTTGGGTGTGTGAAGCGAAGGAGGTCGCGGCTTGACAAGGACGATCGCTTGGTGCTCGCCCGTCAGTGAGCCGCAAGCAGTGGCGTAACGCATGAGCATCTACAAAGGGCGTGGAATTCGCGCTCTCTGGCGGTTCAGTTTCATTTTCCGGCGTGAAATTGGCTGGAATCCATTTCACTGTAAAAATTTGCAGCGTCAAGTCTTTGCAGTTGCGGAAATGGTTATCAGCTTCTAGGATGGCGCGCTTCAAGTGTTCCATAAAGCTGTTTTGGTTAAAATGTCAATTAGTATAATTTGCATAATTACATCAGTGACTACTACATCGAATAATTTTGAAACATGTGCTTGCAGAGGATATCACTTCATTAGCTCATTTCCCCTAGTTTTAAGCAACTTCGAACGCATTTCGTGAAACACCCGGTACAGGTGAATATACCGGGTGTTCAAAATTAAGCTTCGTGGTTTTCTTAAATTTAGGCACTGCGAGGCACGCGAAGACCACCGGTGCAAAAAGGTATGTGGCCAGGGGTACAGAAAGTGAGATGATAATTATCGCTGTCAGCAGCCCAATTAACTAAAGTTGTATAGTTAGCTCTTTATGATTGAGGATCGGCGTAAACCTCCTCCCTGATGTGACGCGGCTGTTGCGGGCAGCGCTTAGTCTAACAACAGGGCGGAGGCATTGGCAAAGATTATAACTGCGCCTCTTCCCCTCTCGGCTGGCGAAATCAACATATGACAGCGCGGTGTACCGTGCAGTTTTTGCTCTTGATTTCAATAATACTTCCAATACTTGGAAATAGCAGTCACTTTATTTGCGTAGCCCAGGCAAGGACCATGCCCGCTCGTCTAATCACTATCATGCGCGCGCACTGACCTCCGGCTTCTCCGCTCGCGCCATTATCTCATCATGGCAGCTACCGCCATCGTGACAGGTTGCACGATCGCATGTTCCGTGTGCTTCGGTTTTTTTATTTCGCCAGCCGAGAGGGAAAGGGGGACAGTTATCGTATTCGCCAATGCCTCCGCCCTGTTGTGAGACTAAACGCCGCACGCAACAGCCGCGTCACATCAGAGAGGCGCTTTGTGCCTTTATAAGGGTATAGGTACAGGCACCGACAAAAGTGGTATACTCCACGCAGTCCACGCAGCGGGAGACGGAGCAACGGCAAAATGCATCGCAACGCCATCTACAGGCAGCATCTGGGATCATGCCTGCCGATAATAAAGGGCACCCATTGGCTGTCTCGATCCCAGATGCCGCCTGTAGATGGCGTCGCGATGCAGTGTGGCTCCGGCTCCCGCTGCGTGAACTGCGTGGTTTATACCACTTTTGTCGGCGCCTGTACATAGTTACACCGGAAGCATAGCGCGGAAAGGACGATCGACAAGGACTAGAGAGGATAGCGCTTGTCCTGTCTAGTCTTTGTCGATCGTTCTTTCCGAGATATGCTTCCAGTGTAGCTTTGTGCCGATCCTCTCTTGCATGCGTAATCATGCGAACGACAATTAAAATTTGGAGTCGGATATCTCGGAGCACAGACACGCTAGAAGAATTCTTCCAACTGATACTGTGTAGAAACACGACTGCCTCCAACTTTTCAATACAAACATACCCACTTACTACAGTCATCAAAAAACGTTAACTATTCGATTTTAGTTGATTGGGCTGCTCACAGCGATAATTATCATCTCACTTTGTGTCCTCCTGTCTACATAATTTATTATCGCAGGTGGTCTTCGCGTGCCTCCCAGTGCATAATTTTTAGAAATCATAAAGCTTAATTTTGAACACCCTGTATATTACCCAGCATTTACCAAGCAGGCGCAAAATCTTGTCAAACTGTCTTTGGCGGTTGCGAGCAGCAACGCTATCGCATCGTTAATTTAGACATTTCTTCACACAAGCAACAATGCATTGATTTACATGCCACATTGCAGCCCCTAATTGCATTTTGTAAACTGAAGAATAGATTTTGTTTTGTCATTTGTCATTTAAGTCATCTGCATTACGGTTCTGTGATGAAGATTATACACAGTTCCGCAGGCGCTGCACGTGCATGCAACTACGACCCGTGTTAATATTGCGTCAACAAAAGTTTTAAAGTTCGACGGTGATTCAACGTATATTTGAAGTCGATGAAAGACGATGCTTTAATTCACGGGCGAGTTGGGGGTGAGAACCGTGCAATTAATGCGAGAACCACGCTGGAGCGACAACGTTTAATCGACGCCTACTGGAGTTTGAGTCTTCGGCACTAAAAACATTGACACCAACCGTTAATACGCGACGACAATTCTTTACCATTACTCATCGTCATCATTATCATCGTAGTACACACATACCCAGTGGACCTATTTGCATATACCCAGTGGAGCACACCACGTGACCTCAGAGGCACTTATATTTAGACTGCGCTGTCTTCGGGATCTACCTACGAAATATTCCAAAAACAGGTTAGAAACTGACATACTCGATACATAAATGTGGTGGTAAGTCGCCAAGCAAGATACTGTTTTCAAAAAGATAAAAAAATAACAGGATTTGTGCACTAACTACCTACAGCAATACAGCAAAGCATGAAATACTACGCGGAAGACGCTTAGTTTCGAACAGTTGGCATGGCGTCCTGGCTGTATCAGGAATTTCAAGAGAAAAAAAATGGAAATAAAAGAGTCATTGCTAAAGCAAACCATAGAGAGACCGAAGTTTTGAAATGCCCGAAGAGACTCTGCTGATTATTTATGAATGCCAATAGCTTTCTTCGTCTATTTCGTCCGTTTTAGTTGTGGTCACTGCTAGATAATGATCGAACCTTCGGCACCTATGAAAAGGTCACGTGCAGTCGTGTTTGAAAGTCTAGATGCTGGTAGCGGAGGGCGGCACCCCTCTGCTCCTCCTGTGGAAGCTACGGGGGAGGAGGATGGCAACTGCCTTCAGCGCAGGCGCCTCCGAAGACTACACGCGTGACGAATCGGCATGAATGTACAGCCACCCGAACTACCGCTACAAATGCGCTGGTTAACGGCTCGGTTAAAAATTATGCACAGAATGTACGGAATGTACTTACAGAATTACGCAATGAAATAAAGAACAATACGTATATCCGCGCTGCAACAAGTGAACGCCTTCAAGCGCATCATTACTTTAATTAAAGGGAAGCTGAAAGGTTTTCTAGAAAAAAATGAGCGAACATCTCTACATAATGGTTTTCAACCCTCCGAATTCGAATATCGTATCGAAATTGAGCGAAAGAAAGCGCAAATATATTTTATTTCGACGAAAAGTGCAGCAGCGGACACGCCCAGCTCGCGCGTCTCGTTTCCGCCTGTGATTGGTCGGTGCGCCTCGTGACGTCAACTCTGCCGCTGCCGACCGCTGCCGCTACACATGAAGCGCGGTGCCAGGCAGTTTGGTGCTCTTTTTCTGAGACGGTAATGGAAAATTCAGAGAGACTGCGTTTTTCTGAGGAGTTCGGCGTTACTCCCTACATGTACGAGCCGATTGCGAAGAGCCGGCCTCTCGAAGAAGCAAACGATGCTGGTGCGAGCAGTGCTTTCGACGCGAACGAAAGCAAAGTCTTGGGATCTCCTCGTGTTGGAAATGCTCTTTGGTGAGTATGTTTTTTGCAAAGCGATCTAGTGATCTCGCCGATCTTTCGCCGATCTAGTGAGCTCGTTTCCGGTCAAACAACTGTAGTGTTGTGTTCCTGCATGCCTCCTCGTGGAACGTAAGCGGGGATGCGATCGTCGGCATTTGTGCGCTGTCCAAAGCTGTCGGCAATCTACAAAGACGGTTTAAACGCGTGAAAAGCTTCCCGGTTCATGCAGTACGTGTAGTGACCTTCATCTGTTGACTACCACTCACGTTGACTACCACTCACGTTAATTACCACTCACGTTGACTACCACGCACGTTGACTACCACTCTACATACACGCAGACGCACCAACAAAGGAATGCAGGGTCGATCGAAGCAGATTACGATGGCACGCACGCAGAAACAAGCGCGGTCAGGCACGGTCGCGGACGCTGCGAAGGAACGAAGCAGAGTTGACGTCACAACACCGCGGTTTCCGGCCTCCGCTCCGCTCGCTCACTCAAAGGGGGGCGGAGCTACAGCGCAATTTCAACCGACGATTACGTCGCTCCTAATTGAAAAAAAACCCCCCAATTTTACCTATATGGTTTATAAGGCTCCCGCATCCGTATATGAGCGTCTTATTGAATTCGACAGACTCTTCAGCTTCCCTTTAATAAAGTGAATAAAATTGCAGAAGCGTTGCACTATTCGCTTACATTGACAATTACCGTCGATGGTTTCTGCACGATTTTTCAGACTCGCTCGTTGAGAAGGAGCAATTTTCAGGTAAATCGGAGCCCTTTAAAAGCGAATTCCCGTTTTATGCGAGATTCATGGAGTCAGCCTGCATACGTTGCAGATATTGAGGCGCGTTGTTTCACTACAGCTCATCTGCCACGTTCTCGGCCACGCAGCGGCTGCAAAAAGCCGCAGGTTACGAAGCCTGGGTGAGCGCACCACACTTGCGAAATGGGCGTTGGTGGTCGCCGCGCGGCACCGAAGCATAAAGCGAGCAACGCGTTGGTGGCAGAGTCTTCCTATGGCTTCGATGTTGATCGATCTCCGTCGTGCACAGCATGTGTGAATCACGGGCTCTACTGTTGCGCCCCACCCTTCGCCTACTGTTGCGCAAAAATAGATGACTGGTTTTTGCTTTCCAGTGTGACCGCGATTGAGAGTTTGCCTTCCTGTACACTTCTACTTCTTGCAATTATTTTTGCTGTGGTATCACGACAAAATCATACATGGCTCTTCCTCCCTCTCTGTCTTGAGATTTATTGGGCCTGTGGAGTACTTCGTTGCAGAGGACAGCGCCCACATTCATTTCAGAATAGCCTGAGCCAATGGGAGGTGTTGCCTGAGCGGTTCTGGAGCACTAAGAGCTCTCACTGTTCGCTGAATGGTTTTCCTTCTGATCGCGCACCGAGTAGATCGTCGGGGTCTTTAGCACGCCCGCTAGGAGCGCGTACATAAGTTTCTCTGTCCGTTCTTTGCATGTGTTTGCGTGTGTGCGTGCGTGTTATTTTAAAAAATTAGCCAGGACATTAGGCAAAATAAGAACAAGATCTTGATGGCGCAACCCAAAACCCCGTTTCAAAGGGGAGGCTCAAAGAAACCATCCATCCATTCTCTGCACTGCGCAGCGCGATAATAAAAGGAGAGGAAAAATTATGCACATCCAGCGCACATTTTTGAAATATGCGCATGAAGGGAACCTATCGCGGAGCGGTTAATTAAATGCTATAAAGTCGCCTGTTTCATTCCTGCATCTTTGGCGTAAGGGAAACTGGCCTCGCGCATGTGCTCTTCCCACCTGTGCTGCGTAATGTGACAGCTTGCCTCGTGTTTCTTAATTTCTTCTTATTTATTTTGAATGTACCGCTATTTTTTTTTGGTCGGTCCCTCGTGAGTATGTGACATAGTATGGCAATCATCATCGTCATCAACAACACGATAGCAGCGTAGTTGCGATAGGGCCTAATGGTTAGTAAAGTATGAAGCATGTATTGCGATGGAGATTGAATGAAAAGCTCCTCGCGAATAAATATTTTGGCACCTTAATTCCCCATATTATTTCCATTAGCTGGCAAGAACTACTGTCGCTGGCCAGCATCTTCGCTACCTCCTTCTCAGTGTAATGATATTCCAGAGTGCACTTCTGTAGGACGTTCTTCCGCTCAAGCAACTTTGTAAGCCGGGTCGTGTTCTAAATTAACTGCACACCATGCCACCTAGGCCTGCGACCGCGTCTCAGCACACTGTTTACTTCTCCAGCAGTAGACAATGTCTTGGGTATGTTCATTGCATAGAGGCACAACTTTTAACAGAAGACATCGACGTGGCAGGGCGCATCAAGATTCGTTTACGGTGCACGCAACTCCTAACATTGAATGACAGACAACTCCTCGCAGCGGCGTCCTTCTGCAAGGAACAGAATTTACTCCACGGCCTCGCAGAAATCATGCACCAAGTTCCGCCTTGCGCTGGCGTTCGACCAGGGGAAAAGACCGCTCATCCACATCAACCACTCGCTACTTATCCCCTTTCCTTTTATTTTTTTTTTATTTTCATCTGGTTTTCTTTTTTGCGTTCGCGCTGTCAGCTGTGCTTGGCGGCTGTACTTCTTAAGGTCGAACAGTGTTAGCGGCTCGAGTGACACGTCATCTGTCACAGGCCGCACCGTGACAGGCGGCATCATGTGTCGCAGCCTTTGGCTTATGGCACTCTAAAAAAATTAAATTATGAGGTTTTACGTGCCAAAACCACTTTCTGATTATGAGGCACGCCGTAGGGGAGGACTCCGGAAATTTCGACCACCTGGGGTTCCTTAACATGCACCTAAATCTAAGTACATGGGTGTTTTCGCATTTCGCCTCCATCGAAATGCGGCCGCCGTGGCCGGGATTCGATCCCGCGACCTCGTGATCAGCAGTCTAACACCATAGCCACTGAGCAACCACGGCGGTTTCACTCTAAAACAGGATCGCGGAACTTCTGAGTCCAGATATTACAGCGTAAAAGGAAATAGCCGCACGGTAACTTTCTGTAATTTTGGTAGTTACCTAGTGCAGTCTGTTTTTGTATGGATCAAATAGTTCAAGTGCTCTAGGTTGCTTTTGGTCGTATTCATAACCTGGAGCTTTCGGTTCAGGATACGCACACGGGCCCGGTGTAGTGCGTACACTCTTTTCGTCCAAAAGTAGCCTTGAAGAAAGGCTTCGTACGACACAACTGACACTCCCTGCAAAGACAAAACAGACCACCAACTATTGCGTTGGCTGCTGAAGACAACTGGTCATGGCGTATATATAGGCGTGCGCGAAAGTTGTTATCTCAAAGTTTCCCTGCATTTGTGCTAGCTGATCAGTGGTCATACAGCGCCAAACCTCCTGACAAATTGCTACGTCAAAAACTGAAAGGCTGAGGAATAAGCCTGAGCAAGACAGCTTCATATAGAAAACATCCCTTTATTTACCAGCTTACGATAAACATCGCTTATTTTCTCTGAGTAGTAAAACAAGTGCGATTAATTCGTATGACAACTCGGACGTTCCCGCTGCGGAATGTTTCACAATGCAATTATCTTGATTGAAAATTCTTGCCTGGAAACCACTCACGAGAACACTAGGTTGCTGCCTTCAACAGGTATCACAGACGGCACCTTATTTCCATTTATTTCTCATTCCTGCGCCGCTTCGGTCCTCGCTGCCTTCTTGGCCTTCCACTCTGCCCTGCATTCTCTTAGCGCCTTCTGGACCTCCATCGCCGCCTTTCCCTTTTCTGTGCTGTCAAGAACTTCCGCGAACTTCTTCTCGAGCTCTTCGTCGGCGATTTTTTCCTCACTTTCCATCTTGGCTTCCTCGGCAGCCATCACCACCTTCCTGAGATCGTCGTCCGATAGGCGCTCTTTGTTGACATCCTTGGCCTTCTGACACTTAATTCGTTCCCACGAGATGAACTTGCCCTTGAGGCAGTGCGAGAAGGCCTTGACGAACTTTACAGTCGCCTCTTTGTCCTTGATGTCGTCCGAAGCCTGCACCTTCTCGCTCACGAAGTCCTTCATATGCATCACTCTCAATTCTTCCTTCTTTCTTTCCCTAAACATCCGACGCATCTCCCTCTTTACTTGGCCGAGAATTTCCAGGGCTTTCGTCTTGTCCTCTTCGCTCACCGAGCTGCTCTCAGTGGCCTCCTTGGTGCACGCTTCCAGGTCCTCCTTTCGCGGCTTCATGCACAGGGCCAAGTGCGTTGCACACAGCAACAGTAGCGCTGCCGAGGTGATCGTGCGTGCTGTCATTGCAACGGTCGGGCCGAGGAAGATGGTCGGCAAAGGACAAGCTGGGGCGGCGACCGGCTCCGCAACTGCGCTCTGTGCTTCATGTCCACGGCCAGTTCCTTTTGTACGCTGTCGGCCAAGGTCTTCAGCGCGCGTGGGCGCCCTTGGTCACTCCAGGCCGGCTGTGCACACGACCGCGCAGCGTACGCGTTTACTGCTCAATTCAATTGACGCCTTGCGCGGGCGCCAGAAGCCGGCTGGGTAATCTCGCCGCTTTCAGAAGAACGCAAGCAGAGAAGAAAGAGTACCATAAAGTATCTCCTCCCGTGACACTGTTTTTCTCTAATGGCAAGTCTAAAGCAGAGATGATCTTCATTTTGTCTATACACTCTTGTTCTTTTCTGCTAGCTTTTATCACCTGACATTTTTATGCAGTTGATGGGATCAATCTCGCACTGCCGTTTGAACATATGTCGCTACAAGACGATATCTTGAGGCGTATAAACAAAAACTCTATGCCCGGGTTCTCATAATTGCAGCGACACGCAACGACAAAGTGTTAGAAACGAGACCAGTTCCTTGTTGAATAAATGCAATTGCATTAATAAATTGATATAATAATAAGAATACCAAGAAATGCTTCCTCGCCACGCAAAGTCCTGAATTTGCTTTCGGTTCACTCACTTATGAGTCATGCCATCATCAGTTTCCACTAACGCGAACTCGTCACTTTATTATCTAAATAGTTTTTAGTATTTCTTATCATCTAAGCACTAAACTCACGGTTGCATGTACAGCCATGGAAATGCAAATGAGTGCATGGAAAGTCTCACCTATCTACTCATGACCATGGCTCCTTTCTCCTAAGCTTTCTTCCTCGTTTTCTGTTGACACTCTCAAGAAGGTCTCCTGTGCTGAATAGAACATGCAAGCGAAGGGCGTCCAAGCTCTAAGATATGCCACCTGTAAATTTCCAGCACCACGCATTGTATCCGGGTGCACTAATTATGGCTACGTTGAGAGCAACGTTCAATCTGCTCCACGTGTTTCTAATGGCGCAATGGTTTACTGCTCGACATGTATGGTGCAGCATCGTAGGTGTGAGCCTGCTCCTTGAAAGAAACGGAACGCGCGAAAGAAAATGAACCTTCGTGAGGAAGCTGCGAGCTGAGAGAGGAAGAGAGAAAGCAAGAAAAGGAATGACCTTACATGGCGGGTGAGGGAACGGTGCAATAAAAAGATGGCAATAGGCATAGAGAGCGAGCAATGCTTGCACGCGGGAAGTTGCACGGGAGGAGCGTAAAGAGTCACTCAGGATGGCGCACTGCATTTCAAGAGCTGCACTTGTCACTCCGCTCATGAACCTTTTTATGGACAGGTGCGAAAGCGCAGTGGACACAGCTACAGATACCGTTCACGGAAAGGGAAGCGCACGATCATATATGTGTATGTGTTGACACGTAGTGATGACATTTCAAGATCTTGAGCGTTCTTTGTAGCGGCAAAGCGTTCTTTGGCATTGGACGGTGGCTCTCCCTGATAATATGCCCAGTATCAGGACTGGGTGGTTCTTGCTCTTACGAACCATTCTATCATAAAATTTGTTTGATGAATACAAGTCCAGAGTTGGTTTTGCTTTATTCAGTTACTAAGGTATAATATATAACGCAAGGTACGGAAGGATGCCCAAAAGCACAATAGTGTAACTTCTGTCAAATACTTGACAAAGCCACCAGCTTCATTAATCAGGGACACGGCATGACCCCAGCCATTGTACACCCACGGTAGTAGCTATGCTATTGAGCAGACATCATGACGCGCCATAACTGTCTTTAGGATGCGTTGTGAGTAGAACGTGGCGGCCCACTGCGTAAGCAATCGAGGCCGAACGTTGATCGCGTGCGCACCGCTGGACATAGGAGAAAAAAAATATGTTGGGCGCGTATTTCTCGCCCTTGAACGATTCAGCAGAAGCACCTGATTTGACGCCTGCGTTCAGCTAGCAATTTCTCCCGTTTTAATGTAGCAAGTGTTTTACCCGCAACAAACGGCTTGTGTCTAAACAGCAAGGCAAAAACATGTTCGTTCGCATTTCACGCTCTCGTAGTTATGCCGTGCACTCGATCAGTTCATTCATATTGTAGCACTTTCCTTGCGTATCGACATAAGCCGCGCTGCCGATGAGGCTACATATACTCCTTTTCTTTTTTATGTCAGGCTAGAGTGGCCTTCTATGGTAATTTAATGCAGCTCACCGTGAGGGCTTTCGGACAGGATTCTTGCTTTTAGCTCACGTCTACTCCTTCATCACTGTAGAAGAAAAGATAAATTGCCACTGGTTGCTTCAAATACCGAAATATTTTGCTACGTGAAATAGTTCACTTGTGCAGACTAAGATTAATGAGATGTCATCAAATTGAACATGCAGTGCCAGCAAAATGTAATAATGCGAATCTAGTATGCTTCTGTTCAATAAGTATTTTGCATTTTGGTTCCTGCGAAGGTTTACTGAGGAATCGCTTTTTGTGCACAGCTCGAAGTGCTTAAGTAGGGGCACTTGATAGTGCGTGGCACTAGTATATCTCGTGCGGGTATTGACAGTCATATTGAACGAACAGATTTCCCATCGCTTCTCCAAAAACACACACACAAAAGAATCAATGTAGCCGTACAGGTGGTATCCTCTGATGTACATGTTTCTATTAAATGGCATGTCAAGGAAGGCAACAGCAACCTTGATATTTATCATTGAATTGATTATGTCTATATGACTCGAAAATAGGTACAAGCATCAAAATATGATTAAGAAATTTCAAACCAATTAACACGAGCATTGTAGACAAATTTCGCAGCGGTGATCAATTTCCCGTAGTTATATATATGGCCGTGGGCTTCTAGGGTGCCGAGAGCGTTTTCTATGAGTTAGGTCGATTTGTAAGAGCAGATAGCCGCGTTTGCGTGCCTCTGGCAACGTCGCCGCGCCCGCTTCAGCACCCTGCAAGATCATCAACGTGGCCAAAAGCCATGAGCCCTACTAGGTCCTCTTTCCCCGACGCGGTGTGCCGAAACCCTCGATATGAATGAGCATACACTAATATAATAATATATGGGGTTTTACGTGCCAAAACCACTTTCTGATTATGAGGCACGCCGTAGTGGAGGACTCCGGAAATTTAGACCACCTGGGGTTCTTTAACGTGCACCTAAATCTAAGTACACGGGTGTTTTCGCACTTCGCCCCCATCGAAATGCGGCCGCCGTGGCCGGGATTCGATCCCGCGACCTCGTGCTCAGCAGCCTAACAGAGCATACACTAAAGTGGCGAAGATAACGTCAGTCGCTAATAATCACGACGCCACCATCACAGTGGCATATTGGAGTACATGTAGAACCTAAATGTTTTCAGAGCTTGGTCAGCTGAACAACAATTTCGTCGACGCGCATGTGTGCTCAGAACGAGTTGCTTAACAAAAGCAAGCTAGTTAAGCGTGTACGAGGGATCTTCTACTCTGACGTTTAACACCCACTTCTATGCAACTGGTTTAAAAGATGAAGCTAGCAGAACTGGTAGGGTAATGTATCACGTGAATACCCAAAGAATGACATAGCACCACATGTTTTTTTCGTCTCATATCGAACAGGCATGTATAGTGCCGTCGCTATCCGAAAAATTTCCTCGTAGGTGGCGTGTGTAACGCACCCCAATTCTTAAAGGCTTAACAAACAGACGCGTGGTAACTTATTCGGCACTGTGGCCCTGGGCTACTATAGTGGCTTGTCTACATCGGCTTGGCCAATCGCTGTTTGCGATTTGCCGGTGGGCGCGTTTCTCTAAAACGAAAGCGCGTAGTGCTGTCCCATACGGCGCAGAGCGCCTGCTTGGTTGGCAGCTACGCGGAGGCCGCTCAATTAATTGCCGCAGCCGACAGCGGGGGGTCACAATGTGGTCCGTGCCGTGTGGGGCCCGAGACAAATGACGGCGCGGCCTCCTTTGAACACGCGCGGTGGAACGCAGGTGCGCGGGTGCGGAGACCATTGTGGCGGAATGGCCGTTTGCCGCCGCGCTCCCCTTTCGAGCGGACAGTATTGAATCCTGGAGCTTCCGTCTCAGCCCGGCCCACGGCGGCCTCGGCTAAGAAACGGTGGCAGCTCCGCTTATGCGGCACGCGCGCAATCTCGACCAGAGCCTGTTCGACAGGCACTCATTCAGACGCCGGCCCGAGGAGAAGGGCCCCGCGCGAATCACTTGCCACATCGACCGCGGGCTGTGCGAGGGCGAGAGACGGAGCCGCCCGCGCTGCCCTTTCCGGATCCAAAAGTATTTTCGCGCTTCCATTAGCTACTGAGGGCGTCGAGCCACTGTCCTAAACTCGCGTCATCGCACCCAGACGACGCGCATGAATGGCACACAGTACACGGCGGCATATGCATTCTGGGCCGGCATAGTGCGAGCGTTTCCTCAGTTCTATTCCTTCTTTAATCATCCACCGTTTTCACGGCCGATTCTAGCGCGAATTTCTGGGCATAGAGTTTGGGCACGGCTGCCGTGTCTGTAACCGGCTCTGGTACGACGCGAATCTCTCCACGGTGATCTCGGTGCGGAACATCGAACAGAAGAGCTCTGCCTTGCAAGTGCTTCGCGAGGCCTTCCCTGACGACGACGACCACGGTCGGACGTCGAGGACGACGACCAGATCGACGATGACGACGATTCGTACTGAAGCACTGTACATAACAATTTGTGATGCACGTACTGTGGCTTGTATGCGTGTGACTTGTTGGGGCTTGTGTGGCTTACCGGCTTGGTCTTGTATGACCTCGCAAATACTTGGTGAAACTTAGGAAATCTTGGGTATACTTAGTATGAGAATAGTTAAGCCATGCATAACCTCGCAAAACTTAGTAAAACCTAGCAACACTTAGTATGAACCTACCCGAGTCATGTATAACATCGCAAAACTTAGCAAAACCTAGCAATACTTAGCAAAAGCCGCAACTAGCTCCGCTGTGATCCAGCCTTGAACCACTAGTGCAGACTGCCCAATTTTTTTTTTTTTTTTTTTTTTTTTTTTTTTTTTTTTTTAGTGAGGCATCATGATATGTGCGTAATGTACATGCGGTGCAGCTGCAGCCGCTATATGTTGGATGCGTCTGTTAAAAGGCTTCCTTTCTTCACACAAGTTCTCTTTTTCTTTCTTTTTCTTTTCTCTTTTCTATTTTTTTTCTTTTTTCTCTTTTTTTTCTTTTTTCTCGCTCCTTGCTGTCTGCTGCCTTTTGGACCCTCTGGTTATTAGGACCAGTCAAGTTGCTTTTGTAGCAACTTTTTTCCTAATGCCTTGGCACTTTGTACCACTTGTTTTTATGAATAAAGGTATATATATATAAAAAGTGTCGTTGTGTCACAATTTTAGAGCCTGTTAAAGTTCAATTAGCTTAGTTTCGAGCTTGCTCGTGTGTTACAGGGGGAAGGAAAGGGTACTAAGATGGGTTTGGAATGATGGTGGCTCGCTCAGCTGCACGAAAACGGCACAAAATGTAATTGACGGCTTGTGGATACCCTGAGCACTCCATTGACTCAGCAGGGTGCTAACTGGCTCGCGCAGTGCCCACCCAGCCTGGACTCCCAAAAAACGAGCTTCGAATCTGTACGTCCCGGGCATAAGCGAGACTCTTGCACGCGTCTGCGGTCATATGACATGCAGGCTACGCACGTGCCCTCCCGGAAACTTAGACACGAGCTCGTGCATGTGAAAGACCCTTTGGAAAAGGTCAACTTCCCAGGCGTGGTGTATGTCATTCCGTGTGCGGACTGTCGGTATGTCCACGTCGGTGAAACCGGCAACTTCAAAACAATACTTAAGCAGCACAGGAATGACGTCCAGAAACGGCGCATTGCGTCGAATATCTTGGCTAAACACTGCGCAACACGTCACATACGATTAACTGGGAGAAATCTCGCGTGATTGCCAAGGAATCAAATCATTCTTCGCGTCTTTATCTTGAGTCCCTAATCATCCAAACCACGGCGAACACTGTTAATCGCAACGAAGACAATCTGCTGCCCATGTATGCCTGGTGCCTTAGTCATGTTTTGAGCCGCGCATAAAAGGGGCGCCAGCTCTACCGCTTGTGAGTCATTGTGAGCAAGGCTCGCGTGGGGGAGCCGAAACGTAAACATTTATTCTAAACCAGTTTAGTCGGTGTCCAGACCTCTTCCTTTTAAAAATGTAATTCTAATGAGAAGTGATTTTTTTCCTACCTTTTCGTTGATATCGATCTCGCTCAATATCTCCCATCAGTCTGAACTAAAGGAGGGAACGCAAGCGCAACTCTTAGAGTGAATCGCCACAAATTGCGGTTGCGTTCCCTTGTTTCACACCTGCAAAATTGTTGGCCGAATTAGGAATCAGCTTACAACAGAGATTATAGACGCAGAAGAAACAGAAAAGGTGGTTGAAGTGTGCGTAATCATGGCCTCGATCGCGCTGACAATGGAAGAATTTTATTTTCTGGACGTGCGATCCTCGCTCGTGTAGAAATGTTGACTCGTGGTGACTTGGAGCTCTGCGCGCTGATGTGCTCAGATTATGCGTTGTACAAAAAGCAGCGTCGGGAGCACAAAATAAATTGTTGGAAGTAGCGCGCCTGTGTGCGTGTATGTATACGTTTTTTGGTCCATATTTTCTGTGCACTTGTACAGTTATTAAACATGGAATACAAATGTCTGCCGGATAGCTCAGACTAGCTGCACGAAGTTTTTAAAACTCGCCGATGGCGTATAGCAGCACACTTCTAGTTCTTCAGCTGGTTTACTCTGAGAGGCGAACTTTATTTACACGAGAAATAAAAAATGCAAATTGGTATAGTAAACAAAATTTCACTAATTAAATGTTTAACTAACTACCTTATCGGACATATTGCAATTCGCGAATTGTATCCGGTGAGTTCGAAAGCCGTAGCCGACCAGTTTGAAAGGGGGCGCCAATTTTAGGATATTCATTCCCAATATGTGCGACGAAATAGATTGGCGTCCCAGATATGTTTGCCCTTCAATGCACAAAACAGCGTTTTATCGAAAAAGTAAATAGAACAGCGGGGCAATTTGCCCACAGGTCTCACGGCGCTTACATCGAACTTGGTGTCATCCTGAGAATTCATTCCAAGTGGTGTCTCGTGAACTCGCCGGCTGCAATTCGCAAATTGCAATAAGTGCTGTAAAGTATAATTAGTCAATAACTTCACCAGTGATTTCTTCTGCAAGTAATGTCCACCGATTTGAGTAATCCCGCTCTAGTTTTTCTAAATCTGTGCTATATCTACCATAGGCTATCTTTAAAAGTTAAGTATACTCTTTGAAAAACATAAAACCGGGTAGACGATGACATTACGAGCGCTTGTGCGTGTGTGTCGTCTTTTGTACGTGGCTTTTTGACGTTCTCGCGCTAAATGCTAGCGAAGATGTCGTACCAACAAGGCTGACACTCATCGCCTGTAGAGTTAGGGTCCTTTGTAGCGCTTTGGGATACTTTCCTCTTGTCCCGATGTTGTTTTCTCTGTTCCCAGCCATGTTCCCTGCCTTTCTTAACCTGTTTTCCCAACTTACAGGCAACTGAGCAGCTATTTGAGCTTTGTATCCTGTCTCCTCTTCTTCTCACGTTGCCGCATTCTCCGCAGGAAAGAACGAGCTGCGGGCGCAGACGTTCGATCTTCGCTGGGCGTGGATCTCCCTGGCCCACGAGCGGCTCGTCGCCAACGAGACCGACCCGCACCTGGCGGTGACGCTGCGCAGGAGGGGACACCTGGGGGAGACGGCATTCGTCGGTGCGCCCACTCGGTTGCTAACGGCGCGAATGGCACGCAACTACCTCGGGCTCGCATTTGCCCTCCTTTCATGGTTTCTCGTCTTCCTGACGAATGTGTGCAGAAGTGCTCCCATTTCGCGTCAAGTCGTAAACAGCGGTTACTGAACTCCGGAAATGACGGGAATGAAGTTAAGCCTTTGATGGCAGTGTAACTGTTGGCACCATCGAAATGGTGCAATCGGTGTAATTTAAAAGCGCAGCTTTCTTGGAACGCGAAGGGCTTCTGTCGCATCTTGACACGTAAGCTTTAAATGACGCGCACAAATAACGAGAAGACAAACACAGAGTGCAGCTCCATTGAAAACTGTGTTTTAGCTGAAACACGCAGAGGTAGGGATATACAGGGTGTTTCTTCAAACACTTTCAAAAAAAGTTTTAAAGGTTGGCTGTGGCAGATAGCTCAATTATAGTTTATGAGCCGGTCCACTCGAAGCGGCGGACCCTACTTACACAAAAAATTGAAACGAAAAATCGGCTAATTAACAATAATTAACTAATTAACTTATAGCTAATTATCTTATGACTCATATTGCAATTTACAAATTCTACCAGCGGACTTCGCAAGGCGGATCCACTTGGAGCGAATTCCCAGGACGACACCAATTTCGAGATATAAATTCCCGAACTTTGCGGAGATATGCATCGGCGTTCCAGCTACATGTGTTCTTCAGCGCATGAAACGACGTTCCGTTCACAAATTAACTACAGCGCCAATGCATTTCTCCGCAAAGTTCGGGAATTTATATCTCGAAACTGGTGTCACCTTAAAAATTCGTTCCAAGTGGATCCGCCTTGCCAACTCCACGGCTAGCATTTGTAAATTGCAATATGGGCCATAATGTAATTAGTTAAAGCTTAATTAGTAAATGTTCATTATTTAGTCTATTTTGGATTTCAATTTCTCCTGCAAGTATGTCCACCACTTCGAGCAGAGCAGCTCATCAAATAGAATTGTGATATCTGCCACAAGCAACTTTTAAAGATCTTTTGAAAGTGTTCGCTGAAACACCCTGTATATACAAGTCTTAACTATTCTATGCGCTTCACCTATCTACGCTTGCGACGTGTTGAAGAAGTAAACAAAAAGGCTGTGCTCCTTTGCTACAAATTTTTCGCAAGCTTCTTCTTGCAAAGTTGCTACATCTGGTTGACAGCGGTGGGATCGTCTGACGACTCTAATACCCTCGATAATTTTTTGCGCGCAACTGTATGCGTGAGTCATAGTATAATTTACTACATTTAGGCAAAGGTCGCTTTGTCGATGTTCTTTAGCGCTTGCACTCACAGGAGAAAAATTAAATCAAATGGTAATGCCGATCAAGTTTAGCAAAGAGTTTCATCCTCGCCTTACTACTTTGTAGAACACAACACACTTTGTGGTCTCGCTATCACTCTTCCGATTTAATTATTTTGCCTGCCCTTTCTTTGCTGCGAATTGCTTTGAGGTTTGTCCTTAGGTTTGTGTTTACGTAATACATTTCGTGCACTGACTAATCGAGAAGCAGGCAAATGATCTGATGGAGTTCGAAACAAACGAGCCGAGAATCAGTCCTGCATGTTCTTTGCGAGCCAGCTTTTTTTTGCATAAGCTGGCGTATTTATTAATATTTTCTCTCTCTCTTGGTCTCGGCTTCTTTGTAACTGTCACAGGGATCTCGGCGCGAAACCTGAGCGCACGCCAAGGCACGGACTTCAGCGCGTCGTACGCCCGCCAGGTGCAGTTCAACCCAGGCCAGGCCGAGGCTGAATGGCAGCTGCGGCTGCTGGACGACGCGTCCTTCGAGCGCCGCGAGGAGTTCCTCGTGGTGCTGGGCCAGGCGCTCATGGCCGCCACCGAGTCTCCGGACAAAGCTGTGGTCTCCCTGCACGACGCAGAGGACGGTGCGCCCCAGTGAAAGATGGCCTCTTTTCTCCCTTCCCGTTTTTGTTCCGCACCCCCAGAGAATTTCCCGCGAATGCTCGCAGCAATTTTATTGTATGAGCGCGAGGAGGAAATGTAAGTAACCCATCGAACGAACAACCTAGTCCGTTTCACTTACGCAAGCACGTTCACCTCAGTGTTCTCAACGGCATGCCAGAATTTGTTCCCGCTGTAAAAAATTAAATTATGGGGTTTAACGTGCCAAAACCACTTTCTGATTATGAGGTGGAGGACTCCGGAAATTTCGACCACGTGGGGATCTTTAACGTGCACCTAAATCTAAGTACACGGGTGTTTTCGCATTTCGCCTCCATCGAAATGCGACCACCATGGCCGGGATTCGATCCCGCGACCTCGTGCTCAGCATCCTAACACCATAGCCACTGAGTAGCCACGGCGTGTCCCGCTGTTGAATGCGTTCGGCTCTTGTCGGTCGGTAGCCGCGTTACACCGTGAACGTATTTTATACATCAGGTAAACCGCACGTTGGGTGTGGTTTACCTTATGATGCTATTACCTTATGATGCTTAGGATGCTGAAAAGGGAGCATTACTTGACGGGTATCAAGATAAAACCAAGAAATTGGCATTAATTCATTCAGTCATTAATTGTGACATCGTTACTATGCATGATCAGAATGATGGGGTTTAACGTGCCAAAACCACTTTCTGATTATGAGGTGGAGGACTCCGGAAATTTCGACCACGTGGGGATCTTTAACGTGCACCTAAATCTAAGTACACGGGTGTTTTCGCATTTCGCCTCCATCGAAATGCGACCACCATGGCCGGGATTCGATCCCGCGACCTCGTGCTCAGCATCCTAACACCATAGCCACTGAGTAGCCACGGCGTGTCCCGCTGTTGAATGCGTTCGGCTCTTGTCGGTCGGTAGCCGCGTTACACCGTGAACGTATTTTATACATCAGGTAAACCACACGTTGGGTGTGGTTTACCTTATGATGCTATTACCTTATGATGCTTAGGATGCTGAAAAGGGAGCAATACTTGACGGGTATCAAGATAAAACCAAGAAATTGGCATTAATTCATTCAGTCATTAATTGTGACATCGTTACTATGCATGATCAGAATGATGGGGTTTAACGTGCCAAAACCACTTTCTGATTATGAGGTGGAGGACTCCGGAAATTTCGACCACGTGGGGATCTTTAACGTGCACCTAAATCTAAGTACACGGGTGTTTTCGCATTTCGCCTCCATCGAAATGCGACCACCATGGCCGGGATTCGATCCCGCGACCTCGTGCTCAGCAGCCTAACACCATAGCCACTGAGTAGCCACGGCGTGTCCCGCTGTTGAATGCGTTCGGCTCTTGTCGGTCGGTAGCCGCGTTACACCGTGAACGTATTTTATACATCAGGTAAACCACACGTTGGGTGTGGTTTACCTTATGATGCTATTACCTTATGATGCTTAGGATGCTGAAAAGGGAGCAATACTTGACGGGTATCAAGATAAAACCAAGAAATTGGCATTAATTCATTCAGTCATTAATTGTGACATCGTTACTATGCATGATCAGAATGATTAGCAAGATGACAACTTGACACGAATCGGAGCTGACACAGCTCAAGCTTAATTTCTTGCCTCGGATATCTCGTGAGAAGCTTCTGCTTTTAACGCTGTCTTCTTTCGGTCGTTCTAGAGCCGACGCTGTCGTTTGCCGAGACCAGCGTGACCGTGCCAGAGGACAGCGGAGAAGTGCTGCTGACCATCCGTAGGCGCGGCGACCTCGCCATGGATGTCGGCGTGCTCTGCGTCACACATCACGGTAAGCAGTGAGACCACGTGCCTTCGAAATTGCGATACAGAAGAGAGGGAGGGGGAAGAAACGGGGAATTCAATCGGAAGACGCGCTGCCCTGAGCAGAGGGGTTATAGGGGACGAAAAGGGAACAAGGGAAAACAAACAGCCGCAGCTCCGGCACACCCGTAAACTTCTCCGCCGAGTATGCAAGTGGCCGCAGAGACTTCCCCACTTCAGCAACACCAGTAACTCCCTCGTTAGTTTCTGCGCCAACGAGGCACACGCTTATGGTCCATGAATTTCGCCTTCGAAAATGGCCTTCGGTCTAGCCGGTTCATTGCTGTTCGGAGAACGCGAAGGTGGGCGTCGTAACGGAAAAAAAATGACGCAAAGTGTTCGACAGCAGCTTGGCTTCCGCAGGAGTCGCACGCGGGAGAGCCTCCCTCCCCCCAATCTGATCCGGAACGAGTAAGCTTTCGTACACGTGCCGCTCCGTGCCAGAGGCAGCACGACAGTGTCGCCTCGGAGTGGAAAATCCGAGGTAGCATTTGCAGCGTGAATGAAGGCACCAATTTATATAGACAACACTTCGAGGGACTAGTAGAGAGAGAGAGAGAGAGAGGGGGGAAAGGGGAAAGGCAGGGAGGTTAACCAGAGAAAAAGATCCGGTTGGCTACCCTACACTGGGGAGAGAGGGGAGGGGGAGGTAAAGTGGTAACAAAGTAGAGAGAAGGAAAGGAAGGAGCCTAGACACACAGTCACCATCGGTCACTGGCACCGAATACTGTCATCGCACAGCACAGTGACGCTTGCCACACTATCAACATTTGTTCAGGCTACAGCCGGCTGTCCAATCCTGTCGCCCTCAAAAACCGCAACAGTGCCCTCGTCGCCCTCTGCTGCGATGGCTTGTGATGGCGGTATTGTAAAATAAGTTCCTCTGTGAGAGGTCTTTGGTCAAAGCGCGCTATCGCGGTTGCGAGTGATTGTCTCTGTAAATTATATCGAGGACAGTCACAAAGAAGGTGTTGAAAAGTCTCCTCGTTACCACAGTCCTCACACGTGGCGTCGTCGGCCCATCCAATTCGGTAAGCGAAAGACTTGGTGAAAGCCACCCCTAGCCATAGTCGACAAAGCAGGGTAGCTTCGCGACGGCAGAGTCCAGCTGGAATACAAAGGCGTAGAGAGTAGTCAAGATTGTGGAGTCGGTAGTCGTGAAAACTTCCAGCGTTCCACAAGGAGAACGTGATGTCACGGCTGATAATTCGAAGTTTTCGAGCGGCATCTGTCCTTGATAACGGTATCGGCTCCTCTTCGTCCCCTTGAAGAGCCGACCGAGCAGCGTTGTCAGCGTGTTCATTCCCTATGACTCCGCAGTGACTTGGAAGCCACTGAAATGTCACGTGGTGTCCTTTCTCAGTTAAGGTATGAATGAGTTCTCTAATCTCAAATACCAGTTGTTCGTGTGGTCCCCGCCGCAGGGCCGATAGCAAAGATTGCAGTGCAGCCTTCGAGTCACTGAATATTGACCACCTTCGAGGTTGCTCTTGGCTGACGAGACGAAGTGCAGCGCGAAGGGCTGCAAGTTCCGCGGCCATCGGTGTCGTTGGGTGACATGTCTTGAAACTGATGGTGGTGGCTTTCGCTGGGAAGACCACGGCTCCAGAGGAACACTGGAGAGTTGTCGATCCATCAGTATAAATATGTACATGTTCGGCGTACTTCTCGTGCAAAAGGAGCAGAGTTAGTTGTTTAAGAGCAGGTGATGACAGCTCAGATTTTTTCCTGATTCCTGGTACGGTGAGGTGCACTGCGGGTCGAGCCAAACACCATGGAGGAATCGATGGCTTAGTTGCGGGGGTGAAGCCTGACGGGAGGCAGGTGGAATACTCCGAAATCGTAGTACAAAATGCTGCCTGCGGCCTTTCTGACGGTAGTGTTGCCAGATGGTGGGAACAGGCACGGGCAACGTGCCTAATGTGCACTCTCAACACTTCTACCGCAATGTGTGTTTGTATAGGTTGGTCCCGAGCAATCGCAATAGTCGCTGCTATCGATGTGCATTTTGGCAAACCAAGACAAACCCTGAGAGCCCGAGCTTGAATAGCCTGTAGAGCACGGAGATTTGTCTGGCAGGTGTTGGTCAGTACGGGCAAACTGTATCTCAAGA
This sequence comes from Dermacentor variabilis, assembly GCF_050947875.1. Classification (NCBI taxonomy): domain Eukaryota; kingdom Metazoa; phylum Arthropoda; class Arachnida; order Ixodida; family Ixodidae; genus Dermacentor; species Dermacentor variabilis. The sequence continues at coordinate 10,805,891 of NC_134571.1, forward strand.
AGCCCAGAAAAAGAGCCCTGTACAATTCCAACATTGCATGCACTGACATTCCCCAAGTCTTTCCTCCCAGAAACTTGAAAAGTTGGGAGATTGCTGTCAGACGCTTCTTCAAGTAGGTCACGTGGGGGCTCCATGAGAGATCTCTATCAATGATTATGCCAAGAAATTTGTGAGTCTTCTCATAAGAAATTAACTGGCCATTTATTGATATGGCGTAGGGTGTCATTGGTTTGCGAGTGAACGCCATCAGTGCACATTTGTCTGACGAGATTTCAAGACCTTGGTTGCGGAGGTATATAGCTATTAGAGTAGCAGCTTTTTGAAGTCGTGCACGCATCTGAGGACGTGTCACACCTGAGGTCCATATACATATGTCGTCGGCGTACATTGATATCTTGATCGCTGCTGGCAGATGATCAACGAGACCAATGAGTGTGAGGTTGAATAGGGTAGGGCTTAGTACACCGCCTTGAGGAACACCTCGGTACGTGTAGTGTAGTGCGGTTTTACCATCACCGGTACAGACAAAGAAAGATCTCATAAAAAGGTAATGAGAGATCCATTGGAAAACTCGACCACCTAGACCAACCATCTCAAGAGCATCGAGGATAGCCTCGTGAGATACGTTATCGTATGCCCCCTTGACATCCAAGAACAAAGCTGCACATAATCTTTTGCGTGACTTTTGAAGCTGGACGTACGTAGCGAGATCAACAACGCTGTCTACTGAAGAGCGATCTCGACGAAAACCAGCCATGCAATTCGGTAACATGTTGTAGTGCTCCAGGTACCACTCCAAGCGGGCAAGGATCATCTTTTCCATTATCTTTCCCACACAGCTGGCCAGCGCTATTGGGCGGTATGAGGTGGGTTCAAGTGGGGACTTGCCTTGCTTCAGGAGAGGGACCAAGCGGCTTATCTTCCATTCTTCGGGAACCATGCCATCCTGCCAAGATAAGTTGTAGAGATGTAACAGTTCTCTCCGTGCGCCATCACTCAGGTTGTTCAAGGCGCGGTAGGATATTCCATCTGGTCCCGCGGATGAAGAACGCCTGCATAGAGCAAGAGCCGCTTCTAGTTCCTCCATTATGAAAGGAAGATCCATGCGGCCGTCACGTGAAACAGGGATGCGACTGGGGGCTCGAAAGCCTGGACCGGTTGCTTGGCCAGCGATCCTTGCACAAAAGTCTTCTGCAACATCAACCTCTAGCCGCCCCTGGAAGAGCGCCAGCGCTTTGAATGGGAAGCGTTGTTCAGGGAAGGAACGTAGACCACGTATGGCTCTCCAGATGTGGGAAAGTGGCTTTCGGGGGTCTAGTGACTGGCAAAATCTTGCCCAACGTCGAGATGCCAATCTATCCATGCGACGTTGAAGTTTCTTTTGTAGTCGTCTGGCTGTCCTAAGGTCTTCGATGGATTTTGTACGCCGGTAACGCCGCTCCGCACGACGACGGAGTGCACGAAGTCGCTCCAACTCTATATCCAATTCCGTGTGCTTCGACGAAACCGTGACCGTGCGCGCGGCGTGTAGCATTGCAGACTTGATCGCTTCCTCTAATCCAGAGGACAGGCCCTCTCGACAAGCATCCTCCATGGTGGAAGTAAAAGTGGTCCAGTCAATTAATCGAATGGTGTTCCGTGGGGTGGGACTGGACATTCCTTTGATGACAAGGTACGTGGGAATATGATCACTCCCGTGTGTCTCGATATCCGAAAACCATTTAACATATCTTGTGAAACTGCTGGAGACGAAAGCTAGGTCAAGACAGCTGCCATAATTCACGCCTCGTATAAACGTTGGGCTGCCGTCATTCAGGAGTGAAAGGCCGTGGTTACAGGCGAAGTTTGCAAGTCTTTGCCCTCTTGCATTTGTTCTTGCGCTTCCCCATGCTATATGGTGCGCATTAAAATCTCCGATGATGACATATGGGGCAGGGCACATAGACAAGATGTTCGTTAATCGTTTGGGATCAAAAACACTTGAAGGCGATACATAAACGCCAACAAGTGTAAACATGAGTTTGCCCTTTTTAATTGTTAGGCAAACGTATTGATTTTTATCATGAGGCGGAATCGGCTGGCGAACATATGTCAGTTCTTGACGAAGAAAAACGATGACTTTGCTGCATGCATTAGTTGTTGCGGATATAACAGCTTCGTATCCCGATAATCTGACTGGTTTTGACACATTAGGCTCACATATGACAATGACTGGGAACAAATGAGTATATATATACTGACGAAAATCCGAAAGGCGTGATTTTAGTCCTCTTGCGTTCCATTGTATGATTGACGCTGCCTTGACTTCCTCTCGAAACGATGGGCGATGGCTGGCCATGTCTCTATTCGAGGCACTCAAGCACTGGGTTTAAGGCGTCCAGTACTTTCAGTGCATTTTGAGCAGACGTAGTTCCAAGGTTCGACAGAATCACTCGAATGGCATCTATGAGGGGACGCAGCATTGAAAGGACTTGCCGATCTGCTTTAGGCGTGGCATCAGCAGCAGGAGCACGGTCCCGAGCGGGCTTGACAATCTGTAGTTCTGTGGGAGATTGCTGGCTTGGAAGCGCAGGCCATTCTTCTTGAGACAAATTCCTTTCAGGCGACCTCCTTGTGCTGTTCAGCCCCTTTTTGGCCTGATTGGAGAAAGTGGGTGCTACAATGGAAGCGGCCCTCTCCTTTCGCGGCTCTGCCTTTTTTGAGGCGGTTCGGTGACGCCGACGCCGACGCCGGATCGTTGCAGCAGCCTCCTTGTGTGTCGAATTGTCCCGAACCATTTGCTTGAGAACAGCGACCTCTTTCTTGATGCGAGGGCAGTCCCTAGACGAGGCAGCATGGGAACCATTACAGTTGCCGCACTTTAGGACAGTAGCCCGGCACGTCTCCTCCGCATGAGGTTCAGCACAACGGGGACATAGTATCGAGTTTGGGCAGACACCCTTGACATGTCCAAGCCTGAAGCACTGATGGCATTGAAGAGGCTTTGGTATGAAGGGCCGAACAGGGTGTCGGAAGTGACCGACTTTGACGTGTGTTGGTAAGCAATCTCCTTTGAAGATCAGTTTGACGCAGCGCGATGTTCCAAGGCGGCTCACACGCGTGATGACAACACCCTCACTTGCTGGTTTGACGAGGATAGGCAAGTCCGCGTTGGGAATGGCGACATCGATGTCATAAATGACACCTGCTGTGGATGCGTCATCCATCGGGATATATGAACGCACTTTGATGCGCCCTAGCACCGAGATTTGCTTCAGTTTTTCGAGCGCACTCCCGTTGGTAACATCGATTGCGAGGACATTTTTGCGTGCATTTATCCGAATATCCTTAATTTCATTCGGCACGACCCCTTCCAAGAGAACAGATAGTTCTTTCCTGTTTAGCAGTCGGAGGGTGTTTGAGGGCTCTTCGGGTACGAACACGATGACGTGAGGCCAGCGTTCAGGCCTTGACTTCAACGTCGCCGTGCTCGCTTGCGTTGATGGGTTCGCGTTGACAGTCCTCCTTTTGGCCCTCTTTCTGCGGACAGTGATGAAGCTATCATCCGATGAGTCTTCATCCGACATCGAGTATAGCTCAGTGTCTTCGGTGTCACTGAGCACGCTTCCTCTCTTCCTCGTGAGGGACGGCCTTGATGACCGCTGGCCAGGAGGGCCTCTGGAAGGCTCCGCGTCCATGGCCACAAAACCGGGAGCCGAGGCACCAGGAAATTCCGAAGAATTCGTCGAAAACCAGAGAACACAGATAGAAGCGTTCTAAGAAGAATAATTCGAACCAGGAGATAAACTTTCCATGCAGCCAGTGGCGTAGCCAGATATTTCGTTCGGGGAAGGGGGTGGAGAGCTCACGACAGCTTGGCCTCCTCCTTAAAAATTTGTCGAGCGATCAAATACATGAATAACTGCACTACCATAGCCAAAGATGCTGCAAACGAATTCTTGAACGCTACGCACTGTCAAGACAGGTAAAATATGGATTTTTTCATAAAAGAATATACTCGTATATCCCAAAACTTGTGCCCAAAATAACTGATGTCAATGATTCCATGTTTTTTGGCCACTTAATAGGTAAATAAAATATCACACGAACGTTAGAACTATATCACTTCGAAACCAGCAAAGCAATGCATGTCGCTGATATGAAAAATGTAAAGGCCATGAAATGAACAAGTTGAGGACACATATTTTAATGAAACTTTGTCATTCAAGAACCTTGTTTAGATTCTTGTACATATGGAACGGCTAGATAAAATCTGAATGACGCTGCCCTTGTTCCAATGTATTGCGCAGAAGCAGCTGTCACCGGTCGTGTATTGTGAGCAATTGCACCGAAATTATAGTCGCAATCGAGAGCACATATAAAAAGCACGAGCTCTGCAAAATATACGAGGGCGAGTCAAATGAAAGTGAACCAATGCGAATATATGAAAAACGGGGTACTTTATTTAAAAGTTGTCTCCATGATCATTTAGACATTTGTACCATCGAATAACGAGTGGCGTCATTCCCATCTTATAAAGCTTCTCAGGTTGCTGTTTCAAAAAGTCGGTAACTGACTCTTTCACGTCACAGTCCGACACGAATCTGATTCCCTTGAGCTGGTTTTTTAATTTCCCCATAATGTGGAAGTCGCAGGGCGACAGGTCTGGGCTGTATGGCGGATGCTGCAGCGTTTCCCACTTGAACTTCACCAGTTTTGTATTAACCACATCAGCGACGTGGGGACGGGGATTGTCGTGGAACAAGATGACCCCATTCGTCATGTTCCGCATCGTTTGTTCTTGATTGCGACACGCAGGCTATCCGGCGTTTCACAATATCGGAAACGATTGATAGTCTCTCCAGGTTTAGCAAATTCAATCTGTAATCGCCCCTGACGATCTAAAATAAAGTCAGCACCTTTCCGGCAGAAATTACGACCTTTGCTTTCTTTGGGGGTGGTGACTTCGAATGTTTCTACTGTAAGCTTTGTCGTCGTGTTTCAGGCTCGTAATAGTGGCACTACGATTCGTCCCCGGTCGCAATTGCAGACAAGAAGTCGTCACCCTCATTGTGATAACGGATTAGATGAGTCAAGGCAGCGCTCAACCTCTCGGTCTTCTAGTGGTGGTTCCTATAATATTGGCATCTATTGCGCACACAAGGGCCGACAACCAAGATGCTCATGAATTATAGTGTCAACCGAACCGTTACTGATGCTCACACGCTTTGCTAGTTTATCGATGCTTACCCTTTCTTCTTGTCTAATCAGCTCATCAACCTTTGCAATTGTGTTGGGGGTGATTGCACGGTAGCTTTGACCCGGCCTTGGATCGTCTTTGCAACTTCACGTCCTTCTCTGGACCGTTTGCTCCAACGCTTCACAGAGGCCAATGAAATGCAATGTTCAACGTAGACGGCAGTCATACAGCGACTAATTTCTTTTTGGGAAATGCCTTCAGCTGTCAAAATTCTCACGACACCCCGCTGTTCAACTTTCTGAGCGTCTATTATGTCACGCAACCATGTTCAACCCAGTGTATGAGAGCATTAAAGAAAATTTATCGTGACACCTGCATGTCACTTTTGTAAATGAGAGATGCCTGTGCGCTGCGCGCATGCCTCGAAAATAATGAACAGAACCATTATTGCGCGGGGTGGGTTAGTTTACTTTCATTTGACTCGCCCGCATACATTAGGAATGCGAAGATACAATAGAATATACAAATGCGAAGATACAGCTTGATAAAGACAAAAACGTATTACTGGAAACAAAGTTCACTGCACGTATACACAAAACTTCGCAACAATATATTTAAATATACGTATGCCTCCGACAAATCTACGTGTCTAAAAAACGTCGCTGTATATAATGCGTCAGGCAAGGCAAATAAGCATGTTGCGCAATCACAGATTCACAGATCACAGACTCCCCCTGATGTATCACGCGCGACGGAAGGCCGGCGCGCTTCCTCCCCGCTTTTCTCCCGTGCGCACACAAGACCGAACCACCATCATCGGCTCACCCCATGCCAGCCCCCTCCCCTACGATTTCACTCGCACATAAAGCATGCGGAGCGCGGTCACGATTTCATCATCCATGGACTTTAGACGGTACGCGAGGGCGAAGGCGACGGACGGAATGCGCCTGTAGTGTCCTTATAATTGCGATCACAATAATATAATAAGAGTATTCGGCAACTGAAGCGCCCCGCGGCCCATTAATTTCCGCAGAATTAGAAGTAACTGAATCGAACTTTTACAATGCGACAATTCGCTGCGACGCAACAATGTCTTCTTTCTTTTGTGGGACGGGGCACCGAAATGAAAAAACCCAAAGGAAAGCATATTGGCCACAATCGAATGCCTACTTTGGGCACTTAAGAGGAAGCTGTAGCTCGGGCCAAGCTCCGACGCGACCTATTCAAATACAAATAAAACGCAAAAACGCTTTTCTGAGATAACCATTGGACCGATATTAATAAAATTTGCTGCATTCGAGAGAGTTAGATTCTAGTGACTGTTGGGAGCGGAATTGCGACTTAGGGCCTGAATACTGTTGAAAGACATTTCATAAATGCGGAAGTTCGTAAAAGATAGAAGCCCGAAGTTTACAAATTAATAGCTCTCCGTCAAGAACAGATATAGCGGTTCTTTAAACGGCATCCAGTAGATCATTCAAAGTGGACAAATTCTACATGTCAATTTATATGTTACATTAATTTGTTACGTTGTGTACAAGGGTTATGCAAAAGCTGAGTTTACACATAGCTAATTTTTTTTCAGATTCATGTGCAACATATCAGTTTTGTTCGCTTGAAATGTGCCATGAGATGGGATTCACAGAATCGTGATATCATTTTTCATTGCTGAGTTACTGAGTTGTAAACTTGATAGTTTCGTTTTCTGAAGTTTTGAAATTTTTTGCCAATATTTAGTGATAAATTAACGACCTAAATTAAGAATTCGAAACCAAAGATACTAGATTTAAAGTTTTTATTTTCAATGCAACAACCCTCATCAAGTTTGGTGCAGTGGTTGCCGAGAAAAACGAATTCTCCTTTTACATGTATTTAGAAAGGAGCACCCGAACTAATGCTCCCTCTTAATGTGGCTACTGAAGAAATATTGGCGAAAACCTGAGACGCTCGGTCTACTGATAACCATACGCATACTGCTCGGTATCCTTCACAGGCGAGACAAGACTTTCCGCAGAGGTTGCGCTCAAGCGAATGCGTCGCAGTCCGGCGAGTCCCGACAGTGATGGCGGCGAGTGACCATTGTTTCTCTTTCTCGTTTGCTAGTCGGGAAGCGTCCAAAACTCTGCTAGGGGAAAATCTACTCCGCCAGAGATAAACGAACGCGCATCCAAGTTCGCCGCGCGTTGTTCGGGGCAACACGTGAAAAACGCATGCGAGAAAAACGCAAGCTAGCTCTGGCAGCCCGCGGCTAGCGAGAACAAGGAAATTGAAGAGGCTCAATGTGGTCCTCGCGAATAAAAGTTAGAGTAGTAAAATAAATAAGAACGTAGTTACCTTTGCTAGCTTTAGTGTCTTGACATGGATGCTTTGGCGCAGGTGAAAAAAAAATGTCGATATTCTTTTCTGTGACATGACGGCACAAATGAACTACCCCAACGCTTCGTCTTATCGGATCTCGCTGCGTGCTTTGTCAACTTGTCTGATAGTGTGTTGGTTTGGCTTGTGTGGTTGTATGGTCCGATGAACGACTTTAGAAAAGTCAATGCACCTTTGGCGTCAAAGGTTTATAAGACCATTAAACCCACAAAGTTCCGGAATTGAAAATCTGACGCACGACCTTGGAAGTGTCAATGCACCTTTCACATAAGAAAATTGAGTACTTTAGACCCATAAAGTTTCGGAAATGAAATCCATGCGCTCCGTAAATTCCGCGGACTCCGCGAGATGCCGCGACGAGCTCGCTCGCCAACAAAACGCCCTTGAAACACTTGAAACTTTGTGCTTGGATGAGGCCTCTTGCGTTATGTGACTCCCGGTGCATGGGCGTTGCCGCGAAATCCAGCCCAGTTCGCAATGTTCCTACCGAAATTTATTTTCGAACGCGAAAAAAAAGTCTTTTTAGACAAAATCCAGAATGGTTCCCGGCGCCGGGGGTTGTTCGGGTCGGCGGTGCATGACAGCACGAAAGAACTTCGGGGGGGGGGGGGGGGGTGCTGCAGCCCCATAAGCCCCTCGCCTCCCCTTCCCCCCGCTCCTGGCTGCGCCCCTGCATGCATGCAGCGTCGGTTTTCGATAGGGGTATCGGAACTGTTCAAGTTCTTTCATGCGTGGTCTGGGCAGCTTCGTCGGTGAAGCCATCCCCAGCAATCATCATCAGCATAAGCCTGTTTTATGTCCACTGCAGGACGAAGACCTCTCCCTGCGATCTCTAATTACCCCTGTCCTGCACCAACCGATTCCAACTAGCGCCCGCGAATTTCCAAATTTCATCGCTCCACCTAGTCTTCTGACGTCCTCGACTGCGTTTCCCTTCTCTTGATATCCATTCTGTAACCCTAAGGGTCCAACGGTTATCTGATCGGGCGCATTCATGACCTTCCCAGCTCCATTTTTTTTCTCTTTATGTCAATTAGAATATCGTCTATACCCGTCCTTAACTTGTTCTCAAGCTCCTTTGTCAGTCTCCAAGTCTCTGCCCCATATGTCAGTACTGGTAAAATGCACTGATTGTACACCTTCCTTTTCAGTGATAATGGTAAGCTTCCCGTTAGGAGCTGACAATGTCTGCCGTCCCCACCAATAACAGTGTTTTATGGAAGCCACTGAAACATTATTCCGTGCCCGGTATCTAGAGTTTTGTGGTGATGCTCTCTTATCCCATATCCAAGTGCTTATGAAACCTCTGTGATGTAGGGTGAATTGCCAGCTATGAAGAACTAGCTTAAAGTCGTAAAATATCGCCCATTTGCGAGGTCGCTCTTGTAGGACGTGTTTTGCACGCATTGTGGCAAACTCTGTCATAGTTGATGTCTTTATACGGGACAGTTTAAGCTGAATGGTGATTAGCGTAGCCAGAATGACAATCGCGCCTGTTGAACTGGGTGACGAGAACAACCCAGAGGTATAAATTTGCGCTCAGTCCAAATATATCGAATTTAGTAATAGTAACGTTGTCTATTTTAGAAGCATGTTTAGGTGATAGGCCTTTTTCGTTATATTTTAGTAGTCTGGTATATATCGGATTTCTACACAGACCACAAGGAAAATGAAGGTATTTATGTTGGTGTATATCCGGTTGGGAGGCAGCCTTAATATGGTGCCGAAAAACTTCTGAAGATGCAACTTGAGGTCCTTGTGAGGTCAATAGAGTCGCATTGTGATCAGGACTGCGAGAAAGATAACGGTTGTGCGCCGTGGGGCCATCAACAGTGATTTGCCTAGCGATGCAACAATCGCGCTTGCCAGAGATATGCAATCTCGAGGAACATCGCGAGATAGATATAAATGCAATATGTGTATAAAGAAAGCAGCAGTACTTCCGCTTGTGCTTAATTTGGATCTTACAATACATGCCTACTTCTTTTTCTTTTCCTCTGTCATTTTGTAGTTTACTTGCTCAGAAGTGCTTACTTGCTCAGCAGCTTCGAACTAACTTCCGAACACCGAAATACTTCATGATAATGTGGTATCGCGTCAGCGTCTCATACAAAGAGTCCTTTGGAAATAATGATGATATATGACTCTCTTTAGCGCGTCATTTAGCAACTGATTCATTGCTTGGAGGTAAGCAGACAAGAAAATGTGGTGAAACACGTACGAAGAAAACAGGTAAGCCCACCTGGTGACAATAAAGGTGGCGCTGTGGTGTACTCTGGTTGCAGATGATGGGGTTGCCCAGCACCTAATCTTGCAGGGCATACATGCATTTCTTTCTTGGCATGTTTCTGAAGAAAATACCGCAAATACACGACTCTTTACCTTCTCTCACCTAACAGGAACAGCCTCTGGTACCCAGCCGTCACCGTTGGAATCCTACTCGGACTACGTAGCCAGACCAGCGAACCCAAGCAGCCTTGTGCGCTTCCGCACTGGCGAAGCCGAGAAAACATGTCGCGTTGTCATCATCGACGACTCCCTCTTCGAAGAGGCCGAGAACTTCACCGTCAGCTTGGCTTTGCCGCAGAACGGCCGGGTCGGACAGAACGGCTCCATCGTCGTCAGCATCGCTGCTGACCCCAAAGATGGTCTGTTCAGACTTTCTGTCTAAATCCTCCAGCTTTTATACTGCGCGCTAAAATCTGCATTATAGAGAAAACTGATTCAAAATCGGTTTATTGCGCGCAATATTTCCGAAAACGTCAAGGCGAAACTGTCTGCGTAAGGCGCACAGCGCGCACAGATGACTGCCGAAGGGTGCCCTGTGTTCTTTTCGCCCGTCGTTTGTACGCGTTTTGCATGCTAAACCTATCGAACCATCTAGCCTGCCGGCGCATTGTAATGTGGATTTTGCCTATAGTGTGAGCGCGAAGTCGAGGGTTCGATACTCTGCCACGGTGGCCGAATTTCGATGAGGGCAAAATACCAGAACGTCTGTGCACGTTGGTTCAGGCGCACGTCCAAACCCCAGGGTGTCAGAATTAAGTCGGAGCCCTCCACTACTGCATCCCTCAAAGGCACTAACACACAAGTTTCGGGACGTTAACCCCCAAATTTATGGTTTTTTGTTGCTTTGCAGAGCGTATTCCACCTGTATAATTCATTTTGTTGTGCGAAGAGGTTTTTTTTTTCTTTTTCTTTTTTTGAGCGCATGTGGCAGATAGCGCAATTCCGCTTCTTCAAGAGGTTTACTTGAAGAGGCAGACATTACTTGCGTGACAAATCGCAAATTTCTATTAGGTGATGTAGAGTGTTCTACCAATTACTTCTTGAAGGCAAAGTCGTCTTAGCTGACTTCAGACAGGGTTGATGTATCCGAGATCTGGCTATCATGTAACCACTTCCAGAAAAAAGCCGCCGGTTAAGTGACTTGTCCTGTGAACATGAAAATGGTATCAAACGGTACCTTTCTCTCCACGACGAAATGCAGCATCAGTTAGCAACTAAGGATATAGTTAAAGAGGAGCATAATTAGCCGTAAGCAGGGCGGGATGTGAGTGCTTGTGTCGTTGTCGCCCGCCGGCGTTCCGCCGCCAACTGTCATCTAACTTAACTGATGTGCCTTCCGCCTGATGCCGCGAAGTACCCGAGTTCGGTTTAGAGTTCGGAACCTCCGGGTCGGAAAAGCAGGAAGAGCGGAGAGCAGCAGGCAGCGCGCGTGCGTCGCCCGAGCCTTGCGCGTCTGTTTTGAAGAAGCCGTAAACACTCATAATATGCTAATATGCCTCGCGGTAGCGTGAAAGAGCGACCAGCAAGCCGAGGCGAGGGGCGCACTCCAGTGTCAAATGCTGAAAAATGAAAGGGTCGACCAAGTTTCCACGCTAAAGGAGGCAAGGTGGACGTAATTTCGCGTGAAGTACGATACAAACAGGATACGAAATGAATGAATAATGGACATGAAAACGAGACAGAATAGATATATGTAAACAACATTACATCATTAAAACATTTGAACCACCACATTCATCAACCTTGTATTTTTTAGCGTCGACATTTGAGTGACCTTCTGTTTTTTTTAGTTAGGTCAACTCACTTTGTGACACATGTAGCAATCGTGGAGTTATAGCCGAGCAGCAGTGAAGTCATCACCACTTAGCAGGAAACATGAGACTTGCACTGTCTCTGACAATATCTGAGGAGATTCCTAAAATTTATTTCCAAATTTATCGATGTTCCAATTATATGACCAAAAAGCCTCCATAGCGCATTGTGGCATGCAGTTAATTGTGACGATGATGTATTTCGTAGCGCATTTCCGGGTTGGGCAACTGGTAATCGGTGCTACAACTTAAAGATTTCTACCAAGCGTATATGTACACTATACTGCCAGGCATTGCGCAATTGCGGGAAAGCCCTAAAGTCAATAATGTAGAAAGTTGATTTAAAACTTCTACAGAATGCTGGAGTCTTTTTGCACCACACTCGCACGAGCTTTTTGCAACCTCTTGGCTGTAACGGCCCTCGTATGTCTCAAAGTGGCAGTGTTCAGCATATATTTGCCTCCCTTCTTTGTGACTCTGGGTATGCGCTCGGGCTGATCCACGCCTGCGCATAATACGTGGCTGATAAAGCGATAAGAATAATAGTTCTATGTGTGCGGCCTTTGCGCACACGCTCTTCCTCGTGGTTCCACGCTGTCAAAATATCAGCCAGCTTGAAAAGTAGCGCATGCAAGCAGTTTGCGCACAGTCCCTAAGACTTTCCATCGTCAGCAGTGCAAAGTCCGAGCACGATAGCGCCCACTGACTTTAGGTCCGCTACTTTTAGTACAACATATCTCCATGCAGCGTAAGCTTCTTATCGCTAATCTATCATCGCAAAACGTCGATATAGTAAGTGCACAGTAATTAAGCACTCTGGTGGGCAGAGGTGCGTGCGCCACTCCTGATATGCATGCCGTCTCCAGACTCGGAGGTTAGCTTGTCCGGAACTTGCTCCCTGGAGGTCGCCAGGTCGCTGTTTTGAGTCCAGCTGCTGGGTTTATGTCCCGGAAGCTTTTTTTTTTCCTGTTTCTAAAAGTGGCGCAGACGCCAAATTTATAGAATAAGAAAATCTAAAAACATAAATGCGCAGCTATGAGCCGTGCGATTACCATCGTTATAAAAAATTAAATTTTGGGGTTTTACGTGCCAAAACCACGACCACCATCGTTTTTATGACGGTAATTCTTTTCCCTTTCATTTCCCACAGAAGTAGAGGCAATTTGTGCCATTGTATGCGTGGTGGGGGTTTCCATCACACATTGCGCAGCAACAGTGCGCATTACACGCTCTGTGCGGCCAAAGTCGCTCCGGGAGCACAAGAGCGTTTAGGAGACCTTTATTTCAATTTGTTTTGCTTTCTCCATAGTTGGCAGCTGCTGCTTATTGCAAATCCTTATCGGACACAATTTCCGCGCAAATTGCATTGCCGACTCCGCGGGGTGATCGTAATGTTCGCATTCCCGTCCGTTGCCTTCCAATGCAGTGCCGTACTTCTACTTCGAGAAAGCCAACTACGAGGTGGACGAGAGCGCGGGGAGCTTCGAGGTCACCGTGCTCCGAGATGGCCCAGACCTGAGCGTCGCCTCGTCCGTTACGGTGCGCTCGAAGCAGATGTCTCCGCCGAGCGCTCGAGGTGCGCGTTCCCGATTGCCCTTCAACTTCTAATTTCACTTGACCTGGTTCTGCTGTGTCCTCTTTCGAGTACCAGAGCTTAAATCTGGCGCCTTAGACCACTCGGCCATCCTGACGATCTGCTGTGTCCAGGCGGACGACAAATTTCACAGGATTGCAATCACAGGATTGCCTGTGAGATGACACTCTAAGAGCCTGTCTCTACAGTCTGAAGCAATTATTCGTTCACTGCCTTCTTTTCATGGTGAATAAAGTCAGTTCTTTTGAATCTAAATACCGAACTATTTGATGCTTGAAAATCAAAATGTTATCTCACACGCCAGCAGCAACATCAGCCGCAGCTTTAGGTGCATAACAGTGCCAGAAAAGCACGTTAGTTTGAAAATCGTGCACAGGCATCCTTCATCCCGTAACCACACCACATCACTCTCGAAATGGCGCGAGGAGAGGGCAAATGTGAACGAGAGAGGGTAGTAGCACCTACGCCTGCATCTGAGCTGCCTGTAACTCCTCGCGTGGCATCTTTCCCGTGCAGCCGGCAGCGACTACATCGCAGTGGGCGAGCTGGTGCGCTTCCCGAGCGGCTCGACGTCGCAGACGGTGGAAGTGGTGCTGCTCGACGACTACGGCCAGCCCGAGCTGGAGTTCATCGAGACCTTCCAGCTGGTGCTGCGCGCTCCCGTCAACGGGACAGTCGGCACTCCGGCCACCGCTGTCGTCTCCATCAACGACACGCTGTCCGACGGTATGACTGCGCACATGGGCGTCGGAAACGACGGTACTTTCCGTCGTCTATTGCTGCCCTTCCCATAATAAAAGTTAAGGGTTCTTAGCATGATTTCAGAGAAAGCTTAATTTATTCTTTGATAAGGTTTGTTTAGCTTAACCCTGCAGGATAGCATACGGGAAGCAAGTGTGCATGCAGGATAGCATGCGGCAAACAGCGTAGGTGGGCCTTTTCCTACACCTCAGCAGCGTTCGCAACCAGAGCATTAGCAGTACATAAAATGCATTCAGCTGGACGACAACCGACAGTTGCCCTGGCACTTGTCGGGCTCAAACGAAATGCGGCGCGCGAGTAGAGCCGATGGCGCGTCACGCCGCGCTAGCGGCTTCGTGTCACGCAGCGGGGTCTTGCACGGCGACGGTGCAGTGCCGAAGATGTTCTTCCTGGAGGAGGAGTACGTCGTGGACGAAGAGGCCGGCTCGCTCTCGGTGACCGTGGTGCGCACGGGCGACACCAGCCAGCGCTCCTCGGTGCGCTGCTACACGCGCCAGGGCTCGGCGACCGTCGACCTGGATTTCGAGGAGAGGCCCAACACCGACCAGTCGCTCATCGTCTTTGATTCCGGTGAGCTTCGGTGTAGTCCGCTGCATCGCGCACTTAAAAGCGGCAGTGATTTCTCATTCCTCTGCGCCATTGACCTGCGTAGCGGTACGCCAAAGGCGAAATGAACGCAGAATATACGGAATATACTACTGTAGCGGGCTGTGCGAATCGCTACACCTGCGTTATCATTACTTACGGCGCGCACTAAGAACACGGACACAGAAGAAAGACGAAGCATGTGTGTTGTAATGCGCGCTGTAAGTAACACTAATGCACAATATATGCAAAACGAGAAAGTATTTGCTCCCCGTTAAAAACGGTTGGGATTCGACGCCGGTGCGTCGCCTTCGTGCGCTGAGGTTATAAAATTACGTATGACCGTTAAGGTTTTGTAAAGTATAAAGGAATACTGAAAATGCGGACATCATATTTTTGCTAAACATACAGCAATAATACAAGGCTTCACTTTGCCGGTGTGAAGGATGGCTGGGTTTGAACCAGGGTTCTAAGCCGGAAAAATGCCGGTTCGGTTCAGGTTCGCGTTCAGAGCAGTCCGGTTTCTTCTCGGCTCAGTTCCGGTTCGGAGAAATTTTTAACGGTTCGCGAGCCAGCTCAGCACAGTAAACGTCCTGTCCGGTAGCGATAGGCTGCTGTCGGCTTTCCCGCATGACGCATGCGCCGGCTTTGTCTGGAGGCGGAAGAGCTTTTTGCACGTCGCAGAGAAAAAGCGGTGTTTTTTACTGGATGTCAGTGAAGTTTGATGCTGTGCAGCCATACACAAGAAGGCGGTCATCTTGAGGCACTGTCGTCGCCGGCGTGTGTGCCACGTGGTGCCACGCCCCGCCGCCTCCTGCCCGCGTTTTCTTTGTCATGAGTGCAGGGAAAACGGTAGAAATTTACAGCGATGTTCGAATTGTATATTTTTAAATGTAATCGAAAACGAGAATTTAAGAAAGACGACCATCGCATATCCAGTATAATATCGCATATTTGCAATTTCTAAATAAGTGAAATGAGAAATTTCGTGGAGCCTGTTCGGCAACAAAAAGACTTGCATACATTATTTGACACAGGCATGCCGTGATACAGTAAGATCACATCTGGTGCACGATGACTATGAAAATAAAAATAAAGGAGTAACAGGAGCTCCCAAATGTATGTAATAGAGTGTATAATGATAATTGAAAGGGAGCAACAAGCAATACTACAGCGCCGAGCATCGTTTTGAAGTAATCCAAACATTGTTGAGTTTGGTCAAACAATATACGCATATTTGTCCGTCTAAATCAAAACAGTGAACACATTGTCTGCCTAAAACTAGACGTGCTTACCCAATAGCTGGTGACTATTGTGCATAAGTGACCTTCTGTGCGTGTTTGTTGATGAACTCGATCGTCTGCACAATAACTGCGGACCTGCTGAACGAGATTCAATCATAACGAGTTTCTGTTTGCATCTGCCATTCTCGTCTGTAGGCTCCAAGAACTGTTGTTCCTTGTAGTATTCGAACGAAACCAATATTCGACAACTTCGTACAGCAAATTCTCGAGTCGAGACTACTCGATTCTTAGCCGAAATTTTGAATATTCTATATTGAAAAGCGGAACGCTGAAGTGCTGCGGAAACAGGCGACCAAAACAGGAAAGACGCCCACTTGCAACCGAGTTTATTTTGAGTAACAGACCACTAGGAGCGTTAGTGCGTATGCACTGACATCGAATGTTTCGAACAAGATTTAAAATTTGAAAAGATCACCTAAACAAATTTAACAATTTTTGCATTTTAGTTTAAATAAATCATTCATTTAATAAATTGAATATTCCCACACACCTAGTAAAAAGCACAAGTCATCTGAGCGGTATAAACACACTGATTTTTAAACCGAAATATCACGGTCCTAACTTAATTATCGTAAGGCTTTTCTTTTTCTTTGTGCATGTCACATCGCAATTTAGCGACATAACGTTGCAGGCTTTTAAAGAAAAATAAATTTACCGGTAATATATCGAGACGCAAATAGCATTATTAAGTCTAGCATAATAGTATAGCACATACACAGGGATTACAAGCGACAATCTTGAAGTGAAATGACGCAATACAGTCTCGGATATACAACGAATCACCTTAATTTTTATGCATCACAATGTCCACAAATCAACTAAAACATTAGCACACAATGAGCATGCACCGCGATCATCAATCGCGCAGCTCAAAGCATCTCGCAGAAGAATTAACTTTATGTGAAGGATGAAAGTAAAGCAAGAGGCACTTTATAAACAGTTCCTTTCCCTCGACTTTACAAATAACTTGCTGGCGTTGTGTGGCATGCTCGCCAAGTTTTGCTCGATAAGTGAAATAGGATGGGGCCTGAATTATGCGCAAAACAGCTTAAAGTAACATGATGCGCACCTTAACTACCCGACACAGGAAAACACAAATAAGTGCCCGGCTCATTTCCATATTTGTCCTTTGTTACAAGAGTGAAAGCGAAAGCTTCCGTGGCATACGGTGCCCGTCTGACACCAGCGCCTTGTGCGCGCTCCCTCCGCCTGGATTCCACGCCTTGTCAGCAGCCTGTAACTCAATTTTTCTTTTTCTTGGAGTCTTTATTACTGGACTGGCGGGGAGCGAATTGTGACAAAGCGCGCATTCACACTGTATTACAGAAATAACAACCTCAAACTTCTAGTCTGTAAAACATAATGAAGCCAGCTAGCGTTATCGCCGATTTCTTGCTGTTCTTAAAAATAATAACAGGTAAAGAGATTGATGCTTCTGAAGGATGAATAAGAACAGCTTATGCTAGACTCCGCGACGATATTTATCACTTAACAGCACTTGGAGAGAGTCTTGCGCTGACTAAGCGCAGACAAAAAACAAAAAACAAAAAAATACAAATCTCGCATATTTGTGCCCTAGGAATCATTTGCATAAATCGAAGAGCGTTGACCTCTGCTTGGAGGCGCCAAACGTGTGGGGAACCATGGCACGGAACAAACGCACATTCACCGTGCCGTTTCCAGCCCGAGCGTTCATTAGCGAACGCGGTGATATTCTTACAAGAAGCCCTGCTGACGAACTAATTGGTTTTCCCTTTTCCCCTCCTCGAGGACACCGTCTTCCTCGCGCTCCTGCGTGTCCCAACGTGTGCGTTTGCCGTGTACACACTAACGGCCCAGCGTACGAATCGGGAGCTGCAGCAGAAACGGCGAGATTCGGCGATTCCCTGATGAAACAGCGTTTCGGCGGCAGAACACAACTGGCACGGCCGAGTTCAAACGTGCAAGTGCCGAGGTGACCAGCACAAGCCCATCGTCTATCCCAATTTTCGCGCATGACGCAACTCACGAGTCGCAACAATGTTCTCGTGGGGTGAGCTGACGCAACAGTAATTGTTTACAAGAATCACTTACGTAGGAGCCTCCAGTTTGCACACCATGTTGGAACCGTTTCGGGTCTAACCAGTAACCGTTATTACTTTTCCGGTTCACGTTCGGGTTCATTTCCGGCTAGAATTCCGGTTCGGGTATGGCTTTCGATTCGGTTTCGGTTCGGCATCCTGGCTTGAACGTTGCCAGAGGTGACGATGATCCTAGAAACGGAGTTTTGCAGCAAAAAAATAAAGGTGCTGCTCAGATTCTTGTTGAGCTTTCCTCAAGCAGTCAACTCATGAGTGAACGAAATTGCATGAACGAAAAAATAAATGAATAACGAATGAAAATAATGAATAAAATAATAATGAATGATAATAACAATCAAATAATTATGAATGAAAAATTATGAACCAAAAAAGTAATGAACGAATTGCATGTGAGAACGCTACCATTTGCATTTCTCGCTCCATTTATTTTGTTTTCGCTAAACGGAATGCAGTGGTCAAAGAAATTGCGAATAAAGTCCCAGCTCAATGCCTGCGCCGTCTCTCGTGCCAGGGGAGCGCCAGAAGACGTGCGTGCTCCACATCCGGGACGACAGCGTCAAGGAGGGCCCCGAAGAGCTCCGGCTGGCGCTCGGCTCTCAGCGCGGCAGCACCGCCGGCGGGGCGATGCTGGGGCAGCCGAGCGTCGCCAATATCCGCATCCGGGACGAGTCGGATCGTGAGTTCATTTGCCATGTCCCGGGATTTTCGTGCGTGACCACACTAGGGCAAACAGCAGGGCTAAATGCGCGCGCTGGGCAGTAAAGAACGTGGCTTACTTAATTATTTGAGTTCGGAAACCGTGATTACACGTTGGCAGCTCATGTAGAGGCTATACTCACTGTTGCCTTCCTGATGCCGAACTAATGAGAACATTCTGCACTCTTCACAAAACCGTGTGCGTGAGTCAACGACGCTTGACATTCGGCTTCGGCACTGAATCTCGCGTCCTATACAGGATAATTTACGGTCTGCTAGTGGCGCTACTATTCGCAGTGCGCGCTGAAGGACTCGCCAAATACATTCCCACGGACCAAAGTATTCGCGCTCAGCGAATACTTTGGATAGTATGATAGGATGATAGACAACGCAAACTTGTTGCTGAGTTTCAATTCCGGCCGCGGCGGCCGCATCCCGACGGGGACGGAATGCAAAAGCGCTCGTCGCGCATTGGGTGCAGCTTGAAGAAACCCAAGTGGTCATAATTAATCCGGAGCCCCCAACTAGTAAAAACTCATAATCTAATTTGAGTTATTTACTACTGAGCGTATTAGCGGACATCGAAAATGTGTTGGCGACAGAGGAGGCGCATGTAATTATGGCAGAGGGGCGATTGCTTGACAGTGAGTGAGTGAGTGAGTGCGTGCGTGCGTGCGTGCGTGCGCAGAACTCAAAAACTATGCTGCGGAAGTTCAGGCTGAAATCAGGCGACTTTTTCGGGCAGCGAGTGGGAGGATTAACAACTGAGAAAGACATTTGTGGAGTTGGAGAGGCACTGATAAATACATTGGCATCTGAAACCACATTTCCCCGCAACGTTATCCCACCAGAACCCGTGATCCGGTTCAGGCAGACGCGAACAACTGTCAAGGAGCCCCGAAACCCGGACCACTCCGTGAGCCTGGCCATATCCGTGGTGCGCCAGGGGGACTGCAGCGCCACGTCGGTGGTGCGTGTCTACAGCCGGGACGGATCGGCCACAGCGGGCAAAGACTACCAGCCTCTGTCGCAGGGTGCGTACGCCACCGGCCTCGAGTGCAGCGGGGCGCATTAAGCGTAAAACTGTGGTGTAAGTGCAAAGGTCAGAGTGCAAAGGTCAGGTTTATGTCAGAGGACATAAAGGTATCCTGCGAGGCCTCTTTCTCTCTTTCCTTGTTAACAGCGTAATATTTTGTTGAGACATTTGCATCACAACTCTCATTACAATTTGTGATGAAGGCCACCATTTACGTGCTTACATGAAAAGAGAGAGAGAGAGAAACTGTGCGCACTCAGAGGCGAGTGGCATGACAAAGAAATCAAGGGCGGCCCAGTGTGCTTGCGCCCTACCGGCCAAGATACATCGGTGGCGTTGGCTGCGCTGGGTTGTGCCCATGTGCTGTGGGGCTGTGAGCTTAGGGAGGCAAAGTCGCAGGCACATTAAGTGCCTGCTTTGATGACAACAGCCGCGAGATAATTTAAAAGGTAAGCTAATGTGCTTTAAATTTATTAAAGCAATTTTCTGGGGTTTAGAACAAAAGTAATAAAGATAAAGTAGCTTAAGTTTACCTTATTATTTGTCTTCGTTTGCTTATCCTTTTCTTGTACTTGTCGTCGTCGTTAAAAATTAAATTAAATTATGGGGTTTTACGTGCCAAAACCACTTTCTGATCATGAGGCACGCCGTAGTGGAGGACTCCGGAAGTTTTGATCACCTGGGGAACTTTAACCTGCACCTAAATCTAAGTACGCGGGTGCTTTCGCCCCCATCGAAATGCGGCCGCCCTTGCCGGGATTCGATCCCGCGACCTCCGTGCTCAGCAGCCCAACACCATAGCCACTGAGCAACCACGGTGGGTTTGTCGTCGTCGTCGTTGTTGTTTTTCTGCTTCTTCTTCTTCTTCTTTATAAGTTGCAAAACTTAGCAATCTGGCAAAGGAACAAAACACTATTGGCACAAATTGATGGCCAATTAAAACTGAGTGAAAGAAAACCAAAAGTTAATTGTGTATAAGCATACAAGAGGCGAGCATACAATGTGCATTCACTATTCAAACCGAAGAGTTATTCGGTATTCGTTCTCAAGGAACCGCTGACCTAAATTACTCGATGAGGCTGCCATTGTTTCTACGAGAAATATAAATGATGAATTCAATAATTAATATAGCTACGCTAATTAATTTTACAGTTGAATGTTTTAATTACGGCACATACCTTAATCTACGAATAGTAGCTAATAAGTTCTGAAGGCGTATTCACTTGGAACGAATTCTCAGGACTGCACCTATCTTGAGATATTCATTTTCGAGGTGTCCGACGAAATGCATAAAACTGCATTTTCTTTTAAAAATTTAATAACTGGAACGCCAATGAATTTTGTAGAAGTAATGGGCACGTCATCAAGTAATTTGCATATAGGGTTAGAATTGTACTATGTACCACATGTAATTCGTAAAAATTAGATGCAGCTAAAGAAAACATCTTATAAATAAAATACTGATATAGCTACTGAATACGTCACAGTTGCCTTACGTTAACGCGCATGCACAGTGAAAGAACCTATAACCTATACGTTTTCCGCCTTCGCGATAACATCATTTGAGGGGTGGCCTCTTCTCATCGACGAGGGCTGGCTGGCCACCAAAAAAGAAAAAGGAATCCTGATGCTTTACATGCCAGAAACACGATCTGATTATGAGGCGTGCCTCAGTGGGTACACGAGCGTTCTTGCATTCTATGCCCATATCGCAATGCAACCGCCGCGGCTGGGATCGAACCCGCGACGTCATGCTCCGCGGAGCATTTCCAAAGCCACTGAGCTACCACGACGGGTCACTGGCTGGCTGGCCGGATGGCTACGAACATGTCGTTGCTGTGCACTCAAAATAACGAAAAAATGACGAAGTGATGGAAATGTTAGCGCATGATTTCAGTTAAACTCGGAGCGTTTCTTGTCGCTCTTCGCTGCTCGTGTAGCCACCACTACGCACGCGACCTTAAAGAAAGGTTATTCTGTGGTTTCCTCAGCACTAACGTGCGATCGAGTGAGACCGGCGGTGATGCCGAACGCCTCAGCATTCCAGGTTGCGTTTGGCATAATCGCACGCGCCTTTGATATATTTTCGCGTAGTTCCCGTACACGCGTGAGCGCTTCCGACATACTTGCAATTTAAGTTTACGTCTCCGGCAACTGTTAATTCTATTCCAGCTGCTACGATGTACTTTCGACTGGCAGCACGCGCCTTCTCTTGCTTGACTTATTAATGTGATTTTGCCCTGGGCCTTCAAACGTTGCAAATGACGCGTTAGAATGCTGTATCGTTTCGCTATCTGATGCAGCCGATGTTATTCGCTTGCCTTGAGTAGAAATTTGTGGTGCAGGCGTTTTCACGCACACTGATAATGGCCTACCAGCTCGGCCTATACCGCTCAGTTGAACGAGGCGCCGTTGTGGAAGGCTGTTGATTGTAGAACAGAGTTTGACAGACCATAAACATCTTATCAACAAAAACAGTGCCAGTTAAAGAAATTAGCAAATTGCAGCAGAAATCGTTTGCATATAGCGCGCAGTAATGCTCTGTACAGGCCGTGTCGACTACGATTTTTTATCCTGTGGCTTTGGTAACAAAGATGGCTAATTAACCAGCTTGTGCACATTTCCGTCTTTATTTTAGCTAACTGGGTGAATTCCGACGCTTGATTGTATTTCCTTCGTTATTTTGAGACCGTCATCTGGTCCAGTTCCATCATTTCGAGCCCGGAAGTTATGGTTGCCGTTCAACTCAAAGGCAGCGGACATGAAACATGAAGGAATTCATCGTTGAGGACACGAACTTCAATTTTAACTCAAATTCGTGCTTAATTGTGCTAAACTAAGCAGAGTCCTATAGCCGCTTTAAGGTGCTCTCTGGAGATGTGTGCGAGATAGCAGACATGTCTTGTCTCGAAATTGTCGGAGGCAGTTTGAGTCGGTAAGTGTTCTCGCCGAACTCTGTTTCGCTGGCCATTTTTCCCTCGGCTACGGTGCGGCTGCCCGTCACTGCGTCACTGCGGTGGTTGCTTTCGGAGTGGCAGGCTCCTTAAGTCTTATGCTAAGCGTGCCGGTTCCACCCAAAAAACATGGCGCATTACAACGCTTGCATCAAGAACACAGAGAACGCTGGTATAGCGATGAAACAATTTCACGTAGCACACAACAACGCGGTTAACGCAGCTTCATATCCTTTTCGAAGCAACCGTTGTCGGCAAAATTGAGCGTGTATTACTCGGTGAATTTTCACCGGTCTTCCCTTTGCTGAAGTAGTGGTGCTTACTGCGTGTCGTCAGTGATGGAGCGAGCGACGTTTCGAGGAAAACGGGGCTCACCGTGGTCGTCGCGTACTCAGCGAGTCTGGCCAGTGCACAACCGCACCAGAGAGGCGAGGTCGCTGCCGCTTTTGTTTTCACCGTCGTATTCCACCGCCAACTGAATCACAAGCTCAGCGGCTGGGGGAAGCGAAAAACAATACCGTAGACAGGCCGATTCCGTAAAATCGCAGGAGGAATCGTCCGCACAGCGCACAGTGATGTTCTGTACAGGCCCTGTCGGCTACCATCTTTCATCCTGTGACTTTGGTAACAAAGCCGGCTAATTAACCAGCTTACGCACGGATCCTGTCTTTTACCTAGTTGGGCGAATTCTGACTCTTGATTGTATTTCCTTCGTACTACAAACGTACAACGTATTAAAAGAAGGCTACGTTAACGATGGCTTGTCACAAATACTTGCTTAATAAGTTCCTCAAAGGGCCCACCACTTTCTTGAGTTGATGCCTCCGTCATTATTTGAATAGTTTAAATGTTGGTACATAATTTTTTGCTAATACCTCTATAGGCCTAGTCAAAAGCCACCGGCAGTTAATGCAAGGTATGAGCGCTCTGTTTTTAACAGAGCGCTCATACCTTGCATTTTTAACAGCATTACAACTCTCCACGCATTATATATTTTCTTTTTTTCTTCTTGAGAACGATTACTTGCAACAATCAGTTTTACAGGACACGTAGGATTTTAAACACTGCACTAAAGGCATGTCGCGTGTTGCCATAAAATGTGATGATTTTGCACGCGCACGGCCTCGGAAACACGTGCAGAGAGAATGGCACACCAGGGCCTCTTCGTGCGTCTTCAGCAGGCGCCGAATTCACAAAGCTTTTCGTTCGTAAGTGCTGTTTTTCATTGGCTCATCGCCTTCGCTAATAATATGTCCTACATCACTATTTTCTGGCACGAACGCTTTCAGCATAAGAACGCTTTGTGAATACGGGACCAGATTCTTTAATTTAGGCAGCGAGAACCAGTTGCAAATCGGCAATGTCAAAGCGGGCTTGGATCCATTTTGGCAGGGAGAAGCCGCTCTTATTTCTTTCACTAACGAAGTTCGCAGGCTCTGAAAGGAACAGAAAATTAAAAAAAAATAACTGTCTTATACTGGGTTTACATTTGCGCCTGCTATGTTCATGGTGCTTACGGACGTGCACGCGTGGCCACTTTAGTCAGCAGAAGTATTAGAATGGGGAACACTACAAACAATGAGTGTGGCTGTTTTCTTGCGCGAGTCGGTCGTTAATGACACAAGAGCGTAGCATCAGAGCTCTGGAAAGAGCAAACATAGCGAAGGGGCTAGTAAATTCTGCTCTTTGCTCCAGGCTGTCCAGAGCTAAGCTATTCCTTGTCATGACTGAGTGGGAGAGCCGCTTTCTTTTCTTCTGCGAAGTCTGCGACCAAAAATGCGCCCACGCTGGAAGAAACAGAGGGCAACAAATATACGATAAAACGAGTCACCACAACGGAAGCGCGAGACAATTCATTTACGCCGAGGCCAGCTCGCCCAGTGGCGGGGTCGGCCCGAAACGGCGCCACCATTTTTCTCGAGCAGCCGGCCCGCAGCTACGGCCTCGCTCGAGCACGTCCCGTCGCTGTTTCTGCCAAAAGCGCCCGACGCTGCGACACTGCCGCGCTGAGAACGAGTTGCCGCAGTTCGCGGAAGCGTGGTGCCCGCCCCTTACGCTTCGCGTGATGGATCGGCCCGATGACGGAAGAAGCGCCGGCAGCCCGAGTCGACGAGCGAATGCTCTCGCCGGGTGGCGGCACGGAGTCCAGACGCTGGGGCACGCCAGGTGTTTCCTCTTGGGCGGCGTTTCGCGCGTTGCGTTTAAGCGTGCTCGCTTACGGACTTCACAGTCTCCTCTCACCTCGGCGACGCTCGTGTGTGTGGCGCTGCACTTCGTCCTTGCGAGCGATATTCTTAGTGTGCGCAAAACACCCGCCGTTGGCTCCGCTGTGTTCAAACTGTGTTCCTTTTTCCTTATTCTCTCTCTCCGTGTCTTTTTTTTTTCTTTTTTGTCCCGCAGAACTCACATTCCACCCTCTCCTGAACGAGACTGTTTTCACGGTTCAGATCCTCTACGACGAGGTCAAGGAACACAAAGAGGCTTTCACACTCCACCTCAAGGAAGACGGCAACCGCGTAGCCGACGTGAAGGTAACGTGCACGTGGCATTGTCATTGTACCTAATCAATGGCGTAGCCAGGAATTGTGAACTAAGCGGGGGGGGGGGGGGGGGTGAGCATACTAACACAGAAATTTCGTGGGCACTTGTCAGGGGTGGCGTGCTCCCCTTCCACCCCTCCCTTCTGGCTACGACATCCCCGGCTTGTCTGCACACAACCTATAACGAGACACAATTTGTTAAGAGCACGCTTGTTGTTCTTGCGCTCACAAAAATACTTTACGATGCTTCTGGCAACAATTTAGTAAGTGCTATGGCCGCTAAAAGTTATTCACGTGCCGTTCTTATAAATTTATACGAACGCCAGTCACGTGGGGTCCTATTAGCCTCTGTTGACGCTGACATCTGAGGCTTTTACTTACACGTCTCATTTGAAGTTAGCATGGCTGCGGTTGCCTAGACGAGGCAAAACAGGGCGATGGTGAAGCATGTGCAAATAAATCAAAAACGAGACGCTAGTCGCGCGAATGGTGGGCGCCACTTGCCTAAAAGGAAACTGTTCCCCAATCGGAAAATGGGGCCAATTATCTATTTGTACAACAGAGTGGCTGACCCTGCAAGAAACCAACCGCTCCAGGTTATGACGCTAGTAGGGCTCGAAGGTACTCCTCCTGCTCTCGACTCACGTTTTCCTGCCTAACGCGAATACAAGGAAAGAAAAAGAAAAGGGAATCATAGACGAAGTTCTAAAAGCGATAGCATTCAGAAGTCAACAGAAATACTCTCATTTGCGAATTTTCAATCTCCGTATTTCCGCAAGCAGGAAAATAAATCGCGACAAGGAAGACGTGTCAAGAGACGGCAGCGTTCTCGGCTCAACCACGTTGTTTACGTGACATCCAGAGCGAGGGCATCTGCTCGCATGCACGCTTGAATAAAAAAAAATTCCACGGGTTGTGGAACAGAGGTTACCGGACTTCGATAAGAAAGGCTGGAAGAACGACCTGGACGCAAAAGAAGTGATAGAGGGTTATAGATTGCCCTTCTCGTTCTTTCCCGCCCTATCCAGTCCTAACTTAGTATTCGTGTTAACTTTCGCTCGACCTTATTTACACCAAGATGAAAAGGATTACAAATAAGAAGACACACCGCGTAGAAAATATACGAAGTTATATGAGAGTTTAAAATGGAGAGAGAGAGACATCTCTTGGCTTTCCGCCCCCTCCCTCTCTGAGGCTACTCCTGTGAGAGCGGTGGTAACAGGTGACAGAAGACAGAGGGGGTGGTGCGATATAGTTGGCGTCGTGTCTTGGGTGTAAGGCGACATAAACAAATATCACGAGGCCCGCGCACACTGGAGCAGTGTCCGCTCTGCGTTGAAGGTAGCGAAGCAGCGATCCCTGCCAAACCCGGGAACGAAAATCCTTGGCGCTTGGTTTACTTAGCGGTTCCAAAATTGGAGCGTGCATAACTTCTGGATCGCTGAATACCGTCTAGCCCCTGATGCATGTGCACTCCTGTTTCCTCCGCAGGACTCAAAGATGATCGTGTACATCGAGGACGTGAGGTTCCTTCCAGCGGTCACGTTTCCCTCTGAACCAGTCGTGGTGTCTCTTCGAGACTACGACGACGCTGACGAAGCGTCGCCACAACCTATTCACGGATACCCGCTCTGCTGCATATCGGTGCGAGTAGCCGCATTCTTTGAGTAAAGCGCTTGCCACACTCGGCCGCATCCAAAGGCACGCTAGTAAGACTTTGGCAATCCCAAAATTTCTAAAACACGAGGGACCTGCAGCAGTGTCAGAATGCGTGGCCTTTATAAAAAAAACAGCAATAATTTAGCCAGCCCGTTTGCCTTATTTTATAAATAAAAGTAGTGTGCGCTTGGATCCTTTATAAATGTAGAATTTGGATCCTTTATAAATGTAGAATCTACATGGTGCAGTAAATTTTAACATACTTCCGTTTGGCGTTCTCTAAAGGCAACCCTGAACCCTAGCACCATGCCTAAAACACAAAACACCACCCACGAAACTATAGGCAGACAATGACCATTCAAACATCCGTCAAAGTACTTAATTTCTCCTGCGTGGAAACGTTCCTGTTCTTATAGTATACCTCCTAACTAAATATGAATGTTGTCAGCCAACTTCGTTGCTTTAATCAAGAGATGTAGGGTTGAAAGGGTGCAGATACTGCGCTGCACTGCACTGTAATGGCTGATAGCAGGCAATTTGTCTGCTATGTTATGCCTTGTTTCTTGTAAAAATACTTCATAACTCGTCTTTTTAAATAATCTCCCGTTGTCCGTAATGCTACTTCTGAGTTAACATCTGTGAGGCCAGTGCCCGCGTACGTGACACGTGCACGGTAGCGTTGCGTTGGTATGCCTCAGAACAGGTTTGGCCAGGCGTATTATTGTCGCTTCAGTGACGAGTATCAGGAGCGCGAGGTGGCAAGCGTCGCTAAAACAAATCGATTCTCCATTTCAACAGTCCTGCAACCCGAAACATCCGGATTACTTGCGCACTGGACCAATCTGCGCCAAGGAAGGCATCAACGACAGCTTTACAGAGTTCCACTGGAAAGTGGCCGCACCGGACGATTCGTTCGGTCTGCGGGAAATCAAGTCCAAGGCGTTCTTCGCTCCCATTAAAGCGATCACGTTGGACAGCGTGTACTTTTCATCGGGTAAGTTTTAATCAAAAATGGGCGCCTGAGAGAAACCTCTTAGCCATACGACAAAGTAGCCAGGAATATGCGTCGTAACCTCGGTGGGCAGTTTTTTTCTTCCTTTTTTCCAAGTATCACTCTCATAGAAGAGAAAACTAGATATACAATATTTGGGACCGCACAGTTTTACCTCCATTGGACGACTTGATCGCTTCACCTTTATAACACTAATACTGCTAAGAAAACAGATTTACAGGCAATACATAGGAACAGTTTGCGTATACGAATTACCGCGGTATCCCCTGTATAATCGCAAATTTAGCATATTACTTTACAAGCGCTTTATTCGCATCTCAGTAACACTGCATGTGGAATGTGTTTGATGGCTGAAATATAGAGCCGTTGGCAAGCACTCGTTCATTATTGAGAAGCAAACTGCAAACGTTCTTCTGTTGAAGCCACGTGGATCGGTTGTCGCTGTTATATAAGGCAACGTGACAAGAGCGTGATCACGAATAAATGTGCTAGTACTTCGCAATGTTCGGAAGCATAATTGCTCCACAATGGAACTTCGCTAAAAATTGGTACTATATTCCGCTAGCTCCACAGTAAGTGACCCGCCGTCGTGGCTTAGCGGCTATGGCATTGCTCTGCTGTAGGCACGAGGTCTAGGGATGAAATCCAGGACGCGGCGACCGCATTACGATAAGGGCGAAATGCAAAAGCGCCCGTATGCCTCGCATTGGGGGCAAGTCAAAGAACCCCAGATTGTTAAAATTAATCCGGAATTCCCTACTAACAAGGCTCGGGCGGCGGCAGCGAGCCATGGCTACCTGGACTGAGGAGGCCACCCACCTTTGGGCTCAAGAAGCCTAGTCTCACAATAACGTTTATTTCTCTCTCTCTGTAAGGTGTGCCTCATAATCAGATCACGCTTCTGGCACGTGCGCCTCTTTTCTAACAGCTATGTTTCACAAACTAGCCCAACAAGAAGTACTGCTGTGACTCAGCGTCACTTCAGAATATGATGCGGCGACATGCTAATCTGCGAACGCGGGTCTCTTTCTTGTATATGCGTTCTTCTGGTCCACTGCAGAACTTTATGTGCTCTCTCGCTCTGTCTCTTTAAGAGACCCGGTTCTCTGTCTTCTTTTGTCTGTCGATCCGTGTGCATCATCTAATACATGTAAAATTTTTACACGCTCCGAACGTAAGCGAGTAGTTAGCGTTACAGTGCTGAAGAGAAGCCGCGCTCATGCCACACAGAACAAAGAAGCATGTATACATGTTGGAGAGCCCTCGCAAAGGCAACAGAAGAAAAATAACTGCACAGTGTATATTAGCTAATATCGGATTGGAGAACGGAAGGTCATGCTGTATTTTGCTATTTAACACGGGTGGAACCGGCCTAGCTTGTCCCTGTGAAACAGTTCCATAACGTTAGTAGCCCTGCCGAGTGGACGGCACGAACAACGGTTGGGTGGTTCTTGCTGTCGGCACAGGAAGCCGAGTGCAGTGCGCCACGCGCGCCGTCAACGGCGAGGGCGACGTGGGCCTCGAGGTGTACAGCGCGCCGGTCACCGTGGCTGCCGGCCTCTGCCAGCCGCCCGAGGACGGCTACGTGGGCGCCGAACCTTTCACCGCCAGGCTGCGATACACGGGCAAGTGTGACTCGCGTGTGCCGCTGCGCGCGCGACGCGAAAGTTCGTGATGCGACGGATGGCGCGGGGCATTTCTCGGTTATAGCACACCGTTCCTTAGCGAGAGCTATACGCTTCGACTAGCGTTGTGGAACCAGATAGCCCACCATCGAACAATGGAGGCTATCAGATATACTGAGAGTAAATGGCAGGCAGGAGTTCCGCAAGGAGCCATTCTTTGACAGAATGAGACCAATAAACAAGCCAAGCTCGAGAAGGTCCTCACAAGACTGATCTGAGTTAGAAGTAAACCTTTTTCTCGAATAAAGAAAACCGCCACTGTCAAATTTTGTTCTTGCGACTGAGGGCCCACTTTTGGACCCTCAGTAGAGTGCATTCGCATCAACTGCTTAGGATTTCTGCATACGTAGCTTGTGAGCCGTGTAGTGCATAAACATTGCATAAGATTCTATGTTTCATAGGATGTCAATAAAAGCACTTGTACGAGTCGAATTTATTAGCTTTACAGCATTTCAGTAACCGCTTCACGAAAGTTTCGGCTTCACACACATTCGGACATGTGCTTTGTATCTGCATATTTTTTTCTCAACTTTTTTTTTTGTCCACAGAGAAAAAAAATTGCAAAAAATATCTTTTTTCATTATCCTGCGTTTTTCTTTTCTTTTTTCTGAGGCCCTCCCATACCTAAGGATCACCTCGTTTTGATGGTCATGTGGCCTCGTCAGTTGTTACAACTATCACTGTTTCCTCGAGCACCACCAGGAACTACAGTGCCGCCAGCAGTGACGAACTGCCTCCTGCGCACTTTGTCAGAATCTCAACAACTTACTGTACGCTGCACCACCGCAGCACACGTAGAACTAAACTATAACGACCTCTATAGGGAGTGCTCCGAGTCCATCCGTAATTTTTGCACATTGCCTTTTAATGCGAATCATTGTTTCCTTCATACTAGACACTATGCGATAGCGTGGTAGGTTCTTGTCGCGCCTCGTTTCGGGCCTGTCCAACAAAAAATAAAGAATACTTGGTGAGAATCAAACTATGGTCTTCCAGCAAACAGCTTAGTGCTATACTCAGACCGAAACATACTGCAACAGCTTCCAAGTGGCTCATGCCCTTAAGAGCAATCCTAAGGTGGTTGCCGTCTGTAGGGCATATATGCACGATAAAATTCTGGCTGCAGCGGGTGAATTGCAGATGCTTGCTGAGCACAGCAACGCGTCATCGTATCCTACACGTGGTGCAGGCACGTCCGACCCTCGGGCACCGAATCGAATCCAGATCACGGTGCTGGTTCCGCACCGGGATGGCCTGCTACCCGCCATTTCAACGCGGCCGCTGTCGAACCTGGAGTTCGCTCTCAGCCCAAGCAGCCTGCGCGTGGGTCTACACCGCTGCTCGAACCTGGTGGACGCGCCGGAGGCGTTCACTCCGCTGGGATTCATCACCAATGCGACGCTCGACCGGCGCTTGGCTGCCGAAGCAGCCGAGCCTTACCAGCACAGCCGCCAGATGCGTGGAGAGTCAACGCTCAGGTGATCGGAGGCTCCGAGTCGTGCCACGAACATTGCCCGTAGGCCAGCCGGTCGCAATACGAGCGCAGTAGGGTCACTCTTGAGGGGCGTCACCTGTGTAGCGGAGTAAAAATAATCCTTCAATGAGGAATGGCAGCATTGCCTCTCGTTCTTTTCTTTATCGCAAGAGCGTTAAGGGCTCCGTGTCGCAGAAAATCTGGCTTCGACGTCCAGCGTCGGACGTCGTATCGGAGATAGGCTTTTTGTCTAACCACGCAAACCCAACCACGCAGGCCCTCCATAAAGCCCAAGGAATTCACTCAAATAATTCAATTTCTCAAGGTAAAATACGTCAGGAAAATCGCAAAGTACGACTTACACACAACCTACAGACATGATAGCATCGAATTGTAATTTAAATATACGAGAAAACAAAATTCTGTTAAGCCGAAACTCAAAAGCACAAACTCTTTTTCCAGCGTTTGTACTATTTATAGAGCGGTCATGGCCTGGGCAAATTACAATGTTCATAAAGCGGCGCGCCCGATTCGTTGCAACACCTACAGATGGGGCTTGCCTCCGCCGCATCGCGGCCCACGCAAGAGGTCACGTTTTTACCAGAAAGATCGCCTTCGTGCATAGCGTTCGCCGCCAGCGCTTCCCGGTAAGCATCACGGTTACATAAGCTGCAGTTACCGGGAAGCGTGAGAAGCATTCAGGCATCTTTGAATGCTATCGCGTTCCACTCTTAAAGGCGAAGCTTAAGCGTCCTCCCAATTTTTTTCTTTCTTTTCTTGTAACTCCGTTTACGGTTGAGAATTTTACAAGCAGCAAATGAGTGCGCGACGTACTCCGAGAACTGATAGTATCAGGTATGCACGGGTGCACCTTCCACTGCATTTTTCTTGGTTAATGTTGACTGATACCGCGTAACGTCCCATGCAAGGTAGCGCGTGACCTCTGAAAGACACCGCAGATAGAGGCTTCACATTCGGTTTGATTTGGTGTGCTTCCTTTAAGGTGTACCCAAAGTAAGGCGCTCGAGCTTTCTTGCATCCCATTTGGAATGCGGCCTGAAAACAAGCTGGCGACCTCGTGCCCACATGTACGACGCCGTATGCCCACAGGTCGCTTTCACTGGTCAAAACTGAAACTTCTTTGATTAATATCAGTTTTGTAGGAGTCAAGGCTACTGCGTCGAAAAAGCGAAAAAAGCCAGTTCAATGAACTGACAGTCGCCTGAAGGAACAGAACATTACAGCATGTGCCGCGGTTCTCTCCTCACTCGTTCGGATGCTGCACCAGCTTTCATTGATCCGCGCACCATTTGGCCTTTCTGGATACGAGTGCTTTATTGCAGACGTCGACCTTCGCAAGTGGAAAAGCTTGCGTTGCGACCGCCATCATGTGGCGGTCACATCGCAACACTCGCGCAATATCTCGCCCCAGCTGGAAACTGTCGGCCCTACTCCCCTCTACCGTCGCGTGTGATGCGCGATGCGACAGCCGTTCGGGGAAGACATGTTGGACTCGTTGGCAAAGCATAGCTATTAGTTGTGGGGTGCAAATTAACACGCACATACAAGTATAGACAAGTGGCGCTCGTCCTGTCTATACTTCATCTGTGTATGCGTAGTAATCGGCGACCCTTTTCTGACAGCTGAATACATCAGAGAGCGCGAGAGACTAGAGCGTCTCCGCAAAGTAAAACGCCTTACTATTTCACCATAGTGCATTCACACAATAGGCGAGGCCGATCGGTTAAACGAAAAGGAGCTTATCAAGCTACAGACCACTGTGGCTAAACATTCATCACCACCAACCCACAACCCTTGCTGACAGACAAGAACTCGGAATGGTGCAAAAGAGCATTGGAATATTCCGTAAACATCCTGAACTTTAATATGTCGCCGCATGAAAGTTTGAGGTATTAAATTCCACTATTATTCATAAATGTACGCCATACATTCATGCTTTAAAGTGCTTTGTTTGCATCTGCCATCAATATGTTGAGTGTTATTCTAATTATTTACAAACTTCACGAGGCGAAACTTTTCTTTCATCGGTTTGTTTCATAGTTCGAAATTGCCGGACAATTTAAGTGCCTAGGACCGATGATTGTTGCAATGTTCATTTTCTGAATTTTCGGAGTTATTTTCTCAGATTCTATCACTTCGAGACTCGCCTCCTGACATTTGCACTAAAACGGTACCTGTTCGAGGCGATTGATAAAAAAAGAAAGAAAAAAGTCGTGTCAACTATAGTAGACGCGAACAAAGACAAGGTCGACGTACATGATATAAGTATTTATGTTGTACTGAAAATGGGACATTAAATATGGTGCAATGTTGCACAATTGCATGATATATTTGCGTTCTTTGCAGTATTTTCTTCGTTCCCTTCCCAGACTGTACCCTTTTTATGGACCTTCTATTTCTTTTATTCATGTAGAATTTTCGTAATTTTTTTTCGAGTGTGTAAGTCGACGTTGTTTTCTTTCGCGTCTGCTTTGGTTGACAAGACTTTCTTTCCTTCTTTTTGTTCACCATGAGACCAGGTGGGTCGATCCCGGAGATAGTGCAGTTTACTGTGCAATGTTGTCCATTTCCTAGCATATTGGCGGTTCTTACGCGCGCACCGTTAATATTGCCTACTTTGGGACTAAATCTCGCTTCTTGTCTCACTGAGACCTACGACGCTCTAGTTGTACTCCAATCAACAGGCCAGTAAATATGACTCATACACAGGCTTATTGGCCGGCAAAATAAACGAAACTCACTTGCACTTGCTCACAAAATATATGTCTTTGCTTAGAGATCACTGGGAACTAATGCAGACTCACCAAAACTCGGTTCAGCCGGGCTCAATTGGATCCGGACTCGTGAGTGAATCTGATCCTGAGCGAGATGGCTCGTGAGCGAGTTTACCGACTTATGTGCAGCACCAACGTTACGCCTGACATAATTCGCGCGTCTAGTGATGAACAGTTTGTGACCTCCACGTTTATTTCTTGTCTTGATTTGCAGATTTTACAACAGCCTGGACCTGGAGTCGTGCATGTGGAACTGGACAGCTTTCTACACGCTTTCAGAGCTCGTTTCTGAATGTGGTGGCTCTATAAACCATGATGGGCAGGCAAGTCGAAAACTCTCTCTTAGGGTTTTTTGTTTTACATTTCTATGGGGGCATAAATAGGAGCTCTGTCAAATCCAGTGTTGAACGAATTAATTGTCTGTTGGTGTATCGTAAGAAAGACGAAACGCAACCAGCGTTCGCAGCCTGTGTTGAAGCGGCACGCACATACGTAACTCAACAGAGGAAAATGGTCTTTGCGTTTCGAAACAAATCTTAGAATCTTAAATATTTTAATTTTTCTCTAGTTGCAGCTGGTGGCAGGTGAAGAAAACTTGTAATACACGAACAGCATCAGCAAGCTGATACGTATCTATGTAGTAAATATTAAACTAGAGAGATAGAATTATACGCCAATCTGTATCGCAGCGCCAATGTATTAACGTATAAAATGGCATCCCTTATTTGTTTAGAGCGCCGGCGATTTGCGAGCCACTTTTCGCAGCAGCACACAATGCAACTAGGACGCATCTGTGAAGCTTCACGGCGCGCGTGTGCGTGCAATGAGGAGCGTTCTGCTCGCGCTCACAGCTCCCAAGTGTCAGGCTGTCGATTCGATCTACATGCCGCCGCCCAGCGGCATCTGTGGTCGAGCGTTCTGTGACCACGAACACAAAGAGTCGGCTGCCAATAGTTATACTGGGGGATGCGTTGCCACAACACGTTGACGCCGAGACGGCCACGGTCCAACCTGCTCCTAATCACCCTCGCAGGCCCTGAACTTGGTGCAGTCGTACGTGTCCATGTCTGTCCCCCTTTACGTGTCGTACGCGCTCCACTCGACCGCCGCGCTGGGTGGCTGGCAGCACAGCGACATGGTGACAGAGCTCAAGATCAGCTTCGTCTACAACACGGCCATCCTCTGGGACCACGGAATCTCCACTTATCTCGACTCTCATCTGAACGGTCGGTATCCACGCCATCGATCGGGCTCACCCGAAAAACGCATGCGTTAAATTCGGATTTGCTACGTGAAGTGCGACAGACTATGCAGGAGAACACTGATGTCCGGCAGCCCACGCCAAAAGTTTTTATTATCCTGGCTCGGCAGAGTGTCTTCGCACCACATTGAATAGGCAGACGGTGCCACCGCCATCTGGGCGCTCATTGTCAACTGTAACTTTCCTGGCAAGGCTTCATATTTACTTCTGTTTCATGTGCTGCCTATAGACCGTTTTTTCGTAGGCGCCGCCATATTGTGAACGCAGTGGCGCCGCCTATGAGCAGCGCCATACTGGCTTGGGTGAAAGCGGTCTTTTGCGTGACAGGTATAGACTGTTTCATCCGGCGCGGCGCTGCTTGAAAGTATTGCTGTCGCGTGCTGCGGAACGATTTTGAGATGTTTAAATAGTATTTTCTGAAATTTACGCCGTGTCCGTTCATATAAGGTCGTCAGGGAAGCCTTTCGGTGCATCGGTAACTACAGTAGGCGGAAATCTCTTTTGGGAGCGCAGAAATGTGACGCGTTTTATAAGCCGCGGTGTACGCACATTATCAGTCGCGGTGTGTGTATGTGTTGTGAACTATTTTACTTATATCGGTTTTAATTCAACAATGAAACCCGGTGTCTCTGTATTAGCAGCATGAAATGGTAAATCTGCTCAATATCTGATCGCTTGGCGTAGGGAGCAAAGCATAAACATAAGAGCGCACGGCCAACCTAAGGCAACCACGAAACATCTAAGCGGCAGGCGCAATCAAATATTTGTGATGCACCAGCATCGTTCTCGCGCATTTCAAGTCTAGTAGGCTTCAAATTACCATATGTCTACGCTAGCCTTCCTGCATGAGGCCGATGGCGCTGCTCAAAGCAGCGATCACTGCGGTTGGTGAACCAGCACGGCACATATGTAAGCTGTGCGCTTCCGCATTGCCTTTTTTGCCTGCATACAGCCATAATATATGAAGGATCGCATAAAAAGAATGCGATGCCTATTTTTGAGGACAAAATTTCCGTAATGCGTGTGAGTGCGTCGTAGTGAACGGAACAAACACAGCCGAAAAAGAAATTCGGTTATAATGCATTTTCTCCAAAAAGCAAGAGAAAACGGGTTAACGCCGCAATAGGGCCTCGCATAGTCACGCCGCACAACGTTTATAAATATATAACCGCTGATGCGGTAGGCTTGGACCATGCGGTATATAGAACAAAGATATATGTAATCCAGCACTTACCACTGCAGTGCTTAGGACGCTCGCGCAGTTCGTAAACAGTCCCTTTGCTGGACAAGCGTAATTCAGACTGTAAGGTATGCTGCTATCACTTGCCAAAACTATTTTATTCAGGTGCGGAAACCTCACACATCGAACCAAGTGGTCACGCAATGTAACCTGCAGCGAACAGTTCGAACGCTTGCCAAAGTATAATAACATCACAGCTCCTATCGTAGCAGAACGGTACCCACGATCACGCTGTTATGATCGTCGCGTATGTTTCCGCAGCTTAGAAATAGAGGATAATACTGCAATAAGGTCACATTAGTGACTGGAACATTCAGAAATACACAATTCATCTCCGAGGCTGATTGCAGACTCGAATATGCGCGCACACATCGCGTTGCGTGTTCTGTCCACCTCAACGCCAGCAGAAATTCCGGCCATGATGCCTTAAACCACTTCAGCACGTCTCACAGAACCATTTACTACGTAGAAGACGCACGTCATACTGAACAGACCGCACGACCACGAAAACAAACGCCACAACCTACCGCCGAGCGTATACCTGCCATGCAAGAGCCCGCTTTCACCCAAGCCAGTATGGCGCTGCTCATAAGCGGCGCCACTGCGTTCGCAATATGGCGGCGCCTACGAAAAAACGGTCTATACTCTCGGCGGTAGGTTCTGGTGTTTGTTTTCGCGGTCGTGCGGTCTGTTTAGTATGACGCGCGTATTCTACGTGGTAAACGGTTCTGTGAGACTTGCTGAAGTGGTATAAGGCCTCATGGCCGGAATTTCTGCTGCGCGATGAGGTGGACGGAACACGCAGCGCGATGTATGCGCGCATATTTGAGCCTACAATCAGCCTCGGAGATCAATTGTGTAATTCCGAATGTTCCAATCACTAATGTGACCTTATTGCAGTATTATCCTCTATTTCTAAGCTGCGGTTTAGGAGCCATGAAACATACGCTACGATCGTAACAGCGCGGGTACCGTTTTGCTACGATAGGAGCTGTGCTGTTATACTTTGACAAGCGTCCGAACTGTTCGCTGCAGGTTACATTGCGTGATTACTTGGTTGGATGGATCAGATTTCCACCCATGAATAAAATAGTTTTGGGTAGTAATAGCAGCATACCTTACAGTCTGAATTAAGCTTGTCCAGCAAAGCAACCGTTTACGAACTGCGCGAGCGTCCTAAGCAGTAGTAGGTGCTGGATTACAGATATCTTTGTTCTATATAGTGCATGGTCCAAGCATACGGCATCAGCGGTTATATATTTATAATCGTTGTGCGGTGTTAGCCCGTTTTCTCTTGCTTTTTAGAGAACGAGGATGATAACCGAATTTTAATACGCACTCACACGTATTACAGAAATTTCGTGCTCAAAAATAGCCATCGCAATCTTTTTATGCGAACCCTCTCATATATTATGGCTGTATAGAGGCCAAAAAGGCAATGCCGAAACACACAGCTTATATATGTATTGTGCTGCCTCCCCAACCGCAGTGATCGCTGTGTTGAGCAGCGCCATGGTCCTCATGCAGCAAGGCTAGCGTAGACATATGGTAATTTCAAGCATACTAGACTTGAAACGCGTGAGAACGATGCCAGTGTATCACAAATATTTGATAGCGCCTGCCGCTCAGATGTTTCGTGGTTGCCTTAGGTTGGCCGTGCACGAGCATGCACCCTTATGTTTTCTTTTACTTTCTACGCCAATGGATCAGACAGTGAGCTGATTTACCATTTGATGCTGGTAATACAGAGACGCCGGTTTTATTTGTTGAATTAAAATCGATATAAGCAAAATAGTAAACACATACAGGCACCGCGACTGATAATGCGCGTACACCGCGGCTGATTGTGCGCGTCACATTTTCGCGCCCTCAAGGCATATTTCTGCCTACAGTAGTGACCGACGCACCGAAAGGCTTCCCCGACGACCTTATATGAACGGACATGGCGTAAATTTCACAAAGTAAGACCTAAAACATCTCGAAATCGTTCCGCAGCACGCGACAGCAATACTTTCAAGCAGCGCCGCGCCGGATCGCCCAAGCCAGAGAGGAGGAAAGGCTCTCCGCGCGCCCTGTCCTCCTCGCCCGATGACACGGTCTATTGGTACAGTTTACACAACTGACCTTAGTATACGTTCATAGGTCCTTGTTTCATTTAATTTAATAACCAAGCGGAAAGAGTGGCTGTTGCCAGCACATTGTGACAAAGACTCTTCGATATATTTTCACTCAAATAATAATAATAATAATAATAATAATAATAATAATAATAATAATAATAATAATAATAATAATAATAATAATAATAATAATAAATCATGAGTCATTCCACTCTGTAGAGGTGGATGACCAGCGAAGCTGTGTAGC
Organism: Dermacentor variabilis; assembly: GCF_050947875.1. Taxonomy (NCBI): domain Eukaryota; kingdom Metazoa; phylum Arthropoda; class Arachnida; order Ixodida; family Ixodidae; genus Dermacentor; species Dermacentor variabilis. The sequence continues at coordinate 10,844,591 of NC_134571.1, forward strand.
ACGCGACAAAGAGGTGGCAGAATTGTGAACAAAGGTACGAATACATTTATTGTCTTGATCGGTGGTCATTGTGACGAAAGGTACGCACACGCGCTTATATTTATACACCCGCGCTCATTTGTGTTACACATTCGTTATATACATTCGTGTTTTAATTCAGGGATATATTGAGGCAGAGAATTTGAGACCACAATCAACGCACCGACTGGCAGTGGGCCAGTGCCGTCAGCGCCTTCGCACAGGGAAGGGCGGTATGCGGGAACGCTTAGCGGCGTCGGAGCCACCTGTGGCGGAAGGCGACGACGAACACGCGAGCAGTGGCACGAGCCACTGCTCGTGATGACAGTTCTTGCTCCCGCCGATTTGTGGACGGACACGAAAAATGCACGGAACGCTAGCCAAAAACATCTTCGCTGTAATAATAATAACCGATCGCTCCACGGGCATTACCGGAGTCGAAGACTGCGTACATCAGAGATGCCAGGGGCTGTGTCTCGACTTGTATACACTGTCAGTTTGAGAGGAAAATGCACTCTGCACTCAATTCACTTATTACCAATGCTTCTCGAGAAGTACTTCGCGCGCACGCAATATAAACGTTCCGCTTGCGGAGCAGCCTTGTATGCGCGATGCAGAGCGGTTTTCACCCCTCGTCTCTTCTCTGCACGCAGGGAGCATATACCCGACACAGATGCGGATCAACGAGAACGGACAGCTGGTCGTGCGATTCCGCACTGTCTCCGGCTTCCACGGACAGTACATCCTCGAAAGCAGAGGTAACAATTCGCGCTGGCAATTTAGAGCCGTTAGAATTTTAGAGCAAGCAGAGAGATGTTTTGTGCGCTAAATAATGCTAAAGCACTTGTCCCATCCTGCTGCATCTTACAAACAGTTTGCTCTTTCACTGGTGTTCTCTTGTCTCCTCTCGTGCGACGCAGAACTGAAAAGGATGTCGTACGTCACGTCCGAAGAGCAGCCCGACCTCACGTTCACGCTGACGCTCACGCGACGAGACGCGACCTACAGCGAAGCGCAACAGGAGTGGGAGTTCGTCTCAGACGTAGCTGTACGTGTCACTTCATTCTTGCTTTTTTTATGTTATGCGGAACATTTCTGTTTCGCAATGGTGATGTAGAATGGCTGTGCGACGAGTACCAAATTCAGAGGTTATGAATACGAACTTCGATCAGAAAGCGGTAAAGTATAGTTCTCTGTAACTCTACAGTGACTGAAATGCGGGGTGCTTTTCAATGGAAGGCTCTCATTAAAAGAAAAAAGAAGAAGAGAGCTATCACAGCTAGGTGTCGTCATATTTCTTTTTCTTTCTTGTTTTATGCATAAGCATGGTGTCGCTTCTTTTAGAACTGCAAGTTAAGCTCGCGGAGGTCTAAATCATAGCAGTGGCATTTGTACATATACCATTTGTATTTCTTATTCTTATCTTTTAATACGAACGAATTTTTATCACCTGTGACAGATTTGTTCCGCATTTTAGATTGTATAAAGGGTGCGTTCTTTTAGAGGATACAGATGTTTTATAAGAGGGTTATAAGCGCAGCGAACGTGGCATTTTTGCAGACGAGTTCCTAGGCAAAGGGGACATACCTTGCCGCTAATAACGTGAACGTCAGAAGCCTAACTAACAGAAATGAATTAACTATCTTTCTTTATTAGTGCTTTCGGGGCAGTTGTTTAAATGGTGAACTTGAAGGCAGTCACGTTTTAAAGTACCCTCTTCTTTTTTTTCCCTCTCGAAAGTCGCATCTAATTCGAGATATCTATAATCAAATTTCAACGGTAAATCCGGGAAACATCGAAACCGAGCGCCGCGGGAGCGCACAGGGAGGTCGGCCCCGCCATCACCACGTGAGACGCCCCGTGAGGACAAGCGCGAGGAAGTTTGTGACCGAACGCCTCGGGAAGTCGCTGCTGACGCGGCACGCCTGCCCAGCACGTGCCGAAGTGTGTCGGGTGAGGATTTTCCGCGGCATTCAAACTTGGCCCGACGCTTCTTTACGGGGCATTGCCGTCCGACGCGTATAGGGATGCGCTCAGTCTCGATATTGCCTCGATTGTGCTTTGGAATTTGGCGGTGAATGTCTCGATTTATTTGCAGTTCTCAAGATTATTAAAAAATGAGTGTGGATGCAAATTTCACTGCCTCCGAAACTGCTATTTAGACAACTGCACCGAAGGCACTAATGAAAAAGTTAATGAATTAATTTTTGTTGATTAATCTTCTGAAGCTCACCTTATTAGTGGCAAAGTATGTCCGCCTCGCCTAGGAACTCGTCTGCAAAAACGCCGCGTTCGCTGCGCTTGTAACCTTTTTGTATATAAATACATTTTACCATCATCATAAAAAATCTATACTGTGTAAAAAAATGCACCCTGTATATGCAATAGGCAGAAATTACCTGTATCACTAATCGCAATGTCCAGATAAATAATAAGATAGATTTACCAGTTAGATATTTCGAATTATCTACTTTAAGATACCTGTTTCAGTTGTGAAATTGAAGCTGATCAGTACAGCGAAGCTGTGTTTTCTCAGCAGAAATCTTAAGCCTAGCGCCAGTTGCGAGGTTCAGGCCTTAATGTGTGCTGAGAAATACGTTGGCGTTCCAGCTAACAGTTTCCCAAAAGCGTGGGTCAAGCCGTTTTTCAGTTGCAATCAGTGCTTTTTTTTTTTCAGATTTCCGAGACGACCATGTCGAAAGGCTAATTCAGTGTTTCACGAAAACACGTCGCGGGAAGAAGCGACCTAATGGAAACAAAGCATCCCCTCGCAAGTAAAAATAAATATAATGACGACGGACGTTTCAGAGTCCATAAAGGTCCTTTGTTCACAATAAAGGTCCTTCGTTCACAATAAAGGCACTTTGTCCACAAAGCTGTGGTAACGGTTTATGTACCAAGTAGATCGCACATTGAGCGGGCACAAATATCAGGCAGGTTGCCCCTCCAGACATACAAACTGCACCTCACGTTACAAACCGGTCACGAGGCAACCTGCCTAACATTTAAGCACGCTCATTGCGTCAACTGCTTCGTACAGAAGCGACTACCACAGCTTTTCGTCCGCATTATGAACAAAGGACCCGTATGGGCGGTGAAACGACAATCTACATTCTTTTATTTTTATTGGCGAATGTAGAGTTTATTTCGATCATCATATCAAGAATGGCGCTAGTTCTAGGATTTATGCTACGCAGAGATGACTTCACTTCTGCTCGGCCTCAATTTCGATATTGAAGCATTTATTCTAAAGTTGATAATTAAAACATTAAACACTGAATATTTTTCGTTAGTCACCTGGCCATTGTAGTTTGTCGAGCAAGCAGCGTCAGGTGGTCGACCTGCACAGGTCGAATTGCGCTATATGCTCCTTGCGGTTAAACAAAAGAATTCGAACTATAAAAAAAAACATGGTGTCATGTAAGGAACAGCAGTTTGTGTTACGACAAACCGCCAGCCAGATTTGCGCTCCAGCGCTAAGTGACCAAACGGCTTCGCGAGCTTGCGCAGGCTGCCGAGGTATGATTGCTGCCCTGTAGCAGCAGGAGATGCAAGCTTGCGACTCCCCAGAAAACGCCTTAAGGCTAGCAGCCTCAAAATTTACTTGCATGGTGGAGAGAGAATTATCCTTCATAACTTGCATATTTTCAGGGACGAGCAAAAGTGAAAGCCTGCAGCCCCACTTTTGATTATGAGCAGGAAGAATACAGCTTTACAATGTACAAGTTTTATCTCAAGTCATGAAAATGGCGGCTTTCTCTTCCAAAGGCACCGTGCCGACGAACACTTAGGAATTGCCCCTAAATGCCACATTACCGCAAAGCAGCATCACCTGCTTATAAAACGTCAGTCCTAGACATCCTGCTTGATGCGATTTCATTAGGCAGGCAGCGCCCCCAGCCCGGCTTTGTTGGTGGAGAAGCGCCGATCCCGAAGCCAGTGCAATTGCTGCTGCGTACGTACGCCTCGTGACAAAGGCTTTCGTGCGATAACGTTGCACACATCGTGACTCGGTCGGCGACGGCGTGTGCGGAGTTGTGCCCTCGGCAGAGAAACTGGCGGCTCGGCCGAAGAAGAGCACGCGGCGGGCGCGCTGTATTGCGTCGCTCTTTATGCGCTGCAAGCGTATGCTTATAACGAACAAATGGCTGTGGTTGGCGTATACGCACGTGCAGTTGTTGTGTGCTTAAGTAGCGAGAGGTGCGGTCCATGCATAGCGAGTTCTACAGCGATACATCATGACGTGCTATATAGCGATAGATGCAGTATATAATTGTCATGGTTAAGAGCAACAACAAAGAGCCGTAGTTGTGTTGCTGTGTTTCACGTGATCAAAGGTGATGTAGAAGACTCGTGGACTGCAGTAGTAAATCGCAATGTCATAACTCACAGGTGACCACGAGGTAGAAGAAATCATGCAGGTGATAAATAAACATTGAATGACGGCACCTCATATAATATTATCGCAGTACAGTCGCTCCTCCCGCATATGGTACCTCCTCCTGTATATACCATGTATGTACATGTACCTTATGCATAATAAGAAAAACGGTTCCAGTGAAGCATTGTCTTGTGAGTTTTGGTCAGTACATACTTCAAGATCACTGTATTTAAAAGAAACGCATTAATCAATCATCAATCATCATCATCATCATCATCATCATCATCATCATCATCATGAGGCAGTTTTATGTCCACTGCAGGACATAGCTTTATATCCTGCGCGAGCGATGCTCGTAAATATATATTTACTGAAACAAAACGGACAAAATTCCACATCATTCATAGTTCAAGTCAGTCAATGGCGGACAACAACACATTTCAAACAAGTGTGAAGATGGCGCACTAATTCATCTTGTGACTTCTATATCCTGACTTAAGATCCTTCCCCAATCCGAGGAAACCTGAAGTAGCAAATTGTCAGCTGTTTATTTTGTGTCATATACAGCGCCTTCAGAAATTACCGAAAAAAGTCAAACCACTTGAAGGGGCCATGACACGAAATATTCGAACTTAAATTTAGGATATACGTTAAACCTTACGCGCCCAACAGCAAGCTGGCAAAATTTGAGTGCATTTGGTGCAGTAAATAATATGTATTTCAATTTTTTAATGTCGCAGTTGAACCATAAGGCAGTCTGGCGACACTGAGTGGTGACGAAATAAATAGGCACCCCCAGAAACGGCTCCCTCGGGTAACAGAAGCCGGCCTCCAAGGCCATGCTTTTGTATACTGCATACGCCGGAAGTGATTGCAGGAGCTAGGAATACGCCATGCGTCGCTTCGTCCTTGCATGTGCCTTTCGGCGCTGCGGTTTACTATACTACTTTTTATCGCGCAAGTGAAGGGATTGCGAGCACACTTCCGCGGCGACGCCGTTCCTGAGCCGCCGGGTGCTAGAGTGTGTGGAGAAAGACGTCCGACGTGGTCTCGAACTGTTTCAGAGCAGACAACACAGAGGTGGCCCCTGCAGTGCCTGACGTCACAAAGCCTTGCCAAAATGTGGTTGATGTCGGTTGGAGGTGTACAGAGGCAGCTATTTCAAATTTAAATTTCGGGTTAAAATATGCGCTGAGCGCGAAGTTTTCTTTTATATATATAAGCATATTGGACCCTCTGCTCTCAATTACAAATGTAAACAGAGAACTATTGGACGACCATGTCATGGCCCCTTTAAGCGAATCTAACCGACATCATCATGAATTTTCGAAAAAAGCCGTGTCTGAAACTGAGCTTGTTCCTACTGGTTCATGGCAATAAAAGAGTGTGAGAAAAACACGGGACAAGTAAGACCAGCGCTCGTCCTGTCTGGTCCGTTTTTTGTCCCGTGTCTTTCTCTCGCTGACATTTTTCTCATCTTTTCTTTTCTAGCCGTGAGAAAGCCGTAAGTCAGCGAAGTAAATATATGCTTGCTTGCGTTATCATTTGTCTGCAAATATATTTTATCACATCAGATCAAGGGAACAAGATTTTTTCGACCTTAGTTTCCTGCTATATCGACAGGGTACGCATAACTCTATAGTGATTATGGGCTCAGGAACGCCAACGGATGCGCTTGTCGCTAGACCCGCAGTCTGTTATGTTGGCTATCGCAACGGCTCTTGTTCCTGTCGTTTCGGTTGTGTAGGGACGTTTGTATCCACTCAAATTTATCCCGAACAACATAAATACTGACCATGGGCACTATACCAGAGAGAAGAGTAACACGCTGTTGCGTTTCGCCTGCGACACGTGGTTTTGCCGGCGCGACGGCGGCGGGGCGGCGGACATTTTGGCCCGATCGTCGTCACCGCAACACTCATCGCCAGGTGTTTCCAGGCGCGTCTGCGGCGATGCGACCGCCTAGGGATCTCATTCCAGTTATTGGGCCCGAAACAGGCGATGCCAAAGCAGGGATCTCGTTCCAGTCATTGTGCCCGAAACAGGCGAAGCCAAAGCAGGGACCATCTTCTCGTTACAGTCATTGTGTCCGACCAGTGCTGCGCAGCGCCACGACAGTGTGCTGCGCAGCGCCACGACAGTGTGCTGCGCAGCGCCACGACCAGGTGCTACGAGATCGTGCGCAGCGCCACGACATGGTGCTACGGCATCGCTACGACAGTGTGCGTCACCATTAGCCCATTGTACATTCACGTGCTCGTCTTTTGAGGGGTTCCTTCTTGCCCTCAACTGCGAGAGTATAAAAACAGCTGCCCCCGGACGCCAGAGGAGGGCTCCGATTTCTTCTGCTGAGTGAAGTGCTCTCCCGTCTCTCTACTTCGGTCAACCTGACCGTCAACTCTTTGCGATGTTAAAATAAACAAGTTGTTTCGTTGTTACCAGTCGACTCATGCTTTGCCGGGACCTTCGGATGCTTCGAGTTGTACCCCAGGCCGCCAGGCCAACGCTATCCTTGGGGCTTGCGACCCAGGTACAACCACGGGCGTCAGCGCCGAGTTCCCATCCGATCGCTCCAGTGTCGCGATCCAAACATCTGGTTGCCAGCGGTGAGATCGCCTACGACTTCAAACAACGGTCTGCCAGCGGCGAGATCGCGACAACGGAGGCCAGCAGCAAAGAGATGCAGTTGACTGTATGCTGAGCAGCTCAACGACGATCCGGGAGCAGTGCAACGAGCCCTGTGTGACGACTGGTTGCCTGCAGCGGAACGACTGCGTGGAATTCCTGCCTGCGAGGTTTGGTGAGTGCGGGACTTTCTTCTTCTGAGCTTTGCCAGGCTTTTGTTAGTGTCAGAAACAGAGCTGGTAATTGTGGTTGTCGTTGCTGCCGGGTTAGTTTGCGGCAAGACAATAGTAAGCAGTAGAGAAAGCAGCATTCAGAGCAGCCATGGATTTGAAGTCGTTGCGCAAACCGAAATTGTTGGAGCTTGCAAGAGAGTTGGGTCTGGATGTCTCAGACAAACTAAGAAAACCGGAACTGATAACGGCTATTCTTGAGTTAGAGGCTGAGGATGACGAGCTGTCGGAATGCCTTGAGACTATTGAGGAGAGGTCAAAAAGACAGGAGCGCGAACTTAAAGAGCAAAAAGAGAAACATGAGCGCGAACTTAAAGAGCAAAAAGAGAAATATGAGCGCGAACTTAAAGAGCAAAAAGAGAAACAGGAGCGCGAACTTAAAGAGCAGAAAGAAAAAGAAGAGCGCGAACACGCTTTGGAAATGAAGCGTCTCGAGATAGAGATGGAACGCGCTCGTAATGGAAGTCAGGCACACGGTGCAGGAGAACGCGTATTGTTCAAAATGACTGACCTAATGCGGCCGTTTAAGCTTGGAGAGGACATTGGTTTGTTCCTGGTTAACTTTGAGCGAACGTGCGAGAAGCAGGGGTTCTCTCGGGAAACGTGGCCACAGCGCTTGCTCACTTTGTTACCCGGCGAGGCGGCCGACGTAGTCGCTCGCTTGGATAGAGAGGAAGCAGAGGATTTCGACAAAGTAAAATCGAGTCTGCTAAAAAAGTACCGGCTGTCTGCGGAAGCGTTCCGTCGGAAGTTTCGGGAAAATGAGAAAGGCAGAAGTGAGTCATATACAGAGTTTGCGTATAGGCTTATGTCGAACATGCAGGAGTGGCTCAAAGAAGAGAAAGCGTTTGGTGACCACGATAAAGTTCTGCAGTGTTTCGGGCTAGAACAGTTTTATAGTCGGTTACCTGAGAACGTGCGATACTGGGTCTTGGATAGGCCAGACGTGAGTACGGTGGCTAGAGCCGCTGAGCTAGCCGAGGAGTTTGTGACGCGTCGAGCTCGCGGAGCTAAGGACGGTCAAAAGGGTGAATTTGGCTCGAAGTTTGAGAGGCCGAAGTTCACACCCATGAGATTAAAGAGGGACACGCGTAGTGCGGATGCGAGTGAAAGCAGTCCGACCAGACGTAAAGAGACGGCGGCAGCCAAACGCAGAAAGCGGTTCGAGATGAGGCGAGCGGGCGTTTGTTATACGTGCCAGAAGCCGGGTCACTTTTCGGCGCAGTGTCCGGAAACAACACCAAAAGTTGTGTTTTTTTCAATAGGCAGCACGGACGAGAACATGAAGCTTCTCGAGCCTTACATGCGAGACCTCCTCGTGAACGGGAAAGAGTGCCGAGTGCTTCGCGATTCCGCAGCTACGATGGATGTAGTTCACCCATCTTACGTAGAACCCCATATGTTCACGGGCGAGTGCGCGTGGATCAAGCAAGCCGTGGAAGCTCATAGCGTGTGTCTGCCAGTAGCAAAAGTGCTTATTGAAGGACCTTTCGGAGCGCTTGAGACAGAGGCGGCAGTGTCATCTATGCTGCCACCCCAGTACCCGTACCTATTTTCAAACAGGTCCGATCACCTCCTGCGCGAGAAGGGGCTTTTGTTTGGTGAAGCTAGTGTTCAGGCCTTAACCAGATCGAAGGTTCGGGAGCTCGCTGCAAAGGCGGTAGTTGCGGGGCCGACGTTATCAACCAACGAAAAAGGGTCAGAGGCGCAGCAAGCTGATATTCAGAGCACGCCCGAACAGAATAAAATTGAGTCTGTAGCGTTGAAGGCGCCAGATACTGGAGAGGAAAATCCCGATTCGGGAAAGTTAGAAGAGCTATCTACTGATTTGCTCATCGCGCCTACGTCAGACGGACTTGATAGGTTGCTAAAAGTCAGCCGGTCGGCTTTGATAGCCGAGCAAAAGAAGGATGGCAGCCTAGAAAACATTCGCTGCAATGTCAACGAAGGTATCGCCAGGAAAACTGCGCGTTTTGTGGAAAGAGGTGGAGTCCTGTACCGGAAGTATCTAGACCGCAGAGGAGTGGAGTTCGATCAGCTGGTCGTGCCTCAATGCTATCGTCAGGATCTGTTGCGCTTGTCACACGGGGGTTCGTGGTCCGGACACCTAGGAGTTAAGAAAACTAAGGACCGTCTCTTGCAAGAGTACTATTGGCCAGGGTGTTTTCGGGACGCAGACCATTTCGTGAGGACATGTGACACTTGTCAGCGGGTGGGCAAACCAGGGGACAAATCGAGGGCGCCGTTGAAATTGGTACCTATCATTACGGAGCCTTTTAGACGGCTCGTTATTGATACAGTGGGACCTCTGCCGGTAACAGCCACGGGGTACAGACACGTTTTGACTGTGATCTGCCCAGCGACAAAGTTCCCTGAAGCAGTGCCGCTTAAAGAACTCAGCTCAGTTGAGATAGTTAATGCACTACTGTCCATATTTGCGCGAGTTGGTTTTCCTGCAGAAATTCAATCAGATCAGGGCACAGTGTTTACTAGCGCTTTGACGACAACTTTTCTCGAAAGGTGTGGGGTAAAGCTGCTACACAGCTCAGTGTACCACCCACAGTCGAATTCCGTTGAGAAGCTCCACTCCGTCATGAAGCGCGTGTTGAGAGCCTTGTGTTTTGAACATCAAACTGACTGGGAGCTGTGTCTGCCTGGGGTGATGTTTGCTTTAAGGACCGCGCCGCATGCGGCTACGGGGTTTTCGCCAGCTGAACTGGTGTACGGTCGCTCGCTTCGATCTCCGCTTCGCATGCTTCGAGAATCATGGGAAGGTAGGGGCGACGACCCAGTCGTGGTGGAGTACGTGCTTAAGCTCCTCGAACGCTTAAGAAGGGCACAGGAGTTGTCAGGTGAAGCAATGACAAAGGCCCAGCAGAGGGCCAAGGTTTATTATGATCGGACAGCCAGGGCCCGTCGTTTTGAGGTTGGCGATGAGGTCATGATATTGCGCACATCGCTAAACAACAAACTAGACGTGCAGTGGGAGGGCCCAGCGCGAATTGTTCAGAAATTGTCATGCTATCTAGCCGGCTCGAGGTTTATCATTGAGACGGATCACTGCCCTCTCCAATGGCTGCAGACCATCTCTCCCAAAAATGGCCGCCTCCTGCGCTGGAGCCTCGCTTTACAACAATATTCCTTTGAGGTGCGTTACAAAAAGGGGAGTCTCAACGGTAACGCCGATGGCTTAAGTCGAAGCCCCTAACGTAGGAATCAGCCTCAAAATTGTTTGTTACTGATGTTTTTCTTCCTGAGGCAGGATTTTTTTTAACATATTGCTTTTGTTTAGTGTTTCAAAGTGATGATATGCTTTCTAGTGCAATTTTTCAATTTGTGGACGCGTTCTGAGTGATGCTAGACTACTGTAAGGAACTAGGCAGTGGTATAAAAAGGGGAAAGAGCCTGGCAGGGCTTAGTGAGGGTTGTGCCGTGCTTGCTGACTGAGCGGTTGAGTTTTCAGCGTAGTTCTAACGCTTGCCGGGAACGAGAACAAAAATGTGAACTCTCCCGAAGTCACTTTGCAGTGTCCCGTGCGAACCTGAACGAGAGAACGAGGCCTTCTCTGTGCGCTGCGCTCAAGAAACGTCAAGGGACGCCCGACTTCGGTTATGAGCATCATCGAGCGACATCCCTCCGGACAGCGGATGCAGTCCCCTGTCCATCGGGATCTCCTTTCCCCGGCGGGGCGGTCTGTTGCGTTTCGCCTGCGACACGTGGTTTTGCCGGCGCGACGGCGGCGGGGCGGCGGACATTTTGGCCCGATCGTCGTCACCGCAACACTCATCGCCAGGTGTTTCCAGGCGCGTCTGCGGCGATGCGACCGCCTAGGGATCTCATTCCAGTTATTGGGCCCGAAACAGGCGATGCCAAAGCAGGGATCTCGTTCCAGTCATTGTGCCCGAAACAGGCGAAGCCAAAGCAGGGACCATCTTCTCGTTACAGTCATTGTGTCCGACCAGTGCTGCGCAGCGCCACGACAGTGTGCTGCGCAGCGCCACGACAGTGTGCTGCGCAGCGCCACGACCAGGTGCTACGAGATCGTGCGCAGCGCCACGACATGGTGCTACGGCATCGCTACGACAGTGTGCGTCACCATTAGCCCATTGTACATTCACGTGCTCGTCTTTTGAGGGGTTCCTTCTTGCCCTCAACTGCGAGAGTATAAAAACAGCTGCCCCCGGACGCCAGAGGAGGGCTCCGATTTCTTCTGCTGAGTGAAGTGCTCTCCCGTCTCTCTACTTCGGTCAACCTGACCGTCAACTCTTTGCGATGTTAAAATAAACAAGTTGTTTCGTTGTTACCAGTCGACTCATGCTTTGCCGGGACCTTCGGATGCTTCGAGTTGTACCCCAGGCCGCCAGGCCAACGCTATCCTTGGGGCTTGCGACCCAGGTACAACCACGGGCGTCAGCGCCGAGTTCCCATCCGATCGCTCCAGCGTCGCGATCAAAATAACGCTTAAAACCGGGATCACTCCGCGTCCTTTACTGGCCGTGCCGAATTTCTCATAATCGTCAAGTTATTCGCTTCGAAGTGCTTCGTTCTTTGTGGGATAAGCTTCGTTCTCCAGAGCGTGCCACGCGTATCTCTTGACCCGAATGCCGGAGCTGAGGAGTTGTTGTTGGTGTAGCACCAGTTTCGGAATCAGTCCGTTTCGGTTTTCGACAGCGGGCTCGACCAGCAATACGCGGGATCTCCTGTGCTTTATGTCGTCGTGCCCAGTGGTAGGCGGTGTTTGTCGAGAGCGCGGCTCGATCGAAAGCCGGTCGGTGCCGCTTCGCACGTGACGCCAGCACCGTGTGCAGGTGAAGGACTACTCGGGCACCTACCGCATCCACCTGGTGCCGTGCACGGTGCGCGAGGGGTCCCGCTTCTCGGAGCCGATGCGGTGCACGCCGCAGGAGCCGGTGCCCTTCGCGCTGCCCATCCACTTCCAGCAAGTGAGCGACCCGGTGCCCACGCGCTTCTCGCTGGACACGCAGTTCCACATCACCCAGCGGCGCGACCTGTGGCTGCGGGAGCCCGTCGACCTGCAGGCCGATGCGGACGACGTCGACGTCTCCTTCGCGCCAGGTGGGCTCGCCGCTTGCGTCTCTCCGTGCACGCGTTGCTTTCGCTGCAACCACGAGGTTTTCCTCTGTGGTGGGACAAAAATGTTAGATAGCGCGACTAAAGAAGGCTTAGCTTATTCTGCCAACTCCCAGGACTTTCAGATCACGTAGCGAAGACGGAACATGTTCTGAACTCGGACGAATTAAAGAGCGGAGCTGCCGCTCTAGGACATATATGCAGTGACGCAAATGCCGTAATGCCGGCACGGGGCGCTCACTGTCGTGTTTGACTGCGTTGCAGAGAAGCACTATCGACTCCAACTGGGCGCGCATGCTGCGACACGTCTCCAACTCAAAGTCACTACTGCAGAAAATCATAGCGATGGTGACGGTAGTCGAGACGACCTTACTAGACAATGGTCGTGAAATGTCCAGGCCTAGCCGAGACGTGTGCTTGGGGTCGCGACGCAACGTTACAGGCTCGAGCACTGGCGAAGCGAATTCACCGACGCGATATTCGCCCCCCCGCCTTCTTCGTTTGTCCGTGTAGATTTTCCGAGAAACATTGTTGAGCGGAACAGCGTTTCTGATAGAGCTGTGACCCAAGATTCATTTTTGTCGCTTGAGAAACACTTACCGTAACTTTCTTTCATCCTTCATACATTTAACAAATTGTGTCATTCATTCATTTTTACGTGCTGTGTTTGTTTCCTGAATTCGGGCCTTATTCTGTGTAACCATTCGTCATTTACCACCCTGCGATGATCTCTCTGAGGTTGTAGTATAAATAAATAAATAAATAAATAAATAAATAAATAAATAAATAAATAAAAGTTTGCAGTGCAAAAGTGTCGAAGATGCCGACAGCGACGAGATCATCGCTTCAAGACGCGCGCCCTTATAGAAAGGGTGCATCGAACTTCTCAGTGAGGACAAAAGTCTCGCGACAGTCACGATGGCGTAGACACAGCGCTTTTCTAAGTAGCAGCTGCTTACTTTGTTTCGACCACATCTTAAAATATTATTTTGCATTTTAAGATTTCGCTTGCCCCTTTCGTGTTATTCATCCCGTCCACAGCGTGCATGTCGGACGCACTGCGAATGTGTAGCCTCATCTCGTATGCGCCATAGGCGTGCCACTTACCGAAAGCAAAGTCCACGCCTGCAGTTACCGCGGGCGCGTCCGCGCGTCTAGACTGTTCCACATTTTCGTCGAGTGCGTGCCTTATACCAATCGACTCTGCAGGCGACAAGATTTACGGCAAGATAATGGTGAGCCCGCTCCAAAGCCTGGGACACTCGTTCGAGCTCTTCATAGAGAAGTGCTTCCTCTGTACGGGATTCGACGGCTACATACCGCGCTACGACCCGGACAATGAGGACTACGGATGCATTGCGGAGTCGGCCAATCTACGTTACGTCATCAAGATCATTGTGAGCATTGTCTTATCGCCTCAGCTATAACAAGCCACGTGACGCATATGCATCACGGATCTGAGACACACAAATTATTGGTCACGATATGTTCGGTATTGGAGTAGCCGAAACTCTCGACAGGCACAATAACTCCGAAATTATTCACGAACAACCGACCTCTTAACGTTTATCTAATCTTAAAGGGACACTAATGAAAACAACGATTTCACCAGTAAATTATCATTTTACTATACAAAGAAAAGTCACTCTTACCTCGAAAAGAGGTTCAATGGCACGCGAAAAAAAAAAAAGGCGAAAATGAACGACGCGTGGCGCCGCCGCCTGGAAGCTCCCGCACACATTTCGATGACCTCTACTGGAGCCTGGTTAATTGTTTTTCGGTAAAGATGGATTGCATTTGGTCATAATGGGGCAAAATATTTCACGTGAGAAGTTTCGCTAACTTTTACCGAAGCCAAGATCGCCCAAGTCAGAAAAACTACTTTTAAATCTGTGGTCACCTTACCTACCACTGAGATTTCAGCGCGAAATTTTTAAAAAATGGCACTTTGGCCTTCATTGTCACATATTATAATCAATTTATTAGAAGAGAAGATGAAGTTCAAATTTTCCTTTTGTTCAATCATTCTCTTATCCTAATATTAACCAAAATGTAGTTTTAAATAATATTTTATCAGTCTAAATTGATTTATTGTTTCTATTTAGTGTCCCTTTAAATGTTCAATAACATTATTTATGTTATCAAAACTCCATGTTCATGACGAGCTCTATTATTGTCGCCGTTGCTGTGCTGTTAAAGACACAAAGACGAAACTCAGTTCTCACATCTTTCTTTTAATGATAATAAATGGAAGAGTTATCGCCCTTGTCTGACAATGACTACCTTTTTTTTCATTTGGTTATTAGGTAATATAACACAAGCAGAAATAAAACGAAATATATCGATTCTTCCATTATCTAATACTTCAGTAAAACGGAACAAAATGCAGCGGAACTACGAGCAGGAGCCTCTCGCGACAAACTTTAGTTGACGTCGATGTTTCACACAGACGCACGAATTAGACAACTATAGGCAAGGCGCGATCGATATTCACGACATATGTCATCACGAGCGCAACGCCGCACCAAACGTGTCGTTCTCCCGTTAGGTGCACGTCGAAGGAAACTGTGCCACCGGCCCTCCGCGCTGAGCCCGCCATTTGTCACCGCGCAGGACAAGGAGTCGCCGAGCAGCGTCTCGACGCAGCTGCACGGTGCGCCGTTCAACGCCTCGCTGGTCTCGCAGAGCCGTGACGCCGACGTGGCGGCCATCGGGAACGACCCCGGCGCCGACGGCTTCCACTTCCTCGCAGACCCGCTTTTCAAGGTGGGGCCGGCGCTGCGTGGTTCTTTCCGCGTGTTGGGCGGGCGTGCAGAGGAAACGCTATCGTGACGTGCGCTTCGATACCGCACCGCCATAATCAACCCAGGTTCACCCTGCAAAAGATATCTGAATGGCCTTGTGCTCAGATTTGCCTATACTGCGTACAAACTCTCGGAATGAGTTAGCCTCTGGTTCGCCTCAGCCAGCTTGACTGCGCGGGACAAGTCCACTTAGCCCCGCGTACTCGAGAAACGCTTACGGGCGCGTACGGGTCGGCAGGACTGGGCAAATGTATCGTGATACAGATACCAGATACCGTGTTTGAGAGAGAGATACGAGATACCAGCAAATTAATTGGATACGATACTTGTAATTTGTAACTTAAAATTCTTCGGTACATTAGTTAATTGCTCATTATAGTTCCACTATAGGGGCCGCTGAATGTTTAGAGGTGTCTAATTGCATATTCATTATCTCCCGCCAGCAAACCTCGTTCCTTTCAAATGTCCTCTACTAAAAAGTAAGAATTTTTTCGCCATTTCGCAACAGTCTATACGGTCGGTCGAACTTGCATAAGATCAATGCAGGTGCTGCGCAATCAGTGATTTTTCTATGCCGGCTTTACACTCGGTACGATGCAGTGCTTTATGATCCAATCATAAAACGGCTCAGCGTCTTGTTTCCTACGTGTTTCTTTGTACATGCTCCTTAGTGCCCCACACTAAACTTCAGTGCGTAATCTGCATATTATGAACTGAATAGGTTGCGCGCGTTCTAGCAGGCAACAATGTTTATAAACGCTATGTACTTTTCGTTTC
This sequence comes from Dermacentor variabilis, assembly GCF_050947875.1. NCBI lineage: Eukaryota > Metazoa > Arthropoda > Arachnida > Ixodida > Ixodidae > Dermacentor > Dermacentor variabilis. The sequence goes on from NC_134571.1 coordinate 10,860,517, forward strand.
TATACGTCAGTAAACGACATCGAATTCAGCGTAGGGTATCATGTATTTAAAGGCGTAAAAGTACCAGAACGTTTCAAGAACGAACTTGCTGACAGCAGCTCGTATCAGCCCTGACATTATCACGACAACGGCATAGGAAGGCTGTTTAAATGCTCAAAGTGTGCGTAAACTTAAGTTAATGTTGAAGTTAGAGGTGGAGCAGTATGCACCGCTGATGGTGGTCCTGCAACACGCGCGTCCTTATTTGACTTTGTGCCCGTCAATTTAACAGCAGATATTATTCCATCTAAGAAAGCGCGCCCACTGTCATCAACAGCGCCCAACTGTTCGGTAGAAGTGCGCTCACTGTCTCGGCTGTCGCTCGAATTTAACAGCAAACCGGGTTTTCACATTCTCATGAAAGGGCGTTAGAAAAAACAAGAGAAAATGTTGGCAACTTGGCAAGAAAATGCGCAAGTGTGTCCGGAACTAATCAGTAAATATTGCGCTCACGGGCTTGTTCACAGCGGCAGAGGAAAGGGTATTAATTAAGCTGAGGTGGGGGAGCAACATGGTCGATGGGGTGATTGATACGAATACAGCAGGCAATATATTGAACAGCAAAGGGTGAAATCAAAATAAGGCAGTTCTTTACGCTTCAAGGCGCTGAGCACTACAGTTGGAGCCCATACGAGGCTATACGCGATTCTCTGAACGTGGCGCATTATGGCGGGAAACCTACCGATGACGACTATTTGTCTATAGCATTTATAAATAGCGCACGAACAATTCAGCATGTTTTGATATCATGTCAAAGTACCTACGAGAGACGTTCAGAAAGCAAGTTTCGTCACTTATTTTCACACGGGAACTTTACCACCAAAAAAAGAAAACACCATGGCATCATAAACTACACATTTTCCCCTATTTTTCCACATAGTCGCCATCGACATTGAGACATTTGTCGTAGCGTCCAATCAGTTTGAAGAAACCACTCTGGTAAAACTCGGTGCCCTGCGATGCAAGGAATTGTCGCACAGACTGCTCCACCTCAGTCCTCGTGTATTATGCTATAGGTGTATATCGTAGCTATAGATACACAAGATACTTCGTATGATGTATCCAAAATGCAAATACTGGTAGACCTCTTTCCGAATGTATCATAATACAGATACAAGATACTTCGTATAATGTATCCAAAATGCAAATACTGGTAGACCTCTTTCCGAATGTATCGTAATACAGATACAAGATAGACAAAATACGTTGAGACAGTATCTAAGATACATGCATCTTAGATACTACCCAGTCCTGCGGGTCGGATCATCGGTTCGCAGCCAGTGTCGTAGAATGGCATACGTTGTCGGCACGCTTTGCTCTCTTACCTCGGCGCGAACTGTCACTGCGAGCTTATTGCCAGACGGAAACCCGTTAATATATATTGTCGAGCTGGGCTCTTGGAGCCTGCCATCTGAATCGACACCTGCTCGTGTCTGGGCCATGCATACGGAGGCGATGCTATAACACACCTAACTGCGCAATTAAGACGCACTCGCGGTGTTGGATTCTTATCGCATTACGCATGTTTATCCATAACGAGCTTGTTTGTATCGTGTACGAGGTGGATTTGGCCCTTTCTCAAATTGTAGTGATAACTATCGTTTGATTCAGGACGCACAAATACTTCCTATTGATGTATCGCTTATTGTTAATCGCTCCATTCTGTTCCACAACCCAATATCAGCGTTACCGCTTCCTAGTTTGTCTTCTCTTTTGCTGCAACAAGTACACTGCCAATAAAGTTTCCTCGTCCCTGCTTTAATTTACACCTCACATGATGCTGTCACTTCCTAGTAGGCAATCTACGGGAATCAAAATAACGCTGAACGGGAAAGCATTTAGTTCGTTTTTATTAATGCCTCAGGGGGTTTACCATCTCAAAGCAAAACATCTGCTATATTAGCGTAATCAATACGGGGGGGCTCTGCCTTAAAATTGACCACTCCGAAGATGGTTTTAAATACGTAAGCATATATACGCCTACCCAACTAGAAAACCTGTCCTTCACGTAAGACGAACCACTATCAAGAAAATTATGTATACAACATTATTTCTATGAACGCTTTCTTGAAATATTTGGTGATGGTGGAATAAAAGTCATCTCTAGGACCACATGTAGACCTGACTTGGTGCCTTGTAGACATCAGGCAAATTCCGCTTTTGCGAAAATTTGATGCCAAGCACGCCACATCTCCGTTGCGTTTTGGTGGTGGCGGTATGCGCCTTCCGTTGGGGCATTCCTTCACCGACCAAAATGCCACCGATCTGTGAGGGCTAATGCGCTTCAGCGCAACATAGACAGATGAGCTGTCAATGATTTGATAAGGAGTGAAGAAGGGTTATATGGGTCTCATCACGGTTCATAGTGGTTCGGTGCGGATGTATAAGGTGCTTCTAAACAGCGATATGAGCTTATAATGGCTGGATCAATTCTGATGTTAATAAGCACTGATAATGGTTGAATCAAGTCCAAAAAGGTTGATAAGGACCGATAAGAGTTGATAAGGGTTGGATCATGTCCAACAGGGTTGATAAGGACAGTTAAGAGTTGATAAGGATATGATCGATTGCGTTAAGTTTGATTCCAACCGATAAGGGTCGGATCTAGTCCATAAGGATGATAACGACTGACAGAGGTTGATAAGCTTCATACTGGTGCGATCAAGTTTCACAACATTGATAATGACACCGGGCTGCATAGGGATGAGCTAGTGGCACTATGCTTGCGCATACGTGGGACAACTACCAGAGGAGTTTCTGCGTGATTTTTCTTTTCTTTTTTACTTGCACAATGACCTCGGTGCACGAGCTCTCTTGCCTCCCGCCCCAATTACTATAGTGCGTTCGTCACAGTCAACAACTGAACTTGCTGCCTCGTGCTCAGCATCAAAACACCATAGCCATACATATATATATATATATATATATATATACCGCTGCCGGTATAATTAGCGGCGTTTGAGACACACAGTTTGTTAGCAAGTTTGTAAAGGCTACTTCTCGAGTACGGGTAACGTTTTATAGGCCCGGTGATGGGCCTTCCCTGTGATGGGCCGATAAAGTTGGACATGAAGTCGCTTTCTCACTTGTATTTTGTCAGAGTGCCGGTATAGTCGTACATAATGCCGGCTACGCACCCATGAAACAGCAGCAGTCACGGTCGAAGTGACCTCTAAAATTTAGTACAGGTGTGCATGATCATCAGAAATTATGCGCATTTGGTAGTTTCTGTAAGGTCGGGCTAGTGCGCTCATCATCGTGCCCTAAGTCAAGGAGCATTGAACAAACGCTGCGTTATTGCTAGGCTGCGTTTCAACTAAAGGAACAGAAAAGTACATATTTTCGCCCAACCTTACCGCATACCTTCTTTTTCACCATAAAGCATGATGGTCGATGCGACACAGTCGCAAATGCTTTGAAAGAATAGAGATTAGACTTTGCTTACAGAAATGGCAGAGAGGTTAGGACAAGCGGGTGCCCAATATCTGCTACTCATGGACTTATACTTGCACCAGTTCAGACTAGAGCGCTATACGGAGTCGGGCTTTGCTGAGAGCCAGGGCCTGCCCTGCCCGCCGGCTGGTCTAGGGCCAGGTAAACAAGTTCAGACACTGGCCCGGGCCGGGCCCGAGCCGTGGAGCTTCCGGCTTGGATCGCACCCGGGCTTCAGCTGGGCCCGTAGTAGGACAGGGTATGGTATTTATCAAAACTGTCAACTACACAAATTGCTCTCCGTACAAAGTCGCGCCTGTTAGCCTATAAAAAAAGCAGGGCAAGCAAGTCACAGCACTCCACCTGAAAGAAGCATGAAACTGCTAAACATGTGCATGTGCGAATCAGTGTTAGCTAATATTTCGCCCGATACTACAGGCATGACGCGACAACACGCTGTCGTATCACGCTGTCTAACCCAAAACTATGCAGGTCGCCTCGGGCACCCTCTGGTTCATCCATTGTGTCTACACGCTTCGCGGCAAAGACGGAATCGGCGGCGGCTCCAAGAGGTTCGGCAAGCGTCACGCTCCGGCGGGCGACTGGCAGCCACGCCACCTGAGTCGTCGGTCGGTGCTCGTGGAGAGCATCGGAAAGAACGGCCTGGGCACCAACATGCACCAGGTCGTGCTCTCGGACGCTCTGCAGAGCACGTGGACGTACCGGTCGGACGGCGCCGACGACTCGCCGGCCGATCTGCCGTGGCTTGTGACGCCATCCGTGCTGGTGGCTGCGTTGCTGATAGCACTCGGTATTGCCGTCATCGTATGTCGGAAGCGACGCAGTTCGGCGAGCCTGACATCGTCCGGAAGCGGCGCGGTGACCGTGTGCTGTTCCGGATCCGGAAAGAGCCGCGTCTGCGCTTCCGGCTACGTTCCCAACACTGAATTTGCTGGGACGGAAGTGTAAGGACACATCGGTAGCTCTATATGTGCACCAAATAAGGCGATGTCAGTAATTCGAAGCGGCGCTGACATGGAGGAATGGAGAGACCGGCGCTCTTCCGTAATCCAGTGCGCGTCGGTCTCTCATGTGATGTGCGCGTTTAAAATGCTGCCGCTTGTTGGAAGACGCGTAGTGTGTGTCTGTCAGTTCAACGCAGGGCGTTGTGAAACAAGGCAAACAAAGGCAGCCATAGTCATTTTTGAAGGCTAAAGGTTCCATATTAGAAGGCTGCTTTCACAAAACGCCATCTCAGCGACACTTATTGCAAGTTGCAACCTCCAAACTTACGATACGAGCAGTCACAGAAATTCTCTTGTGGGCTGACCTTCTGATGAGTCAGACATTAGGATCAGCAAATCGTGCCATCGGCACCCCTAATCACCTGTGCAAATTATATTTCTGCGGTAATTGCCAGATTTCTTGCCGTTCATGGATGCGCTCTGAGTCTCTAACAAGACCTAATGTAAAGGGTCGTAGTATGACGCTGGATGCTGTCGTTGTCATGTCGACGAAAGACAAAGACCCCATGAGAGCGTGAAGACCTCGATTGCTGACTGGTCTATAACGCAGGCAGTAATTTCAGCAAGATGGCAACCACCTCAGCCCTGCACCTCAGAGCCAACATTCAGTAGCCCGAGTCAACACGTCCAATGACAGCTAAGAAATAGAGTGTGGCCTTTTATTCGATAACTGGAACGGGAACGACACCACATCGTACGATGGTGAAGGCAACCAGTCCTACGTCGCAGGCTATTGCCCGAGCTCTGTGGCTCAGCCATAGTGTTATGTGCCATAAACAAAAACTCTGGAGGCGACGCGCAAAGCCCGTTTTGCCCCTTGCTTGCCCCTTCACGTGTAAAGTGTGCGCGAGTGAATGGTGAGTGTAAAGACGCGAAAGCGATTTGCGCCTGTCCACAGTGTATACCTCATGTCATCCTGTCACTGCCGATCAAAAGCATTGTTGTGTACAAAGTCCGCACGAAGCGAGCCGTAGCACCTGTCTCGATGGGACACTGCATTTTATGTGTTTCATCGTGTGCCATACATGGACATTAAGATGTGGCTTCCGTGTGTCTGCCGCAAGAACGGATCACTCCGAGTTGTGTCACAAAGTCGTTCTCCGTGTACGTATTGTCTCTTCTTCAGGGCTGTGCAGGAGCAAGTCGATCTGCCAACGAAAGTGTGGCCACACCTTCGTCTAAATGTTATTTGTTTGTTCTTGCCTGTTTGCAGCATGGCCAGTCCAGCCATGTTTTCTCACTACTCTAGTTATTTTCGTGCGTGCGCCACTGAAACGCGACAGTATAAGTAAAAAGCCTTACATAAGTACAACTTACTGGTTAATAAATCTTTAATTGCCTTTATTACCTGAAACAACATCTGTGAACTTCATTCTATATCAAGAAATGTTTTGTGAGAAGACATCGTAGTTGAATTTGTAAGCCGGAAGGAATCAGGCCTTGTCATGAAGATCATCACAAAAAGTGGACAGAAGCACCGACCTATGCGAAATAAACAATTTTAACATATTGACCTTCGGCCACAGACTTTCGACATTGTTTAACAGGGCCCTCGTGTCGGAGTCATAACTCGAGATATTTTTCTTCGTATTTCTTTATCTAGGTCAGTATGTTTGTAGTTCTCTTTCAAAATGTTTGTCAATGATGTTTCACGTTGGTATCAGTAGGACTGATTGCAGCAGCTCCATGTAATAACGCCCCATCCATGTTTGCTAAAATCTAAACGCCCCACTGCGTCATGTTGCGTATAAAACGCTTTGACTTTATTTATGCCATGATTTCCATATTATTTGTTTGATAAGAGTTAAGCGACGTTGATAATCTTAAGCGACGTTGATACATCGTGAAAAAATAGAAAAGTGTCACTTGGGCTTGTAAATAATTACAGCAGAAACCGTCCTCGATGATTACCTAAGTCAATGCGCAGCATTTCTTTCCTGCACGTGGCGCAAACCCGAACAAACTCGCGTCCCCCCGGGGTCAATTGAAGACATGCGCGGCCGCGACATCCTGACGACGTATCAGAAGTGGTCGCAGACGCTGCACCACATTCGCCCTGGACAACACGCTTCATAAAGTACGCGTCCCGCTAGCGGAGCTCCTCCGATCGCAGGTCACGGCGGCCGGTTCAGCGGCCGTTCGCTTGGCACGCCGCTGTTCCGTCAGCCGCGCATCGCGGTCGCGCGTATTTCGCCGGCCACTTTCGGCACGCGTCGCATCGCTCTGCAGTGTCTGCAGGTCGAGCCTTTGCGCTCTCCGCTTGATACTTTTGAGGATCTTGCGCGCAACATGGCGAAGCTAGCGCAACCACTCCACAACCACGGTATGCGCGTGGCAATGGCCGAGTCAACGGCGGCCAGCGAGCGCGCACATCGGCGACAACCTTGACGTCCTCGCGCTTGACGTTGGCTCCTGCTAGACGAAGAAATGTTTAAAATAATCAAGATGGCAAGATAAAGACGACTACAAAACCACAAACCTTCACAAACGAAGCGATCCCAAAGAGAAAAAATGAATTTTATGTCAATTTATTCATACTTGCATGCTTTATTTGCGTACTCGCTTTATCGTGAATATGATCTATGATCTATGGTGGAGCTGGAACGTAGTAAACGCACATTCCAGAAAAACTGCGATCGTGAGTTTGGTACAGCGTAGGGGCTTGCGAGAATAAGTTTCGTTTGACACAGCGATTGAATTGCACGCAACATCCACCGAGTACTGCGCTGTCGTGGTGGCCCACGCAACAAACCACGTGTTGGCGACCCGTCAGAACGTCCTGGAGCTGCCCTTGCATTCCTGCGATCAAGGCCACATAAAGGATATTGACTTTCAGGGTTGCTTTTGCTGCGCCGTTATTATGACTTTTTTGCCTAATTTCATAGTATTTCATCATTCACCAAGCCAAAACTGGCCAATGTTTCGGGAAGCCAGTTTGAAGACAGAATTTATGCTTTATTAACAAAGACAGAATGAATGCTTTATTAACAAATTGGATGATAATCATCAGATTATTTGGCATTGCACACTGCAGAATTATAAGTTGATTGTGGCGTGTAGTTTCTAATAACGACTCTGTGTGAAGTTCTATTGCGCCTGGCTAATTATGGTTGACTGTTAGTTGTCCTTTGTTGTGTCATTTCCTAGTTACTGAGACATAACCTTAGGAAAAAATAAATCCACTTTGATTGTTTCAATCAATAATGACTGTGTATATTTCAACCTTAATAGGCAAGAAACCAGCTCCATCTAGTTTATAATTTCCTTGCAAGTTCTGAACGACAAGCATCATGAAGGCCGGAACTTTTTTTTTTTAAACATGCCCAGCTAGCATAAAAACAGTATAACAGATAGAAGAACTCTCAAGGTTAGGAGCTGTTTAAACATTTAGAATGTAGCTAGTACTCACTTTGATTCCCGCTGTTATTTCGGATATGTCCATCCCCTCCAACAAGCACTGGGATGTATTCCGGAATTCCTGCAACTGGCAAGTTTCAAAAAGTTGGGCTCATTAAATAATAAAGTGCTTAAAAAATACAGACAGGAAGAATCCGCTGGAGGTTGTAAAATAATGTCAAACAAACGTGTAAAACATAAACCATGTCTACATTAGTCTCCCATGCCAAATCTACAGGCGCAACGCAGCTGGATTCGTGTAGGTTAAGTTGACTTCGACGGGCAGTAAAATGCGACAAAGGCAAAAAGTAAAATATGCACATAATCAACGAGTACATTGCGCACCCATGTTGCTGCTCAGAGAGTAGTGCCCAATTCCTTACATAACTTCATCGAATAAAAAAAAAAGTCGCAGCTTTGGCCGCAAGGCGCAAAATTGATTACGACAGCAAACTATTAAGACTGTTGTACGAAGTTAGTAGTTTTATCAGGTGCATAAACTGCTGGGGAAAGGGTAAAGGGAATAAAAGGGAAGCGAGGAAAGAACTAGAGAAATTGACACAGCAACGCGACGCTACGCGCTACTACGTGCCGCCCTCGTAATGCCCTTGATGCACGGAGCACCGTCTGGTGGTGTTCCAGATGGTGTTCTGGTGGCCGAGCTCTGTGCCACGTGACTAAACTGTTCTTTCTCATTTGTGGAAGCGAACGCATGCGCGTCCATCGATGAGAGAGAAGAGTAGAGGAGAGAGGAGAGGGTCTGCGGACGGCGACTACAACATGAAACTGAACGAGCTACCTGAGCATGTGTTGGCGGGCTAGTTGGTTAAGCATGATTACAAAGACGGCGCCGTATAAAACAACACACGAAGAAGGGGGACACGAGACAGCACGTAGGCGCACTAACAACTGAGGGTTTTATTTCTTGACATAGTAATATATAGCTGCTGTCAAGGATCAAAACAACAAGAATAAACAGGGCAGTCATCTGCATCGCACAAGGAAGCCAAGATACAGAATAACATTTAAGTGTCACTCTCAAGATACGCCAGTTCCTTTGTCGAAAGCGAAACTGAGGCTTCACTGATACAATCAACACCGCGCTTTTTTATCTCAAGCGCTTCCAATATCTCCCTTGTAAGTTGATGGTCAGCTCTGTACAGAACACTGGTTCTATCGAAATCTGGGATGCACTTGTGAGCCTTACAATGCGCACTTATATGACCGGAGAGCTGGTTTTCCATCTTATATCTATGCTTATGTAATCTGCCATTCAGACATCTGCCCGTTTGGCCTACATATGATGAACCGCAGGACAAGGGGACCGAATAAACTACTTTCTGAACACATCCGACATGTTTCTGCCCATGTTTTTTTGCGCACACCTGTTTGTTTTCCCTATTTCCTGCGTTCACTTTCGCACACATCAAACCAAGACGTTTCGGAGCGGAAAATATAACACGAACACCAGCTCGTGTACCTACTTTTTTGAGATTGTGAGATATGCCGTGAACATATGGAATAATGGCGCACCTGGTTTCAGAAGGGCCTGCTTATAAGTGCGCATTGTAAGGCTCACAAGTGCATCCTAGATTTCGATAGAACCAGTGTTCTGTACAGAGCTGACCATCAACTTACAAGGGAGATATTGGAAGCGCTTGAGATTAGAAAGCGCGGTGTTGATTGTATCAGTGAAGCCTCAGTTTCGCTTTCGACAAGGAAACTGGCGTATCTTGAGAGTGACACTTAAATGTTATTCTGTATCTTGGCTTCCTTGTGCGATGCAGATGACTGCCGTTTATTCTTGTTGTTTTGATCCTTGACAGCAGCTATATATTACTATGTCAAGAAATAAAACCCTCAGTTGTTAGTGCGCCTACGTGCTGTCTCGTGTCCCCCTTCTTAGTGTGTTGTTTTATACGGCGCCGTCTTTGTAATCTTGAACGAGCTAAGAAAAGCGAACGTATTAAAACAAGTAGTGCTGCAGTTAAACACATCCGTACTATGGTAGGATTTGTCGGCTTGCTGCACGACTAAGCCATATCAGGGCAGACACACCGTCCTAACGCTCGACAAGCATTTATGAAGTGGGCATGTCTGCATTGAAAAGGATTATTTCTTCCATTCAGCTGCACTAAAAATCTAATCCCCGTTGTACCGACCCGCAGTGGCCCTAAGCGCAAGATGCAAAAAAAAAAAAGAATACAAGAAAGTAAAAATGCAAGACGGGTGACGACGCTGCTTTGAAGTTCCCGCACGAACTCACCGTGACGTCCTAAATTTTGACTTCATACCTGCTAGGGCCTAGTTAATTGCCTATCGGTAAAATGGACTACATCATGCTCTAAAGTAGCCAAAGACTGAACATGGCACGTTGCGAGAACTCTTAGTGAACCGACGCGGCCCAAATACGAAAAGATACTTTGAGACTGGGGACGTTATACTGACGCAACCGTAGCTTGAATTTTGGTGCAAAATTGAAAAACTGATTAATTTTCATTTTCTCGTCTAGTAATCTACTTTTCGCGAAACTCACGAGACTAGAGTTTTCAAGGCACACTTTATTCGTCTAAACTGACCTAGCGTTTCTTTTTATACTTGCGTGTGAGCGAAACAAAAATCAAATGAAATGAGATCTGAGCTAGAGCACCGTATCCAGCCTTTCTGGACATCAAGGTTTAGTTCACGGGAATGCCGCCACGTGGCATATCGACCTTAAGCTTATCAAACTTACCGCGGTGACGTAGTGATGTCAACGAAATAACAATAAAAAAATTTAAAGATATATCTCTGCGCATTGAACTTCACCACAAAGTTTGTCCCGACGGCGTAGTCGGTGTTCTTGATGAAGAGTGGCCGCTCGTCGGCTGGAAATTACTTGTCATCCTAGAACGTTTAGTCGCGACGAGGCAAACCCAGCGGTGATTGATTCCAGGCTTTTCAGAGGCTTCCCAAAAGGCAGCCATGGTTTCCTTATTTTTCCCTTTTTTCTTTCTTCTTTTTTTTAATGCTGTGTAGGCAATGAGCTAGGAGAATCGTCGGAAGTAGTTCACGGCAGTTTTAACTCGGGCCTAACTCCGATGTCGCCTATTCAAGTACATGCAAAACGCAGAAACGCTTTTCTGAGATAACCATATAGCCGATTTTAATGAAATTTGTTATGTTTGAAAGAGGATGTTAAATTCTAGTGAATGTTGGAAGCGGAATTTCGAATTAGTTGTGGATCTTTTAACAGGAATATTTAAAAATTTGTAAGCTTCCGAAATATAGAAGCACGAAACTTACAAATTCGCAGCTCTGCACGTAGAATAGATATCTCAGTCCTGTAAACTGCATCCATGAGATCATCCAAAGCGGACAAAGCTGATATGTCGATTCATATCTTACGTCAATTTGTTACATTGATTATAAGTGTTTTGCAAATGCTGTACTCACAAATTAATGATATTTTGGAGAGTCATGTATAATATATCAATTTTGTACCCTTTAGATGTACGTTTAGGTGCAATTGACGAAATTGTGATATTCTTTTTGATTGCTCAGTTACAGATAGCTTCGCTTCTGAAAATATGCGGTTTCTGCCAATTTTTATAAAAAGAATTGACGACCTATATCAAAAATTCAGAACCAACAGTAACTATATTCTATTTTTTTTCTTTTAAATGCAACAAACCTCATCAAATTTGCTGCTGTGGTTGTTGACAAAAACAATTTCTCAATTTCCATGCATTTAGATAGGAGGCCCGAGCTAAAGCTTTCTCAACTTCGCGGAGCGTCTACGAGAGACGCCATCGTGGAAGGCTTCTGATTTTCACCTATCGGTTTCGTTAATGTATCCCCTATCAGTTCACTAACAATTTTGATTTCCGCACTGATGAGCTACAGCAGCAACTGCAAATCAAGAAAAGATGTGCTTACGTATTAAGATGGACGCAAGAACAAGTTCGTTTTGCACCTTGGGGTATGAGGTATGACACAATAATTGTGCGAACTTTATTTGTCGTCGTCCATTAGCATGATATGGCCGAAACTGCTCACACTATCAGGTCACGTTTACTGGTCACCGGGCGAGGCACACCTTTGAGCATGACATATACAGTACCTGCACTTAGCTGTCAAAGCAATGCCCAGTCGTGTGTATTTATGTGCGTGAAAGATGACCACTATTTAAGATAATTGTTCAGTAATACATGCAGGATTTGTCTCTTCTCCATATTGTCTACCATGTTGCCATTCTGCCTTTATAATAAAGCCACAATGCAGATTAGCAGGTATCGAACGCCAAAAAGAATGCCCACGTACTCAAAGGCCTCGCGCCCAACTCCTTACACTTACTGGCATTCAAGCGTGGTGCGACTGTCGAGGACATCATTAAGGAATGTTGGCAGTTCGAGGAAGGTGACAGTCGGCACATGAGACAATTTGTTCGTATCCTCATTGTGCGAAAATCGGTATCAGCCTTCGAAGAATGACACCGCAAAGTGCATTGTAATTAATGTGATAGAGTCTGCGCCGCAAATTGCAGACCCATGCCTCATCCTGTAAGACTGACGACAAAGCAGCTCGCTCACAGGTTCCGGGCGCTGGCGTCGGCCTAAGCACTTACTGGACCTCTCTTTAACACTTGCCAACATTCTCGCCTTATTTCGTACCATCGGATTTCAGATGAACTTTTTCAACAGCCAACTTATTTGTCCCGAAATTTGACTACCATGCCAACGCACGTACTTTATGGTGTTTTTTTAATTTTTAAGTTATCTTTATATTTAACTTAGTGCTGTCCTGAGATTTCATCGGTTTCACCTTCCCCAAGATTCCCGCATTTTTGTCAGCCTCTGTTCATATTTTGGGGAAATTTTGATAGACGTTTAAACCATAGCACGGCCCCCTGACCATGCTGCTCAAGAAGTCATTTTGTTTTCCTGAGACCGTCTGCAAACTTTTGCCTTCTTGCCGTTCATCAACTTCCTGAATTCACCATCAATTGTAGCCCATTCTGACGACTACATTCCCATGGAAGTTGGCAATCACGCAACGGCCACCGGATTGAAGCCGTTTAACTCAAATTTACCGTCCTCAGGACAGCCGCTTTTTCCTACGTCTAATATAATTATCCCATTAAAGAGCGCGATCCTTAAGCACATCACTTCACAGTGTAGAAAATTATGCAGATCCCACGCACTGTGGCAATCGATGCGAGCGAAGCTCTCTGGGATGTTTGCTTTGATTGACGATATTTAGCGATGATGGTGACTGCGAATGTTTGATTTCTTCAGCGTTTGGTGCAACACGAGAGCAGTGAGCTGATGGTAAATGTTACCTTGCGTGTACAACTGCTGCTTGTCTGCCTAGTACACAGAACATACAGGGTGATGTGTTTGCTTGAGGAGTTGTTGTGCGCAATTGTTTATAACCTATGAGAAGGTTGAGCATTGTCATTGCCTCACATGGCACATCGTATCGCGATAGAAATGTTGGCAGAATTATAGGGCTGTCCGTGCCAAAACCACAACCGGATTATGAGGCACGCCGTAGTGCTGGACTGCGGAAATTTGGACCGCCTGGGGTTCTTTAACGCGCACATAAATCTAAGCACACGGGTGTTTTCGCATTTCGCCCCATCTAAACGCGGCCGCCCAGGCCGGGATTGGATCCCGCGACCACGTGCTAACGCACTCTTTACGCAGCACTTTCGTCTTATGCGTGGTTGTGAACCGAAGGGCAGGAGGATAACACGCCTTCCCGAAATGAACCAATCGGAATAACCCTTTGTTCGACGGTTGAATATATGTCAATAGCCCACGATGCGAACCACCTTCAAGTCAGTATCAGCTTGCAAAGTTGGAACGCAGATGAAACATTTTCAAGCGGATAGGCTTTTAATTGTCATAAGAATATTTTTATTGAAATTTCCTTCCCTGCCATGAGATGAAAGCTGACTAATAAGCATTTAAATTTTATTTATTAAAACCTCCTGTTGCGGTTACGGCCTGTTACAACGTCCTCAATTAAAAGGTAACTTATGAATAATAAATTATTGCGCTAAATGTATAAACTCAACGCAAAGAAAACGGTCAGTTTCCCAGTATTCACTCAATGAAGATGTAGCAGGTCTATACTGTCACGTTGTAGTGATGTGAAGAACAAGGCAGTTCCAAAAGAGAGAGTCACGAATCTAACTCACTATAGTGCGAGCTCGCGCTGGAAAAAATATCACTCAAACGCAACAATGGCTGCGCGCAAAGTAGTGCTTCCTCTGAATCTGATCTACGGATCAAGGCATCGGTTCCTCAGATATTGGAATGCTCATACATTGCAGCGCAATCTCGGGTGCTCGAATGTCATCGAGAATGTACACCAGTATTTGCTTCAGGCGCGCAATCTGATTAGATAACGCTCTTTCGATGTTGAATCCGCGACAACATTTCTGATATTAGAAATACATGCAGGCGCGTCTTGAGCTAACCGATAACTTTAGAACAGTGGTTAGACGCTAAAGAAAGGCCACCCAAAAAAAGACAAAGATAATGTACAGTTGCTCTAAATATTACCTGAAACATAGTGCTCGTGGTAAAAAGGGCCCCCGAGACTGCACAGCGGCGCCGACATACCAAAAATTCAGGAGCTAAACACTTCCCGATTACTGGTATTTATCAAACCCGTATTTCGTGTGTCAATGTAGCCCTATAGTCCCCGGGTCAGTTCCATCATGGGCACTGTGTCGGAGCTCATATTTCAAGGGACTGTAATTATGTCAGCATTAACTGTCACAAAATCACAGTATTTTCTTCTTTAGGTCTTAACATTAGACAGCCAAAATATATGCAGCAAAGCCTTCATCCTAATACTTAAGTACTTTTCGTTCTAACATACATGTCCGCACTGCTTCATATGTTACAAAGTATTGAAAATCTATCCAATGCTTTTCCCCAAGCAGCTGTTTTTATTTCTAATGATGCCAGGAAACCGGGCCTGCATGCCAGCAACCCTCAGAAATCTGATAGGGAGCGAGCACAATGTTCTCGCACGCCTTTTGTGATATACCGTAGCGCTGAGGTGCTTCTTGTATAATGTATAGCAGAAGAGATTTTAAAGGCACAAGTTAACTGTTGGGCACATACGTTTAAGTTCATGAACTTGATTTGCGCCAAGAAAACCTGTCCAAGCTTTCACACTTGCTTTATAAGAAGAAGAAGAAGAGTATTTTAATGATTGGAAAATGTAGAGAGGTCGGCCGGATATTGGAGCATCTGGCCTGCTACTCTACGTAAGGGAAGGGGAAGAGGGGAAGAAAAAGGGTCACAATGGGGGATGATAATGGGAGGAACGAAGTGAAGGACACATTACACAACTGGTATCACAGGCGTGAGTCCAGGCCCGTGTCACCTAGGAAACGTGAAACTGCACGCATTGTCTCTGTCGTCTGCCAACTCTGTGGCCATGCGCCTAGCAAGAGGTCCTCCGACAGTGGTCCATTTTGTAAATGTCTCAATGTATCTGCCATTGTCAGTCTTTCGCGCGCATACTCAGGGCACACCACGAGCACATGTTCTATAGTCTCTACAGTACCACACACTGAACAGTCCGGGGAGTCTGTCCATCCAATAATGTGCAAATATTTGCGCGTGAAGGCGACGCCTAATCGCAGTCTGTGTATCAGGCATGCATGAGGGCGTGGAATTCCACGCAGAATAGGAAATTTCATATCCGGATCCAACCTTTTAAGGCGGACGTGACGAGCGTCTGGCTGGGCCCAGTATCTTCTCGTCGCACTCCTCATTAATTCCGACAGGAGGCATGTGATGTCCGGTCTGGAGAATGGCACTACAGTTCGCAGGCCATGCTGAGGGCGCGTCTTGCTGCAGCATCGGCCATCTCATTACCGTTGAGCCCACAGTGTCCCGGGATCCATTGGAACACTATGCGGTGGTGTTTTTCTTGAGCGCATGAAAGTAGCTCGGTGATCTGCAGTGCCAGAGCCTGATATGCGGTGTGGCGCAGGAAGCATCCCAAAATTTGCAGCGCGGGTTTTGAGTCCGTGAAAATGCACCACTCTTGAGGTCTTTCCCCGCATATGCGGCGAATCGCTTCCCGAATAGCCACAAGCTCTGCGGCGGTTGATGTAGAATTATGGTCTAGTATGAAACCTCGAGTCATCTGTTGGGCTGGTATCACCACAGCTGCTGTCGATGCCTTTGGTGACGCGGAGCCGTCTGTGTAAACATGAACATATGTCTGGTATTCTGACCAGATGTACGCGAGAGCAAGTTGTTGTAGTCCACTGACGGGAAACAATGTTTTGTTTAGTATGCCGGGGACATGTACGTATACGGAAGGTTGAACCATCACCCATGGAAGCCTACTACACCATCAATATGCCGGCTGCTTTTAAACCAATACAAATATTAGTGACATCATTTTATCATCCCATTGAGCAGATTGGTAACCTCTAGATGCGGAGTAAGTTGAGATATAGTGTGCGTAATTAAGGAAGCTACGTTAACTTTTCAAAAATTCATCTTAAATGGCTAAAGCAAATGAGGAGTTAGAGTCCGTCCTCGAGGTAATCTAGCCGAGCGAATAAATTTTTATTGAACATGCTCCTATACGAGCTACCCGAACAAATATTTTGCTATTAAACGCTCTCTGAAAGCGTGACTGACGCAGAAAAAGCACGTCACTACGTGCGGTCAAACTGATATTGCCATCAATAGTATATTGATGGCAACATCCGTGAGCATGTTCCTTGCGGTCAGTCCGTTTTCCATTTTATTCACGTTGTTTTTTTTAAAAGGCAAACAGTTTAAAGTTTTAAAGTCAATATAGCAGCGAACGCCACCAAAAATTTGTTTGGTCGCAGAAGCGATAAATGACGCGATGAAGGTGCAGATGAAGAAAATACGCTGGCACCGAGGCAAAGAAGATAACGAAGGTGAACGGCTAGGTAAGCTGCTGACGGAGCCGTGCTGATGGTGACGGTGCCATCGTGACGAAACCTGGGGCGGTGATATTGACGGCTCAGGCGCCTTTTGTGTATGTGTGTGTGCGTGCATGTGTGTGTGTGTGTGTGTGTGTGTGTGTGTGTGTGTGTGTGTGTGCGTGCGTGTGTGTGTGTGTGTGCGTGCGTGTGTGCATGCGCGCGCGTGCGTGCGTGCGTGTGTGCATGCGCGCGCGTGCGTGCGTGCGTGCATGTGTGTGTGTGTGTGTGTGTGTGTTTGAGAGAGAGAGAGAGAGAGTGTGTGTGTGTGTGTGTGCGCTTTCAGAAAGAGATAATTCTATAAATGCAGTGCCATTCGTTCTTTTCTCACATATTTAAATATAGTTTTGAATAAACTATCACATTCGTCCGCGAGAGTAGGTGTAAGCAGATAAATGCTGGCTCGCTTGCTCACACAAACACACGCACAAACGCACACACACAGATGAGGCACATGTTCGCCCGCATAGACACGCGCCCACGCATGCACACACGCACTGCGCACGCAGACTCAAATACGGAGACACAACGCACGCGCAAGCGCAAATGCAAGTCCACACGCACGTACGCACGCTCAAGGCGTGCACACGCATACACACTCCCTATCCTTCCCTGCTGCCTATCAAACAGATGCGCGTGCAAAGAGATTGAATGACACTCGCTCTGCAATTACCGTTCAAACTCCAACTGTAATAAATCACTTTACGGTTTAAATTTGGCGCTTCTTCAAGTCAGTGCGCCCTCCGCCAAGCGGTTGCAAAACCATTTGCTCTTGTCCTGCGACACAACCAAGGAGGTTAAAAGGCCCCTCACCAGGCCGCATGGCAAATTTTGGTTACAGGTTGGAAGTTGTTGCGTGTCCTCTAGGGAGCGTTCTGCCACAAACATTTTTCAAATCGGTTCCATTAATAGTCGAGGTAGAAATATTTCAGTGCCGCGAGCCTATGACTTCAGGAAGCGAGCTCCAATGCTAAGCGGGACTTTCAATAGGTGAAGCGCCAATAGTGACGGCACACAAGAAGAAATACAGACAGGACAAGGCGCTACTTGCAACTGTTTATTGAAATCACAGGTGGCTGATTATGTAGCCATGAGGAGAGGGGAACGAAAAAAGAGGGACACTGAATATGTGAATGCGTACGTGCGAGAACACTGAGGATAAAGGGAATCACGCTTATTCTAAATCTAAAACTTATCTAAAAACATGCTTTCATTCGTGTATATATTCAACGACGGGGTACTGACACAGTTGTCCCCTCTTTTCTTAATCTCGTTGGCCTCCAACAATTCACGCGCAACAGAATCTTTACTTTTATACATGATTGTCGTATCATGAAGCCTTGCTTTACATACTGGTTCATCCTCATTCCCGCAGGCCTTGCAATGAAGCGGCAAGTTTGAACCATATCCATTTTTCAATGAAAACTTTTGCTCCCGCAGGCGTTCATTAATACATCGGCCAGTTTGGCCGATATACTCTTTTCCACACTTCAGTGGTATGTGGTATACTACCCCTTCTTCACACTTAACAAAAGGGTTTGTATGTTTAATAGAACACCCTACTTTTTTAGAGTCATCCGGACCAATCAGGCGGCACAATGTAGCAAGTTTTCGCGGCGCGGAAAAAACCACAGGAATTTTGTATTTCATGGCGACGTGTTTCAGATTATGCGCCACATTATGAGAATATGGTATCACCACCGCTTTTGCTTTCTTTTCGACTGTTTGACCTTCTTCACTTCTTTTCCTTTCTTTTTTTCAGTTTTTTCAATAACACCTCCGAAATTGCGCTTTAATCCAAGCAAGGAAAGCCAGCCTTCATCAACTTCAATATCTGGTCGTCAAAGCTTGCTTGTGCCTTATGACAGCACGATTTTTTTCAGCGCGGATTCGAGGCGCATAGTGGCAATTGCTCGTATAACAGTCTTGGAGTGCGTAGACTCATACGGCAACACCTCCTTGCGGGCACGGGATCGGTAACCCGCGCCCGCAAAGGGTACTGTGTCAGTACCCCGTCGTTGAATATATACACGAATGAAAGCATGTTTTTAGATAAGTTTTAGCTTTAGAATAAGCGTGATTCCCTTTATTCTCAGTGTTCTCGCACGTGCGCATTCACATGTTCAGTATCCCTCTTTTTTCGTTCCCCTCTCCTGATGGCTATATAATCAGCCACCTGTGATTTCAATAAACAGTTGCAAGTAGCGCCTTGTTCTGTCTGTATTTCTTCTTGTGTGCCGTCACTATTGGCGCTTCACCTATTGAAAGCTATGCACCAACTAGCCCCACAACGTGTTTTACTAAGCGGGACACTCTCTCCGCTCTCAGATAGATAGATAGATAGATAGATAGCTAGATAGCTAGATAGATAGATAGATAGATAGATAGATAGATAGATAGATAGATAGATAGATAGATAGATAGATAGATAGATAGATAGATAGATAGACAGACAGACAGACAGACAGACAGATAGATAGATAGATAGATAGATAGATAGATAGATAGATAGATAGATAGATAGATAGATAGATAGATAGATAGATAGATAGATAGATAGATAGATAGATAGATAGATAGATAGATAGATAGATAGATAAAATGTGCCTGAACTATGTAAATGCTAACCGCATTGAAAATCGGGACATATAAGTGGGCGCTGTTAATTACTGGTACCGTTTTCCCAATAACTGAAGAGCGCTGCTAATGTACAGTAATATGTGCAGCATACCGCTTTTGTGTCGTGGCCTCGGTTTTCCCATAAACCGACTGACACCACTGACCTAAAATTTGCATAGTGCTTTTCCATAGCCTTCAGATTTGTGGAGTTGCAAATAGTACGCCCGGGCCAAGCCCAGGCCCAACTAAGTTCCGGGCTCGACTCGAGCCCGAAGCTCCTAGGTCAAAGCCCGGTGCTGGCCTGAGTCAACAATTACTACCTGGCCTGAAACCGGCCCGCGGGCTGGGCCCGTGCATTGCTCTAGTCTGAGCATTGAGGCACGAATATAGGATTACCAAAGGCACCCGTGTAGGCTGCTTATAACTGGAGGCAATTATTTTGAGGCCCACTCATAACTAAAGTAACTTGACAAGCTTAATTAGTTTCCTGCGAATAAACCTAACGAACCGTGACCTAGTGACAGATACATAGCGCAGTACCAACTCAATAAAATCAATTCGATCCACCGTGACCGCTCCATGCGGTGTTCCTTTCTCGTCCTTCGTTTTGTGTAGCTTTCCATCTAACTTTCCACGCTCTGTAGTGGACCGTTTTCTTCCTCTGAAACAGTAGCATACGAGCCACAATTGCAGCTTGCAGCTGTATGTTTGGGAGTTAAACAGCTCAACTAGCACCCGATCATCTGTCTATTCAAACAGTTATTTAATTGTAAGGTTTCACGGCACGAAACTGCACAGTTAATTATGAATAATGCCATAGTGTATGTGTGTGTGGGGAGGAGGGGAGTAAAGGAGGGGCTCTAGATTAATTTTCACCACGTACAAGTTTATTTAACGTGCACCCAAAGCACGGGACACAAATGTTTTCGTACACAAACACCTCCTTCGGAATCCAGTCAGAGCGACCGGGAATGGAACCCTTATTAAACTCACGAACACGTACTCAGCAGTGTAACACCCTGTAATATCCACTGAGAGACCGCGGCGGGTGTGTTACAAGTGTCGGTGTCGCTTAAAACTGAGAACATTGGCGCTACGGTTATGTGAAATGTCTGCGCTCAACTATAGTGGATGCAGCTGTCTAGGAGGCCGTGGGTCGAGCGGCGGCTCGCAATTAGAGGAAGCGCGGCTATCTGAAAAGCGATACCACGCTTGCTTTCTTCAGCCGTGCCTCAAATGTCGGAGGAACATCCCACTGCAGCCCAAGGGCGAAATGTAAGGTGCCGCTGCACCCAAACCTTGTCGACCTCTTTCTCGATAATTCGTCTTGCCCAGACCCGGCGAGAAAACCGTCTTGAGTTTGTCTTGCTCTTCACTGCCGTTTGAGACAACGGGTCTGAGAACATTTTGTGGAGGCTTTGCAGTTCAACGTTTCAGTTCCTGTTAATCTCGTGACTACAAAGAGGAATGCGAACAGCTGTGTCGCGCCTGTCTCTATCGACTAGATTGGGAATACGAGCTCCAGCCCACGTTCCTCAATGTCGGCACAGTATACCGGCGCACCACATCCACCGCAGAATGCGCGTCCCCCGACGACGCCCCAATGCTCCGAGAGGACGCCCCGAGTTCAGTGTGTCCAATGTGCAGTTTGCTATGAGTTGTTTTAGATGAGTATGTATCGGTTAATAAGCTTCGCGTATTCGATATAACGAATAATTTGCTTTACCCAGGTTTGTTATTTCGGCTTCGACTGTATATCCTATTGGCTGCTGTCGCAAGTAACAAATGCCGAAGCCGCTCCAAGGTTTTTTTAAAGGAGATATTTAGAGCGTGTTAGTCGCACACACGCGAGCTCCACACTCGTTAAAAATGGAAGATATTACGCGATTTGATTCTGACAGCTGCACCCGCCGTGGTTGCTCAGTGGCTGTGGTGTTGGGCTGCTGAGCACGAGGTCGCGGGATCGAATCCCGGCCACGGCGGCCGCATTACCATGGGGGCGAAATGCGAAAACAGCCGTGTATATATAAATATAGGTGCACGTTAAAAAACCCCAGGTGGTCGAAATTTCCGGAGTCTTCCAGTACGGCGTGCCTCATAATCAGAAAGTGGTTTTGGCACGTAAAACCGCATAATTTCTGACAGCTGTAAGCGTTTATGTGGCAGTGGTGGCGTTTATGGGGTATTCACACGACAGACCCAATTCCGCGGACGAGCATGACGTGGCCGAACCGCGGCGAATTGCACCGCCAACACCTAATCTGCCTCGTCCTTGTGTACGTCGTGATTGGGTGACACTGAGCTGCGTAGTGCCTGTCCGCGGATTTTTGTCCGTCGTGTGAATGCCGCCTTAACGGCCAGCACGACTGACCTTGCGCTCCACTCTGCAGCCGCGGAACCGCATGCGCAGCCCCGTCAACGTGCGCGCGTGCCAGCGATCCATGCAATGGGGGGGGGGGGGGGGGGGGGGGGGGGGGGGGGGGGGGGGGGGGGGGGCTTGCCCAACGGCGAAAGACTGCGGCGAATGGTTGGGGCATTGCATACTGCGTGTTCACGCAAGGAGCGGTGCGAGCCAGTCCACTAACGACCCGGTGGCGGCAAGACGTGACTCCGCGGCGATTAGCCCACGTAGGCACGAGTCGTGCGACGTCGCCGTTTGACCGACGGGCACGAGTCCTTGAGAGCAATCCTCCCACCCGGAAAAGGAGCTCCCTCACAGATGAAACAGCAAAGAAACCGTCATGGCGTGTTCGCATGCATACACGCCCGTCGCGGAAAGCATAACTGTCGGACGCGCTCTCTCGCCCCGCCCGCTGCCTCGACTCACGCCTACTTTGCGAAAAAAACGCGCGTCTGCTCGCCCGGGCTGCGAGTCCGGCCTCTTTCGCGCGGAGGGGAAGCTCGTGCAAACAGGCGGCTGCTCTCGCGCTGGAAAACGGGCCTTCGGAAGGGTCGAAGAGGAGAAGGGTTGGAGAAACGAAGCTGCCGTCTGCTCGACAAGTGCGGAAACTCAGCACTCTCTTAATTCTGCAACAAGTACCGGAACAAATTACGTGTGAAGCCAGTCACGCGGTGAAGACAAAGCTTTCAGAAATCGCCTTTTGCAGGCAACACGATTCCAGTCGTTGAGCTGAATTATTCAGGGAGGCGCACTTTACTTGCACGAGAAATCGAAACACATATTCAACAAATTTTTAAAATTCAGGAATTAACTTTTTAATTATATCACGGCAGCTATTGCAATTTACGAATATACATACATACATACATACATACATACATACATACATACATACATACATACATACATACATATATATATGTGTGTGTGTGTGTGTGTGTGTGTGTGTGTGTGTGTGTGTGTGTGTGTGTGTGTGTGTGTGTGTGTGTGTGTGTGTGTGTGTGTGTGTGTGTGTGTGTGTGTGTGTGTGTGTGAGTGTGTGTGTGCAACTGACCGTGGCCTACTTCGGACCACTGGCACTTCGCTCCTCGCAGAGGCAGGACGTGCGTCGAGAGGGCTCCCGAACAACACTTCGCAATGTGGTGAACGCGGCTTACATCATGCACCCGAGACCTGAAAGAGGTGCGACGAAATGCTCACGCATTTCTCGCATTTACCGCTAAATCACCTCTGAATATTTTCTTTCTCAAGTGGTCGCACGTAGTATTTTCTGCGTTTTCGTTGTTATTCTTTTTATTCTTCACACTGATGAATGGAATTGCTATGAAATACGTATGGTAAACCTCAAACGGCTGTAGTTCAATTGAGAAATTTGGAATTCAGTCAAGAGAAGCCATCGTTAGGAAAGGCCTCGGCCGCCCTCAACAGTGCACTTCAACGTACAGTGCATTCCTTTCGCTACACTTTAATAACTCTGTCAACCATAATCTACAGAAAAAAACCATCGAAACGCATAGTGAGCAAGGGGAATTCTTATGATGACAGAATATTGATCTACTTAGTATAGGGGTTCGTAACAAAAAAAAAGAGGTGCGTCAAGGTACAAGAAGAGGGCATTTGTGTCATGCGTCTCCCTCGTCTTGTGTCTATACACCTAACCTTTTTCTAACATGAAAGAAAATTCATCCTGGGCTACTCTGTACTGTTCTCCAGATGTGCCTCATACTTGTTCATCGCAAGAAGAAAATCGACTTTTGGTATGAAAATAGCGATTCCCCCGGAGCTATTAAGTAAATGCAACGTGATTTAGTTATTGAATGACTATACGCTTCTTGTGGTGGGTGGACACGTACGGTAGCAAAAGGCAGCAATAAATAACGAAAATTGAACGTGAGAGCAGGGAAACGTCTTTTATACTGAAAGACGTTCGAATCCTTTTGTGAAAACTAGGCGTCTCATCTCCACAAGGCAAATGCATGCAAGTGTTTTTATTTTCATAGGTAGAACTGGCACGACATACTGAATTCTGGTTTGGTGGGCGTCGACATGTTAACGACCATGGATATAGCAGCCAAATTACGCCTCTCCTCAATTACATAAAGTTCATGTGTGCGTAGTATCGTAGAGCCTCTACGCTGGCAAAACTCCAGTAGCGCGGTGCTTAGCAAATATATTGAACACTTCAGTATGATTTCGAGCATTTTTCAACAATATGTAATGTACCTCGAGATGTTCAGTTGGTTTGTGGTCATTCGTCTGCTCACAAAGTGTCACTAGTAAGTTGGTGGTTACATCTCAACAAATGATTACTTTTGCCAAACCTAAATTTAATATATATCAAAACGACGCCCCCACATATGCGATTATGACGAATGGCACAGATAGGCCCCAGCCTGACCAGATTTTGTATCAACATGAAGCCGCCATTCCGGTGCTGCATGAAGTATACACACGGGGTCACACATTCTTACGCATTCTCCACATCCGGGAAGTCATACCTCTGTTGATGAAGACAGCCTGGAACAAGCCCAGTGGTAGAGATCCTCCACTGTCAGCACTTCAACTTTTGCAGATCCGATGCAATTCTGCCAGTCCGGTTTCAGCTGCGCACATCCAGATCGCAGACGGGTAACGTTAACAGCAATTCCACATCTCCGCCCGCCCCCTTCCCTGTGTTATCGCATTCCACACACCTAACATGAAAAAAAAATGTATCCCAACCAGTCCTGCTTATCTTTTCTGTTTTTGCGCCTTTCTTTTTAAACAAACCATGCTGATGTTTTAGAAGTGTTTTCGAAGGTACTGTCGCTGACTAAACAAGGAGACACGCCCTGACGTGCATCAAATTAGGGAGGACCTACACAGCGAGCTTTATGTCTTTCCTGTTTACACATGCCACACCAAAGTGTCACAAGTGCGTCGTGGCAGCATACCTACAAGGGGCGAGGCATGTAGCACTACTAAGTTTCGACAAGTCTCTCCGTCTTGCTTTTTTTTTCTTCAGTGCCAGCGTATTTTCCGTGACTAACAGCCATGTGCTGTAGTTTGCATATCAGGGCTCGCCTCAACTGCAGTACATTTACATTTTTCTAGCGCTCATTTCAGTTCGGCGCACAGCGGTGCTGCTCGCTGTAGGACCAATGCCTGAATTGGCGTGCCGATCCTCTCTGTGTTGCACTGGAGCTTTCGTTATTTTTGCATACCTGCAATCTACTCGCAGCAGAGCAAAGACGGCTCTTGAAGCCACGTGCCTACGTGATCTTGTGGCGCACACATCCGAGCCGCAATTGGACGACATCGGCCCAAACGCAGAGAACGAAGTCTCATATTTGGCAATTCTCGCTTTCGCTGTATTTGAACCCGTTACACGTCCACAAACTAAATGTGTCATTCATAAAAAAATTGAAATGCGTGACGTCTATCGCTCCATTACATAGCGTTATCAGCATTACATTGCATGAAAACACGTGTCATATATTTGCGGGTTTGTTAACAGTATTCGTGTGCAAGAAAGTTAACCATTGAGCGGCCCGCCTAAATCGCAGATTTGCTGCTGGTCGTTGTGGCATATTTACGCTGCTGTTCCACGTTCATTGTTACGGTCGCGAGCTTGTCATTTTGTTTAAGCAAGGAAACTTCAGTTTGAGAACAATGTTTCATGGCAGCGCAATTCAGAGGACCCAAAAAGAAATTCTCGTTGATGTTGTTCGCGTTGAAGAAGAAAGTTTCGCTTCGAGACGAGAAGCTGGGGAAACCGTGCAACTAAAAGAAAAATGATCAATGGGAAACCGCAAGACAAAAAAGAACATAAACGAAACTCCAACCTATTCTGTCACTAACACAGAGAGACGGAGCCCTACGAGTAAATGTGCAGTGTTCTTAGTCAGCGAGGAACTGTATTTTCAGTACCCTCCGACACTATCGTCTCACGCTCACCAGATTTTCGTTGTTTTCATCTAAACACTTGATGAGTAGGCGCCGATTCGTGCTGCTGAGACCTGAAAGAAATAGTAACGCTTTCTTACTGGTAACCAGAATGTACAGGATGGAAGCATTTACAGACTTCACTGCACCAAAAACGGCGCGCACTTGAGCACAATGATACTAAATGTCAGAAAACTGCCTTCATTGCATTTAACTTGAAAAAACTTGCACATGGTTGTATAATAGTAAAGACTAAAATGACATTGACGAAATTCAACACTCCGATTGCTAATACGACAACGTTGTCAAATGCAATTTATAATCATAGTGAACTTTTTTTTTTAGTGCATCTATAAATTAAGACCAAGGAGCAGCCGGCGAAGTCTAACAGACACCAGAATCTCCTTGGATACAGTTTACAATTTAAAAAAGTAATAAAATTGCAGCTTCATAAGCCGCAACGCAAGCTGATGTAAGTCTTAAAAATCGAACATGCAGCAAAACTGCGGTGACGACAGCTTAAACGGAAAACACGATATTTATGATCGAGTGAAGCTCTCTTAATCGGAAAGCGATTCCGAAGAAATGACAAATAAAACGCATTAGTCAAAAGTCTCTTCGAAAAACGCTATCTTTTACAGACTGAACTCTAAGCGTGGTGTGAAAGGTTAGCAATAGTCACCGCATGAATAAAGAAAGGAAATAGGTCTCGCGGCGTCGATATATTTTCAATGCTGTTCATGACGTTCTTCACCATCTTCAGCTCTTCATTGTTCACTGCTGACTTTTCATCCTTCGCTAGATAAAAACCAAATCAATGCGGTGAAAACATCTAGGTCTTGAAATTGCATACACATACCAGTAAAAGCGTGTGTACTAATATAGAAATCGGTTGCGACTAAGTAATCGATAGTGAAAAAATATGAACAAGGCACATCAATTTATTCTCTAAGTCACAAGCAAACACACCTACGAAAGTGATAATAACGAATCAAACAGCAAAAGAAAAGACACATTTAATCATATAGACGTAAAAATAGATACAACGAGCTCTCCATTCACTTGCTGTTCCGCGCATTTTCTTAGACCTCGCGATAACTCTTGGAATAGACGCAGTGCTTGACCAGCGTTTGCGATAAGTGCACGGTCCTCCAGATTCACGTATAAACTACAAACTGAACTTGAACTGGGCAGTGTCCTTGGGGTCTACCACCTATGTTAACACGCGGAAAGCGAAAGAGACATTTTATCATAATGACTTATCTAAAATTCTAAAAACTAACCCTAGAAAATTTTGGGAAGTCATAAACCCGCAACAAATACATGACGTCACACTTACAAACGATAAAGACGAAACTATAAGCGACGCTGTTTGTGCTGATACCTTTAACATCGCGTTTTCATCCGTGTTCGCTGAAGAAGCCGACTTGCCTCTTCCTACGCCACCTACTGCGACACTACCAATGATGCCCCTTTTGAAATTTTTGTCGCTGGCATTTCATCACTCATTGACAAATGAAAACTTTCTCATCGGCTGGTGTCGACGATAATTACTCAAAACTGTTAAAAAATTCCAAAGGAATTATTGCAGTGTATTTTTCGATGCTGTTTTCACTTTCACTCGAAACAAGAATTTTACCAGACGACTGGAAGGAGGGCAAGGTCATTCCAGTCCACAAATCGGGTGACAAACAATCCCCCCTAAATTACCGCCCCATTTCTCTAAGAAGCGTCCCATGCAAAATCATGGAACACGTCATATACTCTCACATTATGCACTTCCTTGACACTAACAATTTGTTTCATCCTTCCTAGCGCGGATTCCGTAAATATTTAACTTGTGAAACCCAACTTGCTATATTTCTTCATGATCTACATTCTAATCTCGACCTCAACCTTCAAACCGATGCAATCTTTCTCGACTTCGCAAAAGCATTCGATACGGTACCACATAAACGCCTTATACTAAAACTCTCCTAGCTGAATGTGCTCCCTAACCTTCTCGCATGGATTACACCATTTCTCAACAAACGCTCCCCAGTTTGTTTCAATTAAAAATAGCCGTTCCAGCTCTCTCCCTGTAACATCCGGCGTCCCCCAAGGATCTGTACTCGCACCTCTCTTACTCCTCATATATATTAACGACGTGCCTGTACACGCATCCTCCCATATCCGTTTATTTGCCGACGATTGTGTCATCTATCACACAATTACAAAGATTTCTGATCAAACTGCACTGCAACGTGACCTTAACCTTGTACAACAGTAGTGTGATCTTTGTTTAATGAAGCTTAATCCCACTAAATGCAAGCTCGTTTCCTTTCATCGCAAGCTTAATCCCTTATCATTCTCATACCTAATCTCTCACTCCACTGTCGAACAAGTTCAATCATACAAATACCTAGGCGTTACTTTATCTTTTGACCTTTCATGT
Source organism: Dermacentor variabilis (assembly GCF_050947875.1). Lineage (NCBI taxonomy): Eukaryota > Metazoa > Arthropoda > Arachnida > Ixodida > Ixodidae > Dermacentor > Dermacentor variabilis. The sequence continues at coordinate 10,888,764 of NC_134571.1, forward strand.
AACGCACACATCAGCAATATCATATCATCCGCGACTAAAGCGTCATTTGCGTCACGCACCATCAGACATAAAACTTCCCGCGTACAAATCATTCATCAGATCGAAACTACAATATGCAGCACCCATCTGGAGCCCGCACCAGGTATACTTAAGAAACGAACTAGAATCTGTGCAAAATCGTGCCGCTAGGTTCATCCATTCTTCATATTCATACCGACATAAGCATATCATCCCTAAAACATGAAACTGATCTAGCTAATCTTTCTGCGCGTCGCCGCATCGCCAGTCTTTGTTTGTTTCACAAATTATTTCACAGTTCCCTCAATCAAGCACCGTATATCATCCCACCAGCGCGGATATCTCCCTGTACGTCCCATCCTTACTCAATCGCACGCGCACGTGCTCGCACCAATACTTTTGCGGCCTCATTTTTTCTTCGCACAGCAGTAGAATGGAATGGCCTTCCCCGTGACATTGCAGCCATCACGTGTTCATCAACTTTTGCGGACAACTTAACAACATTTGTTTGTCATGAAGATCACTCTCTGTAAGCTTTATTTGTAAACCCACCCCTTATGTAATACCCTCTAACCGGGGTCTTTAAGGTAATAAAGTGAAGTGAAGTGGATGACTCTTGGACCAATGAATAAAGACCACAAAATGTGTTACACAGCACTTGGTTATAGCGGCGTGGAGAGATAACAGATGTCAAGTGAACTCTCCGCTGCGGCAACATCGCCCGTATAATAATTACCGTCATTGGCAGTATTTTTAATTATCTACATACTATTAAATATTAGAAACATTCATTAAATTATTATTATTATTATTATTATTATTATTATTATTATTATTATTATTATTATTATTATTATTATTATTATTGTTATTATTATTATTATTATTATAGATAAATAGAGCACAACAGAACTTTCTCCTGCATCTGTTCGAAAATTGGCGTATAATACGTTAATTCGGACAAAATTAGAGTACGTCTCGGCACTTTGGAACCCACATCAAGGATATACTCAGTGAATTCTATCAAAGCCGTTCAAAATCGCGCCGCACGCTTCATCACCTCGCAGTATACGACCGTAACCAAAGTGTTACTGCGATTAAATCATCCCTGGACCTCCGCCCTCCAGCTCGACGTCGAAGAATCGCCCGCTTACGTGTGTTTCGCAAATTATAATACAACGTCTCCGGCTCGCGTAACACGATTCTTTTTTCCTCCAGCACGCACTTCACGGCGGCTGTGCAACTCTTCACGTGTTCAGCGTGTATTCGGCAAAACAGTGGCGTTTAATGAGCCACTGTTACCTGCTGCCATTGACGGGTGAAATAAACTCCAACATAACATTGTAAGTGAGAAGAAACCCGGAAATATTGTTACGGGGTTAAAAACAGTCAGACGTATATTTACAGGATATTTACAATAACTTCAGCAGCTGACAAGGTGGTAGAAAGCGCGCGAACTCCAGAGCGTCGTCTTCTTCCGACCAAGCTGAAAACAACTTCTTCGTCAGCGTGTCACATGACCCCCGGTGGCTGAAGCACCGGCTCGGTGCTGGTTAGGAGGCGGACGAGTGATACAACTTAAGACGCGCGACGTGGACCACGTCGGAGTGATGCTGAGCCACGGTTGGCTCAAGGGGAGCGATTTCGTACGTGACGTCAGTTACTCGACGCAAGACACGGTAAGGGCCAGAGTAGCGTGAAAGTAAATTTTTCGAGAGGCCAACGCGTCGCGAAGGCGACCAAAGGAGAACCAGGGCGCCCGGTGTGTAGTGGACGTCACTATGGCGGGCGTCATACAAGCGCCGCTGATTGTCCTGCGACTCCACAAGCCGACGTCGGGCAATATGGCGTGCTTCTTTTGCTTTGAGTATGGATTCACGCGCGTACTCGGATGTGTAATTCAGACTAGCAGGCAGAAAGGTGTCGAAAGGTAGCGTAGGGTCGTGGCCAAACAAGAGGAAGAATGGAGAGAGGCCTGCGGTATCATGGCGAGACGAATTATAGGCGAAAGTAACGAACGGCAGCGCAAGGTCCAAGTCGCGATGGTCAGTGGAGACGTACATGGACAGCATGTTAGTAAGGGTGCGGTTAAGACGCTCGGTTAGACCGTCGTTTGTGGATGGTAAGACGTAGCAAGTTTGTGTTTAGTCGCGCACGAGTGTAGAATGTCATTGACAACTTTAGAAAGAAAGTAGCGGCCTCGGTCGGTGAGGAGCTGTCGAGGGGCGCCGTGGAGAAGGATGACGTTCTCTAGGAGGAAGTCCGCGACATCGGTTGCACAGCTTGTCGGAAGAGCCTGTGTGATTGCATATTGGGTGGCGCAGTCTCTTGCGACAGCAATCCACTTGTTTCCCGAAGCAGACGTAGGAAAAAGGCCTAAAAGATCAACACCTACACGGAAGAATAGTTCTGATGGTACGTAAAGTGGTTGAAGGCGGCCAGCAGGAAGTGTGGCCGGTTTTTTGCGTCGTTGACAAAGGTCCCACGCAGCGACATAACGGCAGACGTCACGGTATAGACCAGGCCAAAAGAAGCGCCGACGAACGCGGTCATAAGTCCGTGACACGCCAAGGTGACCGGCAGTCAGGACATCATGAAGCTGGGCGAGAACAGACTGACGCAGATGCTCAGGCACCATGAAGAGTCGGGCAGGGCCGTCCGGGCGCATGTTGTAAGATTCTTCGGACGATCTCGCCGCTTCCACCATTTGTTAGAGTTGTAGGACGATCTACGAACTGTAGGCCTATCTCACCGCTGCCATTCAGATGTAAGATTAGGCAGTTGTAGCTGTAGGAAGGAGCTTGACTCTTCGTCGGGACTTAAGACAGCAGGATTTATTTACATGTTATTTACAGTTGAACATGAGATACATCGACAGTCTAGCGTGACTCCCCAATGGAGCCCGCAAGACGAGCATGCAGCAAACAGCTTACGAGCACACAGCTCACGAGTACATTTCGAGCACGACAACGAGCACTCTCTAGCAGCCGACAATCGCTGTTTATAAGCACTCTGCTCGACGTCATAGTTCGACGTCATTGAAGATAACCCGCCCTTTTGGAGGAGGCGGGCTCTCGACTTGGAGGAGGATGAGGGCTCACACACACACACACACACACACACACACACACACACACACACACACGCACACACACACACACACATCGGTGCAATGGTCCGCAGCCGACGTCAGAGGGGCTTCGTAGAACTCTGAGCCGCCCGGGTAGCGCGCCCGGGTAGCGCGCCCGGGTAACACATTGTCTTGCGTCTTGGTCGGCGCGTGGGAAGGAGCCTCCGTCGGCGTTCCCGCGGCAACTCCCCCACTCATAGCAGAACAGGGCGACGTTGCCGTGTTGCGCACAAAGCCTGCTTCGTCGAACTCGGAGCCGACCCGGGTGGCGTGCCCGGGTAGCACATTGTCTGGTGTCTCGAAAAGCGCATGGGGAGGTTCCGCCAATTACCTCCCCTCGAGAACTGCCCTGAGCTGACCCCTCGCCACGTGGCGGCCGGTTATCCGCAGTTCTCAGAAGTGCGCCACCATCCCGGTTGGATCGGAACACGTGCAGCGGGCTGAAATAGCTGCAGGCCGATCCTAACAATGTTAGAGCGGTACAGTATACCATCTTGGAGTTCAAACATGCGAAGGGAAGGATTGGGCGTCGTTGAAGCGAGCCGCTGAACAAGGTCTTGTAAGGAGGCGTCCCGACGTTGTTCGGCTCCAATATCGCAAAAAGCAGCCAGAGAGAGAACAGTAGCCGCGTTTACATGAATGTGACAGTGTCGCATCGCATCGCATTTCTAGCACATCACATTCATGTAAACAGCAGTAATGCGCTAGGAAGTCGCATCGCATTAATGCGCCAGGCGAGGGTAGATTTACGGGCGCGAGTCGACTCTCGCGGAGCATGTAAACGCAGGATCGTCGCATTAGGAATGATGGGAAGGAATTAGCCATCAACATGGCGGCGGTCCCGGCTGCCCGCTTCGAATTGAATTTGGCGTTGCTTTTGTAAAATGCACTTTGTTTGCAGCAAATATTTGTGTAAACGGCTTTCGCTTAGTCTCAGGCCGCTTCGACGACAGAGTATTGTGGATACCCTTGTGGTGTCTTCGAGATCGCTTCTCGTTTCGAACGAGTCGAAGCCTAACGAAAGAAACATTCGAGATGTCAGCGCTACCTATCGCTAGAGTCAGAAAATAGCCGCAACGACGGCATATGGCTTCTGAGATCCGAAAATCTCGCTGGCCTACTAAAGCTGCAAAACACGTGCGCGGCTTTGCGTCCGCTACATTATAGCGTATAGCGTACGCTATAAGTTGTGTACGCTAAACTAAAACTGTCTATTTCTCGGCACTCAACCACGAACGTGCACTCGGCCTACTACCGGAAACCAGTTACACCGGAAGTCGGTTGCACTTCCCTTATACGACACCATGTGGCGCTACGTTCTCGCGAGAGTTAAGGCGCTACATGTAAACGGCGTCGCATCGCCTTTCCCAAATGCGCTTGGAAATACGATGCGCCACTGTCGCATTCATGTAAACGGGGCTAGTGGCAGGTATGCCGGCCGCAGAAACGTCAGGAGGGTCGACAGGATGGCGCGACAAGCAGTCCGCATCTTGATGTAACAGGCCGGTCTTGTATACAACTGAATAGCTGTATTCTTGAAGGCGCGGAGCCCAGCGGCCAAGGCGCCCTGAAGGATCTTTGAGGGACGAAAGCCGACACAGAGCGTGGTGATCAGTGATGACTGTGAATTGGCGGACGTACAAATAGGGGCGGAATTTTACCACTGCCCAAACGAGAGCCAGACATTCGCGTTCGGTGATAGAATAATTGCTCTCCGCAGAGGAAAGAAGGCGGCTGGCGCAGGCAATAACACGTTCTCGCCCTTGTTGTTTCTGTGCCAAGATAGCTCCAATACCATGACAACTGGCATCGGTACGGACTTCTGTTGGAGCTGACGCATCGAAGCGAGCGAGAATAGGCGGGGACGTAAGCAGCCCAATCAGCTCGGTGAAAGCACCAGCTTGCTCAGGACTCCAAACGAATGCAGCGTCTTTCTTGAGGAGCTGGTTGAGAGGGCGGGCTACGTTCGCAAAATTTCGGACAAACCGACGGAAGTAGGAGCAAAGGCCCAAGAAGCTGTGAACATCCTTGGCACTGTTAAGAACGGCCAGCTGCAGTGCAAGTTTTGCCACCCAGTTGCGACTATGGCGGCAACATTCCGGGAGCGTCGCCGCACACCTCAAGCCACGGCGTGACTAAGTCGACTGTGTGTGAACAACAATACGTGCGTCCTCGACTCTCGGTCGTTGGAGCCGAGTTTGACGAAGTCGCCATTGTAACTAAACGGGCTCGGCGGACCAGCTATTTTTACTGAGCCGCGGGAACTTCTACTGACACCCCTTCCCACGCGCCGACCAAGACGCCAGACTATGGGCGGCCGGCAGGCGCGCTGCAGTTCGGGAAATAAATGCCCCTACGGTGCCTCGTTCTCCCCTACGGTGCCTCGTTCTCGCCTACGGTGCTTGGACGGCCGTTTCCGTTCACCTGGCTATCGGGGGAGGACCGAGTGTTTAAAAACCGCTGTTGTGCGGCTGCTCAGGGCACTCTCTCTCAAGCAGTCATGTTAGACTGATGTACTTTCTCAAACAGTCATGTTAGACTGATATAAATACTGTAAATAAACCCGTATTCCTCGTTCTCGATGAGAAGCAGTCCTTCCCTTCATCAACGTCCTCAGCGTGGATAAGTTGGACGACGGCATGGGCCAGCTACCTTCTAATTCATGCCCGACTCCAATCTTGACAACGGATCACGAGCGATGGGATTGAACCCCCAATCATAACAGCACACGTTGGCACGGGAATGTCTTTCACTGCCCTTATTTTATCGTGATCAGGGCGTACACCAGAAGAATCGACGAGATGCCCGAGCACAAATTTCACGACGGTCCAAGTGGCACTTGGACGAATTTAGTCGTAGCCCCGCCTGATGGAAAACAGATAGGTTCGTCGATAGGCGTTCGAGGTGTGTCGCAAAAGTCGGAGAAGAAACGATCACGTCGTCTAGGTAACAGAGGCAGATGGACCACTTGAAACCATGTAGGAGGGCGGCCATCATTCGTTCAAATGTGGGCGAGGCATTACATAAACTGAAAGGCATTACTTTGAACTGATACAGGCCATTGGAGTAATAAAAGCTGTCTTCTCGCGGTCCATGTCATCGACGGCAATTTGCCAGTAGCCGGAGCGAAGGTCGATGGACGAAAAATATTGTGATCCATGCAGGTAATCCAGGGCATCGTCAATGCGTGGTTGCGAATAGACATCCCTCTTTGTTACCTTGGTGAGGTGTCAATAATCCACGCAAAATCGCTAACTGCTGTCCTCCTTTTTAACTAGTACAACAGAGGATACCCATGGGCTGCAAGAAGGTTCGATGATGTCTCGAGAAAGCATCTTCTCTACTTCATGTTGGATGATGTGTCGCTCAGTAGGCGAGACATGGTAGGGTCGGCGATGGATCGGGCTCGCATCGCCGGTGTTTATTCGTTGTTTTACGACAGATGTTTGTCCAAGAGGGCGCTCTCCAAGTTCGAATATGTCCCAGGATGAGGCAAGGAGGCAACGTAGTTCTTGAGCAAGCTGGGGCGGAAGCTCGGGAGCAATCATTCTTGTTAGGGCATACAAGTCTGAAGGGACAGGGGGCGAAGCAAGAGTTGAACACGAGGAGCCGTCACAAGTTAAAGCCGAAATGTGGTAGTCTCTGGTCGGCATTATTTCTGCCATGGATATTCCGCGCAGTACTACTTGTGTACAAAGCCCAAAGTTCACAAGCGGCAGGCAGGACGTGTTGTCCGAAATGGTAATGACGGTGTGAGGAAAAGCGACGTTATGCAAGAGCAGGACACCCGGATTAGGGGATATGATGTAGCCACCGTCTGGTACAGGTAGAACGGAGTAGACACCGATGTAGGTAATGGCACGGTGAGGGAGGCGAATATGCTCTGTGGAACATAGGCGTATCGGAGCACTATCAGGAGGGTCAATAGCAGCAGGTAGAGCGAGCTGCACAACACCAGCAGGACAGTCTATCAATGCGGAATGTGTAGACAAAGTCAAGGCCCAGGATGAGGTCATGAGGGCCACTGCTGCAGAACATAAAATAAAACAGAAGTATGACGTCCGGCGACACTCACGCGAGCCGGACATATGCCAATAACGGCTGGTGCTCCACCGTCGGCGACTCGGACGACAGGCGACGGGGCAGGAGTGAGGACTTACTTGAGACGATTCCGAAGCTGAGCATTCATCACAGATGCTTGCGCGCCAGTGTCAATAAGAGCCGTAACAGGTACACCATCCACGATCACTTTTATGAGGTTCGTATGTGTAGGCAAGGTCAGAAGACTATTTTTGCGTCGGGTCGGTTTGGCAGCATCGCCTCCAGGTGCTGCACCCGTTAGTTTTCCGGAAGGGTGCGCCGGAAGGAGCTAGGGGACGGTGATCGGCGAGATGGGGGCGATCGGGAGAAGCGGCGACGTGGCGAAGGAGAGCGGGTAGGAAGAGAAGTGTCGCCAGAATTTACTGGATGCGTTTGCGGGGGGAACCGAGGAGCAGCATGAGGGCCGTGGGATGGGAGGCAAGGCCAGGGGGTCGAATTTTACGAAGACCGGCAGTGATGCGAAATATGGCCCATACGGCCACAAGTGAAGCGCACAGACTTGTCATCTGGAGTGCGCCATTCAGCCGGATTGCGATACCGCGTTGGGGCATTCAGGCTGCGGGTGCGTATGGCAGTGCCAAAACCACTTTCTGATTATGAGGCACGCCGTAGTGGAGGACTCCGGAAATTTGGACCACCTGGGATTCTTTAACGTGCACCTAAATCTAAGTACCACGGGTGTTTTCGCATTTCACCCCCACCTAAATGCGGCCACCCTGGCGGGGAGTCGATCCCGCGACCTCGTGCTAAGCGGTCCAACACTATAGCCTCTGAGCAACCACGGCGGGTTCCTAGCAGACCTTAGTATGCCCACTCTTCATGACAGGCGACTTGTGCGGGACATGCAGTTCCTTCATAAAATTGTGCGTGCCTCCATTGATTGTGACCACTTATTGACGTCATTGCGATTGCGTGTACCTCCTGCAAAAGCAGCCAAGTGTTGTGATACATTTTATCCTGAGATGCGTGCAATTTGTCCCATGACTCGTTTGCAGATCGCCTATACTTGATCGTTCCATAGCACGGACATAGTTGCCTAAACTGCTGTTTTTCATCACTCTTCTTGGATTATTGTTTTATTCTGTATATTGTCTTAATGATTTTCTTTTTTTTTCTGTAATGTGTCTGTTTCATGTCATGGTGTTTGTATCTGACCTAGTGTGGTCATTTAGGCCAATCGCTGTTGAGGCACACTCAAAATGATCTATCTATCTATCTATCTATCTATCTATCTATCTATCTATCTATCTATCTATCTATCTATCTATCTATCTATCTATCTATCTATGTAGTGCCCTACTAGGGCCTCTAAGGGTAAAATAAATTGTGATGACGATCAACATGGGAATATGTCGCGGGCGTAAGTGCGATACGCTTATATATTAACGATATAAATAGGAAACTATAACTGACTAGAATTTATTTTTTGATTTATTTTTATTACTGCATTAGGAACATTGCTTTCAAGCCACTGTTTTTCCATGCAATTGAGGCGCAGAGAATTAGAGACACAAGAGATACAAGGAAGGCGTTGAGGTAAACCAGGCTCACCTCAGCCCGGTCGGCTATCCTGTGCTGCGAAAGAAAAAAAGGAGGCACACATATACAAGAGACGAGAAAACTTGGCAGCACGTGCACTGAAGGGCTCATTATCCAGTCAGTCGCAAGTGGTCACATAGAATTTTACGAAGCGCAGCAGCGCTGAAGCCTCACATGAAAGCACGCAGCCAACTGTGCCAAAGAGGTTGAGTGTATCAGAAGACAACTAGCACAAGGGCACTACACAGGTAATATACATGCAGTTCTGTCTAATTTGCATTGCCCACCACAATGTGTTGATGCACAGAGCGTTATTCATCACATGCTCAGCCCTTCCAAGTCCCAGTGACACAGTGCTTATTAATTTTTGATGCCATAAAAGTTACCGCTGTGTACCTCCAAAAGCCCTCTTTCGCAGACTGCACGCCAGAGTTCGATCCCTATTTTACGCCGCTCTAAATTCACTACGTGCTCGGCTTCACATATTCGATAATTGAAATCGTTCCAGTTTAGTTCTTCGCAGACATTTGCCGACCCCAAATATTACACAGCTGCTTCTGACGCTTTCCATCTTCTACGCAGATGCCGGGTACAAGAGCTATTGAATTCATATTACCAAAACCACTCAGATATCTACATATACGAATGACGTCGACGCAGACACCGACGAGTACAATGCAGCTCACTCAATTCCGTCCCTTGGCGCGATACATAGTCAATATGGTCCAGTTTACCCCATCGGCGACTGCCGAGAATGGCGCTATATTGCTGCCACACTTCGTGTTACTCAAGAAGCTCAGAGGAAAATATTATTTAACCTGATTCCAGTGGATGCCTTCTTCCCCCGTGATCATTTCTAGTAGCCAAAGGGCAGACAGGTATACGCTCGAAGGTGAAGCACTGTCCGAGACCCCCAGAGTCAAAACATTAGGAAAGAGAGAGTGAGACGACACAAGAAAGGCGGGGAGGTCAACCAGAAAAGGAAATTCGGTTTGCTGCCCTTGTACTCATGGAGGTGGGGGGAGAGAGAGAGTGCCCGCGCACACGACTAAAGCAGTTTAGCCAGCACATGTTTACTGCAGGTGACCACAGTAAACACCACTTAGGGCTAAAGCCATATGAATCTCAACAATACATTCGTCGCAACTTGCTGGACGACTAGTGAAGTCGGCATTCAAATGGTTCGTTCCTAAAGCCACTTGCCATCAGCACACGCTAGAACACTCATGAGCGTATCTGTACATTTCACTGAGGCCGGCCTCCAAAATATATGTTCAAGGGTCTCCGCGCAACCAGAGTCATCACACGTGGCACTGTCGGTCATTTCACTAAGGAAGGCAAAAAATTTCGTAGAAGCTGCACTTAGCCTGCCGACAAAGAGCGGGGTCCTTTCGCTTCGGCAGAGGGGAAAGCGAAGTGTTTGAAAGTTTTTGAAAGTTTGAAAGTTTATTTAATATAAATAACGTACACAATTGCAAAGTAGACACTTTTGGGACCCAGCAAATCTGTTAAAGGGTCCCTACCGATTGCTATTAGGAAAAAAAAACACTTCTATGGCAGCTGCTCTTTTATACTGTAAAATCACATAAAACTGATATAGCTGAAATAAGTAGAACAAGAAAATACAGTAGTAGGGAAGATTTCACAAATGAGATACATTTTTCTAACAATTTTCTTTTTTTTTTACATCATCAGGAAAAGAAAAGTGAAGACGCGTGCAAGCAAGCGCAGTGTTACGCATTGTCAACAAGTGAGTGCTTTAATTGTTTAAGAATTGTATGCAATGTTCTTAGAGTGGGTAAGTTACTATCAAGCCTATTCCAAATTGAGGTACCTGTAAACTGTAGTGTAGAGCGACCGTGTTGAAAACACGGTCAGGGCTGTGTTGAAAACCTGGCGTGTTCTACGTGGGCAAAATGGCGTCTCGTGTCGGCGCGAGTACCAAATAACGTGTGCAACTCTTTAAGGAGACCCTTCGCCGCCACTCCCAGTCTCTTTTGGTGCTGCCGCACAAGCAATGTTTAGTTAAAGGGTTCACCGTAAAAAGTCACACGAACAGGTTCGGCATTGAGTTCAGCTTGATCATTCGAGACTGGGTATGCTCATCGTTTCCTCTGCATTGACTGCAACGATGTGGGCTACTAGAAGCTCATTTGTACTATCGTTATTTCGGTGCACGGATAAACATGTTATCTGACAAATTATAGGGAATTTCCTTGTGGATGTAGGGAACAGTGCTCCCGGAAAGACCTTGGATAGAGCAAAAGGAGAACCCGCGCTTTCTCGCATTTTTGCGCGACTTTGAATTCAAGCGCGAACGGTATTTCGTGTCTAGAAGGGTTCTCAGGCGGAGCAACTGCCAGGTTAATACTGCTAGAAGTAACACCACCCGCACTCACTACCACCAGCATTATTTCACAGTTACGGAACGTCTCCATCCAAGGTCTTCAGCAGACCATGGCTCAAGTGTAGTTCCAAGCTGTAGTGAGCAGCTGCCTACTATACCTAAGGTTCCGTGTGTACAGAGATTTTCGTGCACTTAGAAGGACAACAGATAGCCTGTAACAATTCTGAAACTTAAGATGCGACCCCTCCCAGACCAGTAATATATTTCCTCGAAAGACCCCGTCGATGATGCAAAAGTGATGGACAGTGATGCATACATGAACGCGAAAGCTAGCGATTAACATCCACAACGAATAGCATAGTTATCCGGAGTGGTAATGCGTACGTCTCAGGGTGCGCCCTGCCATTCAGCGCAGTGTGTCTACGTGCAAGATCGGCCGTGGCGATGATTTGCCGAAGCACACAGGCGGGAGAAAAGAAGCGCACTCAACTGCACACGCTGGCGAAGATGTCAATGTCCCTGACGGCGACGCCCTTGTTGCCGCTGGCCGACGTGCCGCCGACTCGGCTCACGAGGCCCCGTACGCGCACCACGAACCCCTGAGTGGCATTGGAGAAGCCCCGGCCGAAGCTCAGGAAACCGGCGAAGATGCGGTCCGCCAGGCTGGCCGCCTCCGACGACTCCGGCACGACCCCGCATGCCAGCAGCGCCAGCGAAAGCCACAGCGCGCGCACGGCATGGCGTCCCACGTCGGCGGACATGTCTCAATGAAGCACGCGCCTTTCGCACTGCTAACCTTCCTCCGACGTTTCCCTTTCTTCTACGGCTGTCGTCTCTCTGCCAATGTTACCTTCCGCTCGCTGCCTCGCCTGAAAAAAAAGCTGTATCCTATGACGAGATGCTGAGCGATTGGTGAACGCTTTGGGTGCAGTGCGGCTGAAGGCCTCCTCGCGCTCCTTCCAAGCAACGATTGCCTTTTCCCCCCAACGGCGTCGTGACAGCCGGGGCAAACGATTCTGCGCCTCCTCACTCTCGAGAGATGCCGCGTTGATAATGCGTCGGCCTTCCCCGCGCACACGCCGCCAGTTGGCTGGGGAACGCGCGTCTGTGCCGCGTCCGTGTGGGTGATTGCGTGTTTTTCTGCCGTGTTTGAGGCGAGCTCACCGAGAAGCATCGTCGGCTGAACGATTAGGAAAGAAAAGTGCGGCGAAGTATTGGGAAGCAAATGGAAAATGTGCGCGCACGTTACATGCGTTCATTAACTTAGTCACTCGACGCGAAGTTACTAAAGATTACACAGTAGCGCGTTGCGACGTTGGCTCATAATTAATTAGAGGTTCTTACATGCCAAAACCACGATCTAATTAGGAGGCACGTTTGGTGCTATATACCTGTCGCACGCCTATGGGATCGCGCGCGTATGTGTGTGTGTGTGTGTGAGAGAGAGAGAGAGAGAGACAGACAGACAGACAGAGCGAACAAGCGCTCCGCAAGTTTAATCCCGATACCACGTATTTTCTTTATACATATCAATATATTCATGTTTTTTCGCGTTCAAATCGCATTCGACGTCTGTTTCATGCTGCATACCACAGGTATGCGTCAGTTACAAATTATGTGCAGTGGGTGGTGAGCAGAAAGATTTCTGCGTTCCCATGTATGTGATTGGATCTCTTGATCTAAAGCTTCTTCATAAGCCGGAAAGCAAGCCGAAGTGCAGACCTCCGGGTTCGCTACCAGTTCATTTACGAGACAGCTGCCAGAGGGCTTCAGAAAGGACTGCTGTCCTCAGGCGAGCTTTTTCTTTTCTTTATGAAAGCCAGTAACTGTTGCTGTTAGTATGGAGGCCAAAACGAAGCTGTTCATGTTTATCAAGCATAACGTGCACTTGTTTGTCCCATGGAGAATTCAACAAGGGCGGAAATGGTAGCCCTCTTTATTTTGCTAACGACGAGAAAGTCCGAGTCGACCTAATCATTCTGCTCAAAGATCGAAGAGGTAGGCATATTACTGGAGTAGAAGGGTTCAGAAGTGCACGTTGGCACAGCCCATAGTATTACATTTGCCGCCCGTTTAACGCTCCGACTGAGACAACTCTTTCCAGCATGAATGATATCAAGACCAGCTAAGCGGAATAGGCTTTACCTGAAAATCTGAACACAGCCATTTTTAATCGGCTTTCGCTGTGATTGGCTAGAACTGTTAACGTAAGCATTTATTTAATTAGAGAGAACATTAAGTTATACTGCACCAATATGAAAGTTACTGAAGAAAAACATTTTCTCGAGATTTAGAAATTAATTTGTTAAAAGGTAATTCTCCTACTGGCTTATGTCCGCTACGGCCATGCAGTAGAGCACAATTTTCACAATAAACATCTAATCTTCTATCAGTGGTCCTCCTTCGTTAGCCTAATCAAAAAGGGACCGTTTCTATTTCTGTCACTGCAATTCCTAAAACGTTAAACCAGAAGATATTCCAGGTTTTCAAACTCCCGTTGCCTTGCTGGTGTAAGCAAAACCTAGCGCAGGTTCTCAAATGCGGTTGGCAACACTGGCCCCCAGCTGCAATCGTCGCAGCCCATCGGGGTTGCCACAAGGCGCACTGGGGTGCGCCCCACGCCACGTTTCGTAACCTTGACGAAAACACAAAATTGAGTTTTGCAAAACTTTCGCTTGCCGGCACAAATTTCAATACATGTGACATGGCGCATAATGGCGGCCGTACAGCCGCCATGCGTGTTCGGAATAGGATCCCTGGACACTGTAAAATTCCGCCATATTTTGAAATATAGCATTGGTGAGTGGCAGTTTGAAATAATCAGAGAGGCTGTAGCAGCCTTTTGGGCCTGCTGTGGGACAATCAGAGCTGATGGCGAATTCGAAAATATAGCTGGATCTCTCAATGTCCCGAGTAACACAACACTCAGGGAGCGGCGAAAGTGCCCTCTCCGTGCATCCTTCGTACCGGCTCACGTAATCATCACGCGATAAACACGCAAGGACGCTCCCGATGCCGCACGCATCCCCACAGCTGATATGACGCGATACCGCTCCTGACTTAATATATATATATATATATATATATATATATATATATATATATATATATATATATATATATATATATATATATATATAATATGTGTGTGTGTGTGTGTGTGTGTGTGTGTGAGAGAGAGAGAGCGGCCAGTCGCGCGCCAATTATGCATGTATTCGCGGACTTCTTTCCCGCTCGGAGTGAGTGAAACTTTATTTAGCTCTAGTAATTGTGTTCTTGTGTGGGCGGATTCTTCAGGGTAGTCTTCCTTCTTGTGTCTTCCCCGGAGGTCCTCACCCGCTGCTTCGTCCGTCCTCTATCGCTATGGTCGGCTCCCCTCAGTCCAGGGCTCCGCTGACTTCTGCTGTTCGTCGTGCACGCCGCACTAGACCTAGCTGGTCTTCGCAGCGGTCGCTGGACAGCAGTTCCTCCCATTGCTCCGCACTTGGGTGTGATACGATTGGGACTACGTCAGTTTGTTGACATGCCCATGTTATGTGGTCTGCATCGTAAGTACATTACCTTCTTCTTCACGCTCGGAAAAACACTTTTATGTAGCACGTATTGAGCAACGGAAAGCTGCATCGAGAGTTTCTTATGTTGCTCTACAATTTTCTCATTTACACTTTTCCTTTTTTTATAGTATCCGAGAAGCTGATTGATTACTTGAGACAATTTATGTAGTTAGGTGGGATAAAAAAACAATCTGAGTAGCTCAAAGTGGCGGCAAACAACATTACCTCGGTTCTGTCTAGCTACGTTCCATTTGCATTTTTTAAAATCTTGGTGCATGATAATTTGGGGACCGCACATTTATATATAATGAAGAACCAGAAGGGCAAAGGGGGGCCGATTTTTGCTCATCACAACCACATGAGCCAAGAGATAATGAAGGCAAGGAAGGCAAAGGAGAAATTATTTGTAGATTTAGTTGAAGTGTAGTAATTATAAGCTAAAAGGAAATGAGAGTGGATAAAAAGAACTTTCCGCCAGTGGGAGCCACACCCACAACTTTCACGTTACTTAATAAATACTGATGAACTAGTTGTTGAGCCATGATATTCAAGCAGCGCACTTAAAACTGACGCCACATGCGCAGACGCCTGCGCCTTATTGGATCTTGCCGTTGAGTGCGGGAGTTGGCCGACGTTGAGGAGGATCTTCAGATGAAACTGAAGGTTTATTTTCATTATTTACAGCAATAACACACAGTAATTAACAGTGATAAAGTCATTGACGGCCGGCAGCTGTGGCACGTGGCAAGAAGAACGAAAAAATGAATGAATGAAGGAATGCTTGTCTCTGCTCCCTGTCTCTCTCTCTTAACCCTTTCGGTGTCTCGTGGTCATGTCATTTTCGGCCAATCGTCGAGCCCGCTCAGGTGTCGTCGTTTTCCTCCGATCGTAGGCGCCCCTGCAAGTTCTGTCACATTCGGCCAATGAGGACGCTCCAAGGTCTCCACTGTCGGACGGGTGACTTGTCACCGGTGTTGCTCACCGGAGTGCCGTCACGATCGGCTCACGGGGTCGCTCCAAGGGCTCCAATGTCCGAGGTCTGACTTGCCACGGCGTTGCCTCCTAGTCTGCAAGCGCTCAGCTGGAGGAGACGGATTGTTTTCGAGTGACTCAGGGCCTTACTTGAGCCCTAACCCTCAGCCAAGTCCCTCTTTACCCTTCCCCATTTCAATAAAGTTTATCACCACCACCACCGAGCGACCTTTCAGAACTGCAAAACAGCTTCGCTCAAGACCAAGATTATCTGGAACCGTGCCAGGCTCCCGTTGCACTTTCGGGAAGAGTCAAGCAGGCGGCGGAGACAGTAGCTCGACGTGCAGTGCACGAGGTGGTGGTTGCCAACTTGTCTGATAGGTCCGGGAACGTGTTAGACGCGCTCCTGCGCACCCTAATTGGAATGCTACGGCGATTGGATGTGGTCGCGGAACTCGAGTGAAGCCAGGAAAAGGGTCCGTATCTAACAGCCTGCAGGCGCTTTGTGCATGCGAATTACGCCCACGCTGCACTATCAATTGTGCTATGGCGGCGGCTGTTCCCACTTCCACATTTTAGGGTATTCGTGTGTGCGCACAAGATTTAACCCGGAAAGTACTATAGCGGGTGCAGCGGTGGCGTAGAGGTAGAACACCCGCCTCGCGTGCAAGAGGTCCGTGGTTCGAATCCCGGTGCCGGCAATTTTCCACCGGATTAAAAAAAAAATCCGCGTGTTGATAAAAGTGCATAAACCGGCCTTGAGTGCGGCCTGATCCCGGTGAGCAGAACCGGTAACGCACTCCCGCACCAGAGCAGGATTGGCCACCCTGGTGCAGTACTTGGCCACAACCTCTTATATGAACACAACAATTAAACCCCGGCCCTCAGTCCCCAGCAGCTGCGAAGCAACTGACCACAGCCGCAGGTCATACCTGCGGCGCAGCAGAGGGTGCTAAGAATCCCTGGCTCCAGACAGGCCGCCATTGGAATATGAACCTGGCAACGTTTAAGGCTAGAACGTTATCTAGTGAGGCGAGTCTAGCAGTGCTATTGGAGGAATTAGAGGGCAGTAAATGGGATATAATATGGCTCAATGAAGTTAGGAGGCCAAAAGAGGCATATACAGTGCTAAAAAGCGGGCACGTCCTGTGCTACCGGGGCTTAGCGGAGAGACGGGAACTAGGAGTCGGATTCCTGATTAATAAGCGTATAGCTGGTAACATACAGGAATTCTATAGCATTAACGAGAGGGTGGCAGTTCTTGTTACGAAACTTAATAAGAGGTACAAAATGAAGGTTGTACAGGTCTACGCCCCTACATCCAGGCATGATGACCAGGAAGTAGAAAGCTTCTATGAAGACGTAGAATCGGCGATGGGTAGAGCGAAAACAAAATACACTTTACTAATGGGCTACTTTAAAGCCAAGGTAGGCAAGAAGCAGGCTGGAGACAAGGCAGTGGGGGAATATGGCATAGGCACTAGGAATAGCAGGGGAGAGTTATTAGCAGAGTTTGCGGAACAGAATAATATGACGATAATGAATACCTTGTTCCGCAAGCGGGATAGCCGAAAGTGGACGTGGAGGAGCCCGAGCGGCGAGACTAGAAATGAAATAGACCTCATACTCTGCGCTAACCCTGGCATCATACAAGATGTGGACGTGCTCAGCAAGGTGCGCTGCACTGACCATAGGATGGTAAGAACTCGAATTAGCCTAGACCTGAGGAGGGAACGGAAGAAACTGGTACATAAAAAGCCGATCAATGAGTTAGCGGTAAGAGGGAAAATAGAGGAATTCCAGATCAAGCTACAGAACAGATATTCGGTTTTAACTCAGGTAGAGGACCTTAGTGTTGAAGCAATGAACGACGATCTTGTGGGCATCATTAAGGAGTGTGCAATAGAAGTCGGTAGTAATTCCGTTAGACAGGATACCAGTAAGCTATCGCAGGAGACGAAAGATCTGATCAAGAAACGCCAATGTATGAAAGCCTCTAACCCTAAACCTAGAATAGAACTGGCAGAACTGTCGAAGTTAATCAACAAGCGTAAGACAGCTGACATAAGGAAGTATAATATAGATAGAATTGAACATGCTCTCAGGAATGGAGGAAGCCTAAAAGCAGTGAAGAAGAAACTAGGAATTGGCAAGAATCAGATGTATGCGTTAAGATACAAAGCCGGCAATATCATTACTAATATGGATAAGATAGTTGAAGTGGCTGAGGAGTTCTATAGAGATTTATACAGTACCAGTGGCACCCACGACGATAATGGAAGAGAGAATGGTCTAGAGGAATTCGAAATCCCACAGGTAACGCCGGAAGAAGTAAATAAAGCCTTGGGAGATATGCAAAGGGGGAAGGCAGCTGGGGAGGATCAGGTAACAGCAGATTTGTTGAAGGATGGTGGACAGATTGTTCTAGAGAAACTGGCCACCCTGTATACGCAATGCCTCATGACCTCGAGCGTATCGGAATCTTGGGAAAACGCTAACATAATCCTAATCCATAAGAAAGGGGACGCCTAAGACTTGAAAAATTATAGACCGATCAGCTTATTGTCCGTTGCCTACAAAGTATTTACTAAGGTAATTGCAAATAGAATCAGGAACACCTTAGACTTCCGTCAAGCAAAGGACCAGGCAGGATTCCGTAAAGGCTACTCAACAATAGACCATATTTACACTATCAATCAGGTGATAGAGAAATCTGCGGTATATAACCAACCCTTATGTGTAGCTTTCATTGATTACGAGAAAGCGTTCGATTCTGTCGAAACCTCAGCAGTCATGGAGGTATTACGGAACCAGGGTGTAGACGAGCCATATGTAAAAATACTGAAAGATATCTATAGCGGCTCCACAGCCGCCGTAGTCCTCCATAAAGAAAGCAACAAAATCCCAATAAAGAAAGGCGTCAGGCAGAGAGATACGATCTCTCCAATGCTATTCACAGTGTGTTTACAGGAGGTGTTCAGAGACCTGGATTGGGAAGAATTGGGGATAATAGTTAATGGAGAATACCTTGGTAACCTGCGATTCGCTGATGATATTGCCTTGCTTAGTAACTCAGGGGACCAATTGCAATGCATGCTCACTGACCTGGAGAGGCAAAGCAGAAGAGTGGGTCTAAAAATTAATCCGCAGAAAACTAATGTTTAACAGTCTCGGAAGAGAACAGCAGTTTACGATAGGTAGTGAGGCACTAGAAGTGGTAAGGGAATACATCTACTTAGGACAGGTAGTGACCGCGGATCCGGATCATGAGACTGAAATAATCAGAAGAATAAGAATGGGCTGGGGTGCGTTTGGCAGGCATTCTCAGATCACGAACAGCAGGTTGCCATTATGCCTCAGGGGAAAAGTATATAACAGCTGTATATTACTAGTACTCACGTACGGGCAGAAACCTGGAGGCTTACGAAAAGGGTTCTACTTAAATTGAGGACGACGCAACGAGCTATGGAAAGAAGAATGATAGGTGTAACGTTAAGGGATAAGAAAAGAGCAGATTGGGTGAGGGAACAAACGCGAGAGACTGGTATCTTAGTTGAAATCAAGAAAAATAAATGGCCATGGACTGGACATGTAATGAGGAGGGAAGATAACCGATGGTCATTAATGGTTACGGACTGGATTCCAAGGGAAGGGAAGCGTAGCAGAGGGCGGCAAAAAGTTAGGTGGGCGGATGAGATTAAGAAGTTTGCAGGGACATCATGGCCACAATTAGTACATGACCGGGGTAGTTGGAGAAGTATGGGAGAGGCCTTTGCCCTGCAGTGGGCGTAATGAGGAGGATGATGATGATGATGATGATGATGATGATGATCCAATCCAATCCCCCACTACAGCGTGTGTTATCGTCAAGTCGCGGTTTCAGCACGTAAAATCCTATAATTTTATCTTTTAAAATAATGTTATATAACCATATAGCTATAAAATCAATACAACTATAGAACCAATAGATATATTAGTCTCAATAATATTATAGGCTATTACTTATATACTATTGGAAATTTTTGTTAGAGTAAGGAAATGGCTCTCTTGGTCAGACGCGCGCCATCTTTGACATGATGTCATGCTCTGGTTGACAAGCACAAGAGTCGCACACACAAATATGTGTACATTTCTCGAAATAAACTGCTGAAGTTAGCACCACGTCTGATCGCTTTCTTATGTCTGTCCTTGTATCTTGAGCGCTACTTAGACTTCAATGCGGAGAAGATTGAAGTTGCCGAAGGGCTGCAGGACCATATAAACAAAGTGAACCATTTACGTCCCATAGATGTCCATAAAACATCATATTTTGGACATTGCACATATCCTATAGATATCTATTTCTCCAAACAACATAAAATACGTACCATGGATAATCTATGTCCCATCCAGATCACGTTGCTGTAATGTTGAAGGAACGCATCAGCTGGACATAAGTGACCTATAACAGATGTTCATTTTCAGAAGCAGGAGGTCCATAATCATCATCATCATCATCAGCAGCAGCAGCAGCAGCAGCAGCATCATCACCCTATTTTATGTCAACTGCAGGACGAAGGCCTCTACCTGCAATCTCCGATTATCCCTGTCCTGCGCCAACCAATTCCAACTAGCACCCGCTGTGTCTGTAGAGTACCCAGAGGAGCCACGATACCTCCATTCGAAGCAGTAATGAACAAGTTGCAGAAACTCCTTCTATAACTAGCGATGAGGTTAGAATTGCCTTGCAAGATAGGAAACATGGAAAAGCGGCAGGGGAAGACGGAATAGCAGTCGATTTAATCAAAGCTGCAGGAAACATAATGCTTGAATATATATATATATATATATATATATGACTCTGACGAAGGCCGGTCCTCCGGCCGAAACGTCAGTAAAAACATATGCCTTAACGCTCCTCTTTTTTTTCTTTTTTGAATATTATTGGCGGCGAGGAGTTACGGAGTCGCCATCTAGCGGAAGCGCCTCGCTGGCGTAGTATGAGGGATCACGCGGCGCGGTCCTCGTAGGTTTTGCTGTCAGCGCTCACTGAAAACACCACGCGCGAGCTCTCCCGGACATTTCTGTAAGTACTTTCGAAACGAGATAAGTTTTTTACTGTCTAAATAATAATCTTGGGCAAACTGAAAGCACAGAATCGTTTACAAACGCTATCTCTTTACCGAATACGTACAGTGAACGCCACTGCGCGCGGTCGCCGCGATGGAGTCTCCCGAACCGGCTTGTTTCGTGAACGGTAGGTAAACGCTGAGAGCAAACTATGTGAAATATTTTCTTATAGTGTTTGTATAACTAAATGGAGCGTAATAGAATGAAGCCTCAATGCAGCGATCGCACAGATTCGCAGCGACCGACTGCGCGTCTGCATGCTTGTCCGCGCACTGTTTCGCTTTCGCCGCGTGCGCGTTTTCGCACCGTGTCATGAGCTTTAGGCCGCAGAATGTGAGCATTTGACAGTATACAAGCAACCATTGTTGCGTGGGCGCTATCAGAGCTGTTCAAAAATAATTTCATTGTACAGACTTCGACGCCTACGGGGACTGTGATGTGCCGTCGCGACGATTCAATCTTTTTTTTTCCTTCGAGATTCTTGGACGTTTCAATATTATTTCTCGAGTTGCGCCGAACTGTATGTTTATCGGTGTTCTCAGCGTGCGATTTCCCGCTGCTTCTTTTTTGTAATCCAGTGCATTAATTCATCACACAAACATGAACATATGCCATGCTTTCTTTTAATGTGCTTCTTACCGCTTCCTTTCCACTCCAGTGAACTTGCCAGTATCTATAGCATCGACAAGTTCATAGACCGAACCGTCATGACATTAGTCGGGCAGCGGACTCGGGCGAGCGTCTCAATGCGCGTTTTCTGAACATAGCAGACCCGGCGCTGTAGCAGAAATCTTCCTCACGTCTTGTGCTTGCTGCATACCCAAGTTGAAGCCGATGACTGTTCGCCGGTTTTATGTTTCGCGAGCCAAGCTTCACGCAGCTTCTTGTCCTGCGGCTACGTATGAATAAGGCTGACACCGGGCTTCGTTGCGTAGGTCCGGCACTGCGGCACCGAGCAGTAGCCTACCATGTTTCGCGCCTTCATAAGCAGCCTCTACCTATTGTAGTGCTTTCAAGCGTTGTAAAGGAGACACTCGAAGTGGGAAAATCTCGCCACTAAAGAATGACCGCAGCGTACGAGGGAATTTAAACTCTCGTTTTCAGCTCGCTTCCGCGCTCCCGAAGCAGCCGACGCGGCCGCTATGTCCACGTGATCCCTAATAGCACGTCACGCCGACGGTGGCGCCAGCTTTTCCAGTGGTGGAGCTCGAGGCCAATACCATTCGGGTCTGGCGCAAAACCATTCATCTCGTGCGTATATATATATATATATTGCACTTGAAGAAACTTTTGACCTCGAAGAATTGAGCGCTGAAGTGACGGCGTTCTATGAGTATATACAAGACCTCATAGTAGTACACAGTACAAGTTCACATCCTAAGTCCTCTCGGTGGTGCAATCTTCCTTCATGTAATTGGCGCATACTTGGCTATCACTAATACTGCTTCGGCTTTCCGGCGAAACTAAAGCCTCTCTTTTTTTTTTATGTGAGTACGGGTATAAGCGCTGCTGCGCATGACTGCTGTTCATTCTGATTCCGAGTGAATCCAGCTTGGCCTCGCTTCGGTTACTGAGGTAATTATACAATGTTCCCCAACTATCATACACCAAGACTTAAAAATACAGCAGTTACGTTACTAAAAGAAAACCTAGCGCATATTGTTTCCAGTGCAGTGAAGTAGCCGTAAGTAATTAATTCGTTACTGATATCTATATATTTATTATTTATTTATTTACAGAATACCTGCGTCGGGGCCTCGAAGGCATTATCGCAGGGGGGACAGTTAGAGAAAGATTTATTAAATCATTCACAGAAATAAGTAAAGAATGTATAAATTAAGGTAACATCTAAGTGGGAGCACACAATAAGTGAACATTTCCAAGCGCAATAGAAAATTGAAACAAAATTAAGATAGTAATGCATTGTCACAAACACGGACGGGAAAAATATCGTGATTATAAGATATTGAGACACATTCCTCCGGTAACAAATTCCAGTCTGTCACAGTTTGTGGAAAAAAGGATTTGGTAAAACGGTGCACATTACAGCTGTATTTTCGCACCTTCTTTGACATTTAATTTGCTAATTGCAATTAATTATGTAACTCGAAAAGTACTACCCTAATTTTCAAAGTGTGTTTGTAGGCACCCGAAATAACATCTAACTGCGGTGTTTTCACCGACGTACTAAATGCGTACATTTTTTTCCGAATGGCAAAGAAACCTCACGAAGTATGAAAAATACCACCTGCTTAGGCTTCCGCCCACATCATAAAGCAGCACCCTCAAATAAGCTGCTTGAAAGCAACTGCGCTGCCTGTCGCAAACCCGGAGAGGCAGTACATCACCTTTGATAAGGGTACGGAAGGAGCACCAACAGCAGGTTTCGTGTTTCGCAGCTATTCCTTCCTCTCATTACTACGCCACACTTATTATCCGTCTCTCAAGGTTGACTGATCACATTGATAAGCAAAGCCCCTTGATAACGGTGCCGAAGCGCCGCTCTGACCACGCATGAAATGCGAAAAGCAATGTAATAGGCATAGAATGTTTCAAAATCCCGGCATTGCTCGCACCTCATCGAAAGAGTGCTTGCGAAGCTATATTTTGCGCCAGAAACTTGCTTCGAACCAAAGCCAAATTAAAGTGACCGTTTTATTTTTCATGAAAGTGTATACGTGCTGCAAAAACAGGTTCATGTAAAAAAAAGCGAAATGAACAGACCAGGAAACGACCAACGTGTAAAGAAAAGGCGAAACCGGCGCTTTCAAGGAAGCAAATATACCCGCCGTGGTTGCTTAGTGGCTATGGTGTTGCGCTGCTAAGCACGAGGTCGCGGGATCGAATCCCGGCCACGGCGAACGCATTTCGATGGAGGCGAGATGCGAAAACACCCGTGGTACTTAGATTTAGTTGCACGTTAAAGAACCCCAGGTAGTCGAAATTTACGGAGTTCCCCACTGCGGCGTGCCTCATAATCAGAAAGTGGTTTTGGCACGTAAAGCCTCATAATTTACTTTAAGAACGGAAATATACCACTTCTGAATGAGCCGAATTGGCAATCACGATGTCTGCACAAAAAAAAAAAAAAACAAGAACGAGAAAAAACATCAAATTTCAGCGTGCCCTTATTATTTTTGAATTCGTAAGCTCCGTTGAACAGCAGCTGCTGCCCAGAGGACGTGTTCGAATAGGTCTCCTTTCGCAGACACGAAGTACCGAGTCCGCTTTATCACATCTTCAGTGGCTTTCTTGATGACCGATGCCGGAATTCTACGGCATACATCCGTTATCCTTGCCTTGAACTAATCTGACGTCCGTCTCGATCATGTACGCACGATCTTACACATTAATAACCTCAAAGATAGAAATCAAATAGAGAGAGGTCAGGTGACCTAGCCGGCCAATTTATAGGCCCGTCCCTTCCAATCTATTGCGCATGAAAAGTCGCATCCAGCCAGTTTCATGCTCGACAACTGCTGTGTGCGGGTGCCCCATCTTGCTGATACCACAGAAGTGGAAGACATGACAACAGGACTTCGCTGAGAAACTAATTCACCACTCTTTCAAGGATTTCGTCCACGTAACCCTATCGAGCCAATGTGTGATCGAAGAAGATGGGACCGATTATAGCAACGGCGTAAATTCCGCACCCCACATTGAACCACTGGTACTGGTGCCGAGTCTGCTTTACCCAGTGTGGATTGGGGTCACTTCAATAGTGTGCATTAAATTTAATTTACCTGGCCGTTTCTGCAAAAATTTGCTTCATTTGTGCACATTATGTTGCTCAAAAAGTCAGGTGACTCATTAGCTTTTATGGGGACTCAGGAAATCTAGACCGTTTTACGGGTCCCTATCATCCAAGCATTGGTGCTGGTTAAGGTGGTGGTGAAAGGACGTCCTTTAGAATCCTCCAAACTGATGACTTGGAAATTGATGCGTGGGCGGCCACAACCCGCATGCTAGCATAAGGGTTTGATGCCATAAATGCTAGAACATCCGTGCGTAGGCTAGGACTCAAAGATGGAGTCCTCCGCCGCTGTTTCTTGAAGCTGCCAGTTTGTCTCAGGTTTTCATAGTTTCTTATGATAGTCGATGCGTTTGGTCTACCGCCCCGCTTCCATGACTTATATATATATTTGCGGCCTTCCTCTTGTTGCCACTTGCAGATCCCAGGGCAAGGATCATGTTTACTTTCTGCTCATTAGAGAAAGGCATGGCGGCTGGGACGAAACAAAACACACATTTAAACCTTTGCACTGACGTGGTCAATTCGATTTTGTGGTGGTAGGTATTGTGGCATAAAAACAACAACAGCATCCATATACTTCATCTATGCTAAGACAACAGCTATCACAGCTTGTTTCCAACTAACACCAAACGCGGCATGTTACTTCGGCAGGGGCGCGGCAGATGAGGCACTAGCTCGATCACGATGTTTTTTCTTTATTTCCTTTATTTTGTTCTGGATAACTCAGAAGGAGCCTGTTCGAGGGCGCTGTTTATGATCCGTGTGGGAGCGCAGTCACGTGGTATTCTCCATATTTCGCGGGGTTTACTTATCATTCGGTAACAAATTTGTACCCAATTAGTACGTCACTGAAAATACTGCAGTTAGATGTCCCTTGGCTGTGCCTTCAAATGCCTCCATGACACTTTGATAATCAAGATAATATGTCTCGAATTAGATAATTAATTACAATTGCCTAATTGAATCAATAACGAAAAATTACTGACAGCTCCTCCACTGTACTGTAAGCAAAACGCACTAGGTTTTCTTCGACTAACACATTGTTCTTTTTTTAATCTTGGCGCCCGACAGGTAATTAGGACACCCTGTATATATGTATCATCTTTGCATGCAAGTGACGATGTTTCCATTCCTAATAAATGTTGTAACTTATTAGAAATCTTTTTTTCCTGAGTCGTTAGCATTTCTTACTGGAAAGAGAAGTGATACTGAGACACACAACATTCACGTGCATTTCATCTGCCATTGATAAGACTCTGCCGAAGGAGTCACTGAAGTTTACAGGTTTCTTTTTTTCATGCCCAAAAAAGCACGCAAAGCAATTTTAAGCGTGGTGAACATACAGCAACATATTCATTCTCTAGGCATAGGCTATCCACACCTTTAGAAATAATTTTTAATTGGCTACCTCCATCTCTTTTAAAAATATAATAAACTTTGTCCTGTGTGTACATTTAAATATTTTGTGTACGTGCATGGTGTTTACAGTGTAAACTTAAAACAAAATTTTGAAGTGACAAAATACGGATGAGGCAGCCGCCGCTGGTGCTTCTAATGCGCGTGTCTCCCTATTGTCAGGATTCACAGAAATAAAGCGAAGGTATGAATTAAAAGCCGTGCTCGTTCGCGTTAACAGTGATGAACAGTAATATTTCAAGTGAAAAGGTCGAGAAAAGTCAATAGAAACCTCAAATGATGTGGGTGACAAAGATCTGGTAATGACACTTTAGGTGTGTTTGTCGGGGGGGGGGGGGAGGCTTCGGCATCGCCCTGTTAGGGCTGAGCCCCCCCCCCCCCCGGCAAACTCCGTAGGGGGCTCGGGCCTCGGAGACCCCCCGTAGTCGGCGCCTTTGTAGGTCAGTATAGAATTCTTCCACTGCTTTTACTATACCTTCGAGATAGCCAATGATATTACTCTGCTTATCTTTCAGTGCATACATCATGGTTTTTCTTATGCCTAGTTTCCTTCTCACTGCTTTCGTGCTGTGTCCATTTTTTACTGCTTCCTCAGTTTTTTCACGTTATAATTTCGAATATCCCCTATTTTCTCCTTGTTGATCAGTTTTGACAGTTCCGCGAATTCTATCTTATCTCTTGAATTGGATACTTTCATTCTTTGTCATTTCTTTATTAGGTCCTTTGTTACTAGGGAGAGCTTACCTACTGGTTGCCTTGGTGCCTTACCTCGCACTTCAATTGCTTCCTCTGAAGCCAATCTAGTTGCGGTTTCATTCATTACATCTATGCCATCTTAAACTCTCTGTTCCAAGGCTGCATATTTGTTTGCAAGTAGCAGCGTGTATGTCTGCTTTTACCCTTACTGCGTCTAGGTTGGCCTGTTTCTTCCTCACCAATTTTACTATTTCTCTCTTCAAATTGCGGTGAATCCTAGACCTCACTAACCTATGATCACTGCGTTTTGCTCTACCTAACACTTCAACATCCTTCACTATGCTGGGATCAGCAGAGAGTATGAAATCTGTTTCTTGTTTCATCATTAGAGCTTTTCCATCTAATGATCTTTCATGATGACGCTATAATGAGCTGCATGCCTGCAAGTGCCACAGCAGAAGTAGTATCGAATACAAATGGAATGCGAACAGCAGAGCCGTGTGGCCGAAGCGAAACTGAATGCACAGTGCGTCGGCCAGCCATTATTGTAGACATGCGTGCGCGTGTGGTTTCGACACGGAGTGCGCTGCTGCCTGTCCTATACTTCGATTACATCACCTCTTATTTGTTTGAAGCTTGTATTCTCACTCCGCCAGTGCAGCGACATTATACCTGCGATTACTGTTAAGGTGGCTAGCATTGTTGTTGCTACTCTAGTGTAATACATTTTTGGTTCTATTCAAATTACGACTGGACATTGGCATCTTTGATGGTGGAAACAAACGCAAAGCAACGCACGTTAGGAAATTGTCGGCAAGTAGCTGGTGACCTTGTTTCAAATGGTTTGTTGATGTGCAAACATGCAAGTGTCAATTGAAACACTCATTATACAGGGTGTCCTAGCGTGTCAGCCATATCGTGTTGCAGATGCGGCGATGGTGCTGTGCCATAACAGTGTACTGCCAGGTGGGAATGGCACTGCCGCGCTGGGATGAGAAACACAACTTTCGGACAAAATACGGGTGACGTTTATCGCAGTAGGGCGAGCAGCGTGCCCTGTGTGCCAGAACCACATCCCGGCGAATGTGCTCAATGAATGGCCGATGGCATGCACTGCACCTTTAGTTATGCTTCGGCCACATCTCCGCCGTTTGCATTTCATTTGTATTCGATGGTACATCTGCTGAAGCACATTGATACCACAGTTACCACTATTGTCGGCAAGTAGCTGGTGACCTTGTTTCAAATGTTTTGTTGATGTGCGAACATGCCAGTGTCAAAATGTAAATTGAAACACTCATTATACAGGGTGTCCTAGCTAACTTTAGCAAGAGTTTAAAATTATGCCGATGTACTTTAAGACGACGCGACAAAATGCATGTTGCTGACTATTGTATGGGGTAAGTCACACATCTTTTGTATTCTACTTAATTACATAATTAGTCATCATTAGTTAACCAACTTCGGAGCAACGAAGTTAGGCAAAAAATTCCAATTAGGATGTTGCAGAGCGCTTTGCAAAACGTCCGATTGGACAGTTTCTAACTTTCTATCTACTAGGCATTAGCGTTTTCCGCTTGCAGCAGATGCCTGCGAAATGCCAAAGCGCGAGCAGTGCTACGCAGTACTCCATCTGCTCCACTCTGACGGATGGATGGATGGATGGATGGATGGATGGATGGATGGATGGATGGATGCTATGAGCGTCCTTTTTGGAAAAGGGGGCGGGGATCGCGCCACCAAACTCTTGTTATTATATTGCTTAATGTCCTACCTAAGCGAAAAAAAGAAAAAAAGGAAAGAGAAAAATATACTCACGATGAATTCCCATAACCAAAGTTTCTGAACCTCTATTGAGAACTCTGTACGCCTCAGATGTTTGTCGTTTCCCTACTTTTCTTCCACCAATCTTCCAATCGCCTCTTACTAATCTCTATTGCGAACATGTTTAGTTTCTCCCGGGGCGCTATTCTCGACACGCATGGCCAGTGGCGTAGCTAGGTCTTCTGGCACCCGGGGCCCACAGGTCTTCTGTCACCCCCCCTCCCCCCCGGGTGTAGTCGAGGAAGGCGAGGATATCGACAATTTCCGGGTTTCAGCACAAGTACAGCCGCCTTGGACACCGCGCACGTCCCCCGGGTCCCCCTCTCCTTCGCTTTCTTTCCCAGAGGTCGCGAATGCAGCAGGTATTGGCGGCAAGGAGTTGCGGAGTCGCCATCTATCGGAAGCGCCTCGCTGGCGTAGCATGAGATTCACGCGGCGCGCTCCTCAGAGGTTTTGCTGTCAGCGCTCACTGAAAACACCACGTGGGAGCTCTCCCGGAAATTTCTGTAAGTACTTTCGAAACGAGAGAAGTTTTTTGCTGTCTAAATAATAATCTTGGGCAAACTGAAAGCACAGAATCGTTTACAGACGCCATCTCTTTACCGAATACATACAGTAAACGCCACTGTGCGCGGTCGCCGCGATTTAGTCTCCCGAACCGGCTTCTTACGTGAAAGGTAGGCAAACGCCGAGACCAAACTATGTGAAATATGATCTTATAGTGTTTGTATATCTAAATGGAGCGTGATAGAATGAAGCCTCAAGGCAGCGATCGCACAGCTGTGCAGCGACCGACTGTGCGTCTGCATGCTTGTCCGCGCACTGTTTCGCTTTCGCCGCGTGCGCGTTTTCGCACCGTGTCATGAGCTTTAGGCTGTAGAATATGAGCATTTGACAGTATACAAGCAACCAATGTGGCGTGGGCGCTATCAGAGCTGTTCAAAAATAATTTCATTGTAGAGACTTCGACGCCTACGGGGACTGATGTGCCGGACGTCGCGACGATTCAATTTTTTTTCTTGGACGTTTCAATATTATTTCTCGAGTTGCGTCGCACTATATGTTTATCGGTGTTCTCAGCGTGCGATTTCCCGCTGATTCTTTTTTTGTAATTCAGTGCAATAATTCATAACACAAACATGACCATATGCCATGCGTTCTTTTTTTTTTGTGCTTCTTACCGCTCCCTATGCACTCCAGTGAACTTTCCAGTATATATAGCATCGACAAGTTCATAGACCAAACCGTCATGACATTAGTCGGGCAGCGGACTCGGGCGAGCGTCTCAGTGCGCGTTTTTCGAACATTGCAGACCCGGGGCCGAAGCAGAAATCTTCCTCGCGTCTGTGCTTGCTGCATACCCGAGTTGTAGCCGATGACTGTTTGCCGGTTTTGTTTCGCGAGCCAAGCCTCACGCAGCTTCTTGTCCTGCGGCTACGTATGAATAAGGCTGACACCGGGCTCCGTTGCGTACGTCCGGCACTGCGTCACTGAGCAGTAGCCTACCATGTTACGCACCTTCGAAGGCAGCCACTACCTATTCTAGTGCTTTCAATCGTTGTAAAGGAGACACTCGAAGCCGGAAAATCCCGCCAATAAATGAGGACCGCAGCGTACGAGGGAACTTAAACTTTCTTTTCATTTCGTTTCGGCGTTCCCGAAGCTGCCGACGCGGCCGCTATGTCCACGTGATCCCTAATAGCACGTTACGCCGACGGTGGCTTTTCCAGTGGTGAAACTATACCATAGTGGAGCTCGAGGCCAATACACGCTGTTTTTTAGAGCGCAGCTCTTTGGCGTCCGTTCCTGGGTTTCGCGTCGTCGTCGGCGTTGTCGTCGGCCTCGTAACCAGCTCCGCCCCCCTTTCATCCCCCAGCGCTAGCAGCGACCGACTGATACCGCTGGATGCCGCTGACGCCGCTAGAGAGTCAAGATAACGTGACTGCATAGAACACCGTCGCCGCCATGCAGAAAGAGGAGGAAAGGGTCCCCCCCCCCCCTGTTCTTGTGTGGCGGATAGGGTGCTCTTCAGTTGCCGACGCGCCGGTTATTTCACGTAGGCCCCGGCACGTCGACGAATACGTGACCACCTTCCCACGGCTAGACCTGGTTCTTAGCGCTGCGGAAGCGAGGGTATCATATTTTGTGTCGGCATCGGCGGCGTTGTCCCTGAAACCAACTCCGCAGCTGGGGTTGACTCACTATCGGCGTCAGCGGCATCAGTCAGTCGCTGCTATCTCTTCCCTCCTGCCTTTATCGTGTTGTCCGCTTGCTGCGCGCGCTTCTGCCCCCATCGTTTGCCGCTAGGTGTACACGCCGCCCCCCTCCCCCCTCTTCCTGCGAGTCTCCGGTTGTCAAAGCGCCGGCTCGAACTTAATTCCTTTCTTCGCTCCTCCTCCAATGCAACCCCTGTGCGGTGGCAATCAGAGAGCCAGATCGGTGGCGGCGGATCTGTATATGTGCACCGCCCGAGCCGAAATTGCCGCTGCCGTTCGCCCTGTGCGGTGGCAATCAGAGAGCCAGATCGGTGGCGGCTTGACATAAAGACAAACAGCAATTTCCTAACACTTATGCGGGAGAACATCCCGTTCTTCTCGCTCGTAACGCGTCCCACGGCTGTGACAACCTCGCGAGGCACTTGTATAGATCTCGTCTTTGAGAATCAAGCATTGGTGTACCAAGGCGAACATATATCAGTCTATTTCTCCGACCACAAAGCTTCCTTCATGACTGTCAAGAACTGTTAGTGGAGTCTTTGTTAAAGGAATACGTGTGAAAAATAAAAAAAAATTCTGTGATAGCGCATACATGTGTTGCTCGATTTCTTTGCCTCAATCTATCGAAAAGGTGAAACAGCTTATTTGCTGCGCTCAAATTTCGCATTAGGAAGTAACGTAATCGTCGGTATTTTTTTCTGCGCCAAATAACACAGTGTGCTGCACTGATAACTTGTGATAAGCGCATGTGCACATCTTCCGTCAGACTGTAAGGCTTGGCAACCAATACAAATGCAGCATCGTGGCAAATACGGCTCACGTCACAAGTAAAAAGAATTTATAAAGTTTTAATTACCAATTTTAGCGGCAACATTGTATTTGCAAAATTGAAGGCCGACATTCATATCTTGCCCAACAACAACTTCAGGAAAATCGTCGTAGGTTCTATGGCCCGCAGTATTTTGGCTGTGGGCAGCCCTGAACGAAAACGAAAATGAAATTGTGGCTCAGTGACGCTGATCTCCCCACCATATTAGAAAAACGGAAAACTCCACCTGCCTCCCTGCTGCGCGGGCGCCAATGTTATGACAATTACGACTTCTCTTTATTGTGATCAATAAAGCCTTGTTTTTATCTACTGCAATAGGAACAAACGTGATTATTTTAGCTGCGGTACCACCAAAAGATTGGGAACAGACTAGAGCACGCTTCGCGTCGATTCTTGGCGTCACCATAAAAAAAGAAAAAAATGGCCGCGATGAAGCCCGCGCCAGCGAAAGCTTGCACTACTGTTCGTCTGCACTCGCAATGGAGAGGATTAAAGGATCAAGGTCACTGGTCCACTATTTCATATTTCTTTCGCTGCTGCCGCTGCTGCCCGAAGTGCCAAAGTAGTGTTGGTTGTAGCACCCAAAACGATTTTGTTCAAGAAGTTTTTGTTGAGGTAGTAATATGACTTTGAGTCATCAATTCTCGAATTCAAGTGCTTCCTCTATAATTACTAATTACGGGATTATTAAGGATATGGTTATTACTTATCTGCCATATTTTTCACGCTACCGAGTTCCTAGTAATCACAAAGACTCATAACTTCATAGAATATCCGTAAATATCCTTACAAAATTCACGTTCTTTTTAATTCTGTGCAGCTGACACAGACGCTGTACTTGGCATGAAGTCACACAATAACAACAGCTTTCTGAAACTTTCGAGGGTAAGAAGGAAAGCGTGAAACATAACGGCAGGTTTCGCAGCGGCTTCTCGGAGCGAGCGGGAAAGGGGAAGTAAAAGCGAGCTGAACGTCGCGGCGCCCGCGACTATATACAGCCTGTCGAGTCATACGCCGCCAAACTTTTCGGCCGAACCGAGTCTGAAGACGATCCAGAGAATCCCATTCGCGACTTTTGACGGCCGCGCTTATGCAACGCCGCTCTCAACGAACGCTTCGCCGCAAACGAGAGCGGCGGGCGCGCTCGTTGAACGCCCTCTTACTGCTGTCTTTGTTCGTCTTCGCTGCGCGTTCTGAACGGAAGAGGGACCCAAGAGCCTTAGCGCCTTACCAGTATGAACGCACGGCACACCCCACATGAAACATTCCGCTAAGGCGAATAGTTCAGCGACCATTTTGGGAATTAAATTTGTTAGCCCGCACATTCGTGCAATTATTTCATGGGGTGTTGATAGAGCTGCAGCCGACAATTCTGCGGCGCAACGCATCAGGTACATGAGCTCGGGCTACTGGATACCGGAGCATTCTTTGCCATTTGCGCCCAGTCAAGTCGGCGGAAAAAGAGGTCTCTTCAGGCATATGACACCCCCCCCCCCCTCCCTCTGGCGCCTTGCACCCGGGGCCCACGGCCCCCCGGCCCCCCCTGTTGCTACGCCACTGCGCATGGCGGCTGCACGGCCGCCATTATCCGCCATGCTTAGTCTCTGATTGGCTGTCGAGAGCTCACATGCCTTGAAATTTGTGAACGGAAATGGAAGTTCTGCAAACTGCAAATTTGCGTCTTCATCAAAATGGCGAAACGTGACGTTGAGCTGCAAATTTTATCGACTAATACATTTTTTGGGTCCTTGGCAGCTATATTGCGAAGTTGCAGCTATATTGCTATATTGCGAGTGGGCTCGGTAGCTGTGCCACGACACGGCTTAACCCACTTCTGTTCACCATGCAGGATTTCGTTTGCGCTATCTCCTGCGTGCTGTTCCCCGTTCTTCTGGGCCCGGTATCAGCCATCCACGTGAACTACCCTTTCCCGGCTTGCTTCGTCACCGTGGACAACTGGCGCCTACTTCCAGCGTTGGCCACTGTAGTTTCTGCGGCGCTGGAACCTGGAAACTGGACGCTCGAAGAGGAATTCA
Organism: Dermacentor variabilis; assembly: GCF_050947875.1. Taxonomy (NCBI): domain Eukaryota; kingdom Metazoa; phylum Arthropoda; class Arachnida; order Ixodida; family Ixodidae; genus Dermacentor; species Dermacentor variabilis. The sequence continues at coordinate 10,922,305 of NC_134571.1, forward strand.
TGGTCACACCGTCATCGACTTCATCAGGCACACTGCGTATAAATCATCCCCGCCAGCCGGGCGCGCTCTGTGGGCTCGGTAGCTGTGCCACGACACGGCTTAACCCACTTCTGTTCACCATGCAGGATTTCGTTTGCGCTATCTCCTGCGTGCTGTTCCCCGTTCTTCTGGGCCCGGTATCAGCCATCCACGTGAACTACCCTTTCCCGGCTTGCTTCGTCACCGTGGACAACTGGCGCCTACTTCCAGCGTTGGCCACTGTAGTTTCTGCGGCGCTGGAACCTGGAAACTGGACGCTCGAAGAGGAATTCATGGTCACACCGTCATCGACTTCATCAGGCACACTGCGTATAAATCATCCCCGCCAGCCGGGCGCGCTCTGTGGGCTCGGTAGCTGTGCCACGACACGGCTTAACCCACTTCTGTTCACCATGCAGGATTTCGTTTGCGCTATCTCCTGCGTGCTGTTCCCCGTTCTTCTGGGCCCGGTATCAGCCATCCACGTGAACTACCCTTTCCCGGCTTGCTTCGTCACCGTGGACAACTGGCGCCTACTTCCAGCGTTGGCCACTGTAGTTTCTGCGGCGCTGGAACCTGGAAACTGGACGCTCGAAGAGGAATTCATGGTCACACCGTCATCGACTTCATCAGGCACACTGCGTATAAATCATCCCCGCCAGCCGGGCGCGCTCTGTGGGCTCGGTAGCTGTGCCACGACACGGCTTAACCCACTTCTGTTCACCATGCAGGTCAGTAACCAGTGTCGCCTTTTCGCTAAAAAATCTAGCAATAGATGCCTTATTCTGCTACCGAGCCCTCAGTGCTGTGTTTGTATTATGTCTGATTGTATTAACAGCGTTTGTTCTTTGCTACTTATGTTATCCGGAGATATTGAAACTAACCCAGGACCCCCCACCCTAAATGAAATACTAAATGAACTAAAAGGCTTGTCTTCTGGTCAATCCCAGCTCATTGGAGACGTGCAGAGCCTAAAGAGCCAGCTCTCAAGCACCGATAAAACCATTTGCGAACTAGGCAAAAGAATCGACAGTTTAGAATCTCACTACCACCAGCTTCAAACGCTCCGAACGGAATTAGACACCGTTGCAACCACCACCTCTCAGACTACTCGACAGGTCTCGATATTGGAGACTCGGCTTGACGACATGGAAAACCGCTCCCGACGAAACAACTTGTTGTTTTACGGCATAGCGGACGAAACGCCATCCGAGACCAACGCTCAGTCTGAGGAGCTAATCACGGCGTTTTGCAGGGACCATTTCAACGTAGCCATCGAATCTAAGGAAATCGAGCGTGCCCACCGTCTTGGTCGCCACTTGCAAGACCGGTGCCGCCCCATAATAGTAAAATTTACCTCATTTAAAACCAAGGAAACTGTTCTCGCTAATGGCTCTAAACTCAAAAATACACATTTTAGCATTGGGGAAGATTTCTCGCCTCTCGTTCGGAACGCACGGAAGCACCTTCTCGCTTTTGCTAAAGAAAAATCTGGTCCTTTTCTTTTACGATATAAAACATTATTTATGGGCTCCAAACGCTACGTATTCGACAATGCAACCGAAACTATCGAAGAAAAATCATAGCAACCCCCTCCCCGCCCCAAATCATTAAATGGTTCCGTTTCTGGTCACAAAGCTAATCTCTCTATTTCGATTATTTTCACAAACATTCGCAGCTTTCTTTCTAAACGCCACCACGTGTCAAGCCTTGTATCTTCATCCAGTAGCAACTTACTTATTCTAACTGAAACGTGGTTGACCTCTGACGTCACCGATGGCGAAGTTTTATCCGACTTGCCCAACTTTAATCTTTTTAGAAAGGATCGTCTCGGCACACGTGGCGGTGGCGTCCTCATTGCTGCAAACAAACAGCTTTCGTGTTCTGTTATCAAAATATCCTCCGACCTTGAAATATTATGGTTAATCTGTCGTTCCGCACCACAGTCTGTGCTCTTGGGAGTTTGCTACAGGCCTCCTAGACACACTCCAGATTTTTCACGCGAACTTAATAATATTTTAACCAAACTTTCGACTAAATACCCTAATGCTCGCGTCGTTCTCTTTGGAGACTTTAACTTTCCGAATATCGACTGGATGACCCTAACCTCGTCAGCACCCAATGCGAAAGAAGCTAACGAATTTCTTGACGTTTGCCTAAACTTTAATCTTACTCAGCTAGTATCACAACCTACACGAGTCACTTCCGATACCGCCAATATTCTTGACATAATCTTAACAACAGATCCAGGGAGCCTATCTTCTATAACATTTCTAAAAGAAATAAGTGACCACAAAGTAATTCATGCTAATTTTGCCTTTGTCCCCGAAATACGCCACGCTTGCAGGAAAACAATTCGACTATATGACAAGGGGAACTATGGGGCCATCATTAGTGAACTTAATGCCTTTTTTCCCTCGTTTCAAGATGGTTTTTGGGAACGACCTATTAACGAAAACTGGTCACTCTTCAAGAACAAAATGAACCGATTAGCTGATGACTTCATCCCTAAGGTAACTTTCCGTCCTACCCGCCAAAAACCTTGGTTTACTAAATCATTAAAATCGCTTGAAAACAAGAAGAAACGTCTTTTTCGTATCGCCAAGACTAGAAACAGTGTTTGCGCATGGGACAAATACAACATTGCAGAAAAAGCATACTTAACAGAAGTGCGCAACGCTAAATACTCATTCTTTCACACTGAGCTATCAAAAATCCTTGCTGATTCACCCAAACGTTTCTGGCAAATTCTAAACCCACATGACACCCCTCCCGTTATCCTTACTAATCAATCTGGTCAAGAAGCAAGTTGTTCAGAAAGTGCCAATATATTTAATACAGCCTTTTCGTCTGTCTTTACAAATGAACCTAACCCTACTGAAACAGAACCGTTTTCCGCTAGTTTACCAGAAATGCCACCCATAAGCATTAGTTTCGCTGGTATCCTGTCCTTAATTGAAAAAATGAAATTGTCATCTTCTACTGGTACGGACGAAATAAATTCCAAGCTCTTGAAAAACACTAAGCACATATCTGCCGAATTTTTACTGTTACTGTTTTCCCAGTCACTTTCCTCAGGAATTCTCCCTTACGACTGGAAGTGTGGGAAGGTCATTCCAGTTCACAAAGCAGGCAACAGAGACTGTCCGTTAAATTACCGCCCCATATCTCTAACCAGTGTGTGCTGCAAACTCATGGAACATATCATATACTCTCAGGTCATGCATTTCCTTGATTCTAACAGCTTTTTTAATCCCTCTCAACACGGATTTCGAAAAGGCCTCTCATGCGAATCCCAACTAGCCCTTTTTCTTCACGACCTGAATGCTAACCTCGACACTAACCTACAAACAGATGCCATTTTTCTTGACTTCACCAAGGCTTTTGATAAAGTACCACACAAGCGTCTGCTAATGAAGCTCTCTCAACTAAATCTGCCACACGACGTTCTAAACTGGATCGCCCAATTTCTGACTAACCGCTCTCAGTTTGTTTCCCTTAACAATGTCAAGTCTGACTCGCTCCCTGTAACGTCCGGCGTGCCGCAGGGATCTGTCCTCGGCCCACTTTTATTTCTAATATATATCAACGACTTGCCTAATAATTTATCATGTAACATCCGCATGTTCGCTGACGACTGTGTTATCTACCGCAAAATAACTAACATATCTGACCAAACAGCCCTACAAAATGATCTTAATAAAGTGTTAGACTGGTGTAACCGCTGGCTAATGACCCTTAATCCTAACAAATGTAAATTAGTTTCCTTCCACCGCCGCAAAAACCCACTCCAATTTCCTTATAAAATCGCTAACATACCAGTTGGAACAAGTGAATCCTATAAATACCTTGGTGTAACATTAACCCCTGATCTTTCCTGGCGCACCCATGTCACGAATATCATTTCATCGGCTAACCGATCATTAGGATTTCTAAAACGTCATCTGCGTCACTCACCCTACCACGTAAGACTTTTGGCTTACCAATCGTTAATTCGACCCAAACTTGAATACGCATCACCAATCTGGAGCCCTCACCAAGTTTATTTGATTAACGCTATCGAAGCAGTGCAAAATCGTGCTGCTCGCTTCATTCATTCTTCTTATTCATATGATATCAGTGTGTCATCCCTTAAGAATGACTCTGGTCTGCCCACTCTTTCGTCTCGCCGCAGGATCGCCACACTATCACTTTACCACAAGTTTTATCACAGTTCTTTCAGCCATCCACCTTACATCGCTCCCGCCGCTCGCACATCCCCCCGCACGGGCCATCCACTTCAAGTCACCCGACCCCGTTCTGGCACCACTACTTTTTCTGCATCATTTTTTTGCCGCGCAGCTTCAGAATGGAATGGCCTTCCCCACGACATTGTTTCAATCACCTGTCCATCACGTTTTATTCAAAGTGTATCCATATACCTGTCTTGTTAAATACCTGTGGCATTTGTAACATCTCTGTACAACCCACCCCTTATGTAACACCCCCCTTGTGGGGTCTTTAAGGAAATAAAGTGAAGTGAAGTGAAGTGAAGCGCTTCAAAAAGAAAGTGAGTGGTAGCGTACAGAAGCCAGTGCAATGCATCTGCAATTTCGCGAATATGTGGTGGCGATCAAAGATAGCCGCCACGCCAGCTTGCTGATTGGCTGAAGAAATATGCTGTGGGGAACGTCACAGGAGGGGCAGTTTCGTAAACCTCAATTTGACGTTGCGTGACGTTGCGCTGGGCCGCCATTGCAGCGATTTTCCGACGTAATCTGTGGTTCGACGATTCACGCGAATTATGCTAATGAGCAGCCATATGCAATGTGGCCGAGAGGAATCCGTGTCGCCACATTTATTTATTTTCAGTACTGCCAGTCTCGTTATCGAGACCGTAGCAGGTGGGCATGTTGTTACAATGTAAGCGTTGATACAACATTATTCAAAGAACATGTGAATACAAAGTACAATAAACTAGATACGCTACATGTAGCTACACAGTAAAGTCTGGAAAAATACAAAATGCAAAAAAATAAAGGCATCGTTTCATGCATATAATTAGTGAAGTCAGTTATAACAATAAAACAGATGTTACAAATACAATAAATTGTCATTCAATATAATCTCGGGAAATATAAATGCAACACAACCATTTACAACCTAACAGTGCATAACTTAATACAATCTAACATAACATAAGAGATCGATCTAAAGAATGCAAAAAACAAATTTGCATAAGACAAATATTTCTAGCAGTTATTCCTTACTCTTTTCTATCATGTTACTAAAAATTGAAGGCGAGTCTATATCAGCTATTGCTGAGTCGAGGTGGTTCCACTTCCTAACAGCAGTAGGGAAAAAAGAGTATCTAAATGTGTCCGTTTTACAAGGGTACTCAACTAACATTTTATTATGCTTATGGCGTGAAATACGGGACGTAGAGAAAGTAATGTATTTTGAAGAATTTATTTTAAAGCGGTTGTGCAAGAGGTTGTGTATGAATTTTAGCCGAGCTTGCTTTGCTCTGTTTACCAGTGTTTCCATTCCGGATGAAGCGAGGAGTTCTGTGGGCGAGTCAGTGGTTTTGTACTTGTTGTGAATAAACCGTATTGCTTTCCTTTGAACTTTTTCCACTTCGGCTATGTTTGTCTTTGTGTGAGGAAACCAAACCGTGTTGGTGTATTCTAGTACTGGCCGCACAAAGGTTTTATAGCATAGCAGTTTGATATGACTGGGAGCAGATTTCAGGGACCTTTTAAGGAAGAAAAGCTTACGGGTGGCTGCTGAAGTGAAGTGCTGAAGTGAAGTGCTGAAGTGCTGAAGTGCTTGTTCCTCTTCAAGTCAGATGCCAGAGTCAGTCCTAGATACTTGTGTTGCTGAACATTAGTTAGGGGTGTACCATTGAGAAGGTAGGTGAATCCTGATATAATCTTCTTGGTTGTTACTACCATTGTCACTGATTTCTTGATGTTAATAGACATTTGCCATTGTTCACACCAGGCATTTATCTCGTTAAGGCATCTGTTCAAAGTAAGGTGATCTTCATAACTTCTTATTTCTTTATATATAATGCAATCATCTGCAAAAAGCTTTATGCTGCATGCTATGTTATTGACGATATCATTGATGTAAATTAAAAATAGTAAGGGCCCCAAGACCGAGCCCTGGGGAACGCCAGATGTGACAGGAACTGTATCAGATGATGCTTCATCATGGAAAACGAACTGTGAAAGTTGTGATAAAGAATCCCTAGTCCAGGCTGTAATGCTTCCATTTCCAATAATTGACTCCAATTTTGCAATTAGCTTGTTGTGACACACACAGTCGAATGCTTTGCTAAAATCTAGAAATATTATATCTGTTTGACCGCGGTTGTCAATAGTCTGTGCTAGGTCATGTATAACTTCAGTCAACTGTGTTACTGTTGACATCCCGTGCCGAAATCCATGCTGATTAGCTGTTAGTATGCCATTCTCTTCAAAATATGTTGTTAGGTGTTTTAAAATTATATGCTCTAGTATCTTGCACGATGTACTAGTTAGTGATATCGGTCTGTAGTTGGAAGGAGAGTTTGTGTCACCTGATTTATGGATTGGTATTATCCTTGCTTTTTTTCAAGTCATCTGGCACACGGCCGGTTGAAAGTGATATGCGATAGATAATGCCAAGATACCTGCAGCACCATTCGGCGTATCGCTTTAAGAATTCGTTCGGGACGTCCTCAGGGCCACTAGATTTTTTCGTGTCTAATTTTTCGTGCCTAATATTTTGTTCATAACGCGTGCTCGTAGTATTTGCTTCGCTCTCGGCTGGTGTTGGCATTTGTGTTTTGGGCCATCATTTTTTAAATGAACGCGTTGATATGAAATAATATTGATTGAACATAGCAAACATTCTGCAACGTTGTTCACTTTTCGATGCTGCGTTTCTATTCTAATCAAGATTAATGCCTTTTCGTACAATCAGAAATTATGACAACGGTGTCTTTCTAATTTATAAAAAGGAATGTACTTAAGGCGGCGTCTTAGAGTTTTCTCCCGCGGTGCGAGTAACCAGAGAAGAGAACACGAGGTGGCAGCGCCGGCGCTTGCATCGCGCAAGCGGATACCTCTGGCGCGCGCAACGCTACCGGTGGTATTCGGCTTTTCTCGGCTAGCCGAATCGGGCTGAGTCACTTGCGTTTCGCGAGATAGCGATAACGTGGCCTAGAACGTGCGCGCATCACCGTGGGTAGGTCGCGTGTGTTGTCTCAAGGAAGAAAACAAGCGCGTTGGCGCCAACGTAAGATGACTCATTCCGTTTCCCGGGAACACGCATCCTAACTAATGAAGCAGACGACGGCTTGTGAGCAGGAGACGACGGAAGCGAGAAGCGTTTTCGACGGAGTAATCCTAGGCCTTGAGCTAGCTGCTTTATTTTTCACTGAGGAGGAAAACTGTTTTGTTTTACCGATAACCCTACGTTCAGTGCCTTCATTTCAGTTTCTTAGGCAGGACGTCAAGTTGACGTCACGTTACGAAAGCAAAATCATCTAGTAGCGATGAGCAAAATGGGGCCATCAGCGCCATTTCTTTCGTGTCGCGCCTAGGTCACGCATCGAAGAAAATGGCGGAATGTCCAGAATAGCGCCCACAATGAGGTTAAAGAAAAACTGCTGGAGTGGAAGTGGCCTATACCGGCCTATGGGCTCGGACGAAGCCGGCGGCGGCCATCTTGCGGGGAGCGCAAGAATCGGCCTGCCAAGAACTTCGTAGCACTGTTCGGCGATTTTTCCAGCGGTTTTCAATTGTTAACGGATTTTCAAGTCCTAATGCAACACTGTGGACTATGAGGCGAGCCATATTGGAGGTCTCCGGATTGCAGATGTCCGAATACTGGGGCATTTTTCGATTTTGTCGGCATAAATATGCAGTTGCCGCAAAATAGAAAAAAAAAATCGTGCAATAATTAGCATTTATTGACCTTATTTAGTGCAGTCTGTAAATTGAGCAATCGTGAAAGCTGTCAGAGCAAAATGCAATTAAAAACTGGAAATGTAGCACAAATAGCAGTGCATGGAACAAACATAAGTATTCATTGTTATCTCCATTATCTACAGGTCTTGCCGGTGCATACTCATCGCACAGGGGTTATAGGACTCGGAACGTTGGTGGCGACCGTTTCCTCTTCGCCTTGCATGTAAGACGTTCCTTTATTCTCGAGCAAGGCAGTGCTAGTCTGCAACCTTAATTAAAGGGACACTAAAGCGAAACAATAAATCAGTTTAGACTAATGAAGTATTGTTTGAGAACTCTGCAGGCAGTCATTAAAAAAATTGCTTGATTATTAGATGAGAAAATGAAGGTCCAAGTATCAGTATTTGAATTTGACGCCGAAACCCCAGCGCCGGTACGTCAGCGAGACGTCAGGGATTCCAAAGTATGTTTTCGCATTTAGGCCGCGTTGGCTGAATAAAGGTTCCCGAAATTTTCCATGTTTAATATATGGTTCTTTTAGAACACAATGTAGTCAATCTGTACCGCTATATATAATTAGTAGGCCCTACAAGATGCCATCAAAATCCTTGACGTCACAGCCCCCAGGTGCGGGAACCTAAGCAGGCGTCGCCACCCGTATTTCGTTCTTGCGCTTTTTCTGGCTTACCAAACGTCTTAGCGTTGTAAGAGTGGTGTTTTTGCTGTTGTAGAACGGTAAGTTACTGATGCTGAAGAAATCATTTTTCACTTTAGTGTCCATTTAAGTGAGAAGAATAACGCTAACATGTCAACAGCTTGTACGTCAACTTTCTTAAAAACACCCTAGCGCGCTGGCATATTTTGGGACTCGCATAGCACTGCTCATGGCAAGATACGACGACCGGAAACACACAAGCTGCGGCGACAGAATGTTTTTGCCCCCCACAAGATGGCGATGTGGTGATGGATGGATGGATAGACGGATATTATCAGCGTCCCCTTTGGAACGAGGCGGTGGATTGCGCCACCAAGCTCTTGCTATTATACTGCCTAATGTTTTATCTAGGTAAAAAAAAAACAAAGAAACAACCCCACTATGAATTCCGATTACCAAATTTTCTGACCCCCTATTGTGAACTTTGGTTTGGTACGTCTCCGTTTTTTGTCGTTTCGCTCCTTTTCACCCACCCATCTTCCAATCGCCTCTTGCTGATCTCTATTGCTGACATGTTTACTTTCCTCCTGCTCTCGCTGAGCCCAAGGGCTTCAAGGAGGCCAATGGTGCCTAAATCGGCCGCTATGCAGATATCTTCACAATCTAATAAAACGTGCTCCATCGTTTCCCTAGCTTTACCGCCAGCAAGGAACATGCTTCTTCTTTCTTATATCTCGCTTTACAAGTGCCTGTTCTAAGACATCATGATCTCGCATTGGAAAAGCAATGAGCTTCCCTTTGAGTTATCATAAATTGTTTCTTTCTTGATTTTGTTTTTTCCTCTTAAGTAGTTACTCATGGCAGGTTTCTTTTCCATTGCCGCCACCCATGATCGAGATTATTTCAGCCTCTCTTATTTCCCGCTTGATGTTCTTTGTTGCCATGTTGCTCACCATACAGGTTGCATACTTTTTGATAAGCTTCTTAGTTCTTTTCCTCCACTGTGAATCAATGTTTTTCCTGTAAAAATACCTGAAAACTCTCCCATCCCCTTTACTTTCTTCCATATTCCTCAGTCGCTCTACATAATCAATTTTACTGTGAGCTTCTCTCGCTTCAAAGCTTGTCCAGCCCATATCACCCTGCACAGCTTCACTTGTAGTCTTCCCGTGAGCGCCCAATGTGAGGCGTCCCACTGACCTTTGGTTGCCATCCAGTCCTGATTGTACCCATGATTTCAAGCAAACAACCCAATTTCCAAAAATAAGTCCTGGAACGATTACACCTTTCCACATACCCCGGAGCACCTCGTACCTATTTGTATTCCCATAGCGCTCTGTTTCATTATGGCTGTATTTCTCTTCCCCTTTACTGTTATTGTTTTTTTCCTGCGTTTCCATATATCTATTGCCTTCGTTTATCCATATACCAAGGTATTTCCTGGCCCTGTATTTCTACTGTCTGTTCACTGTTTTCATTGAATACCATAACACCTGATTTTCTAACACCGCTGGTCGGCGAAAACTTGGAGGAGGGGCTTTATGTCTGGCAAGCGAAACGCGCCACGCTTTTCAAACCTCCCCATTCTAGCCACCCTATATTCGGATACAACTTAAAAAAAAACAGCAGTTGGCAACCAAATCACACAGATCGCGCGGGGTTGTGTTACTCCGCTAACCAATCATAGAAGCAAACGAAGCCGTCGTCATGAGACGTTTTCAAAATGGCGTCGTACTAGATACGTTCGGAGCGTCTGCTGTTCTTGAAATCAGAGTCTTTTCATCGACGCAAGCGATGAGGTGTGCAACAGATATGGACAAAGTGTATGGAGTCTGAGCATATTCACTCTTCAGAAGTCCACGGTGCAGTTCATTTCACTGCTCAGTCCGTTTTACTCATGAAACTTCAATGCCAACTGAAGTCAAACTTGACAATAAATAGTTGCAGCGAAGCAAGTGTTTTATTTCAGTTCATTAAAGAATTAGACTTTCACCATTATACTACAATAGACGAGTCAAAACGTATAAAGTTATGCGCTTTTAATTTTATTTTTGTGGTTACCGCCTTATTGAGGTAACAGGGAAAGCTTGAAGCACGAACTATTTGCAGCCTTGCGGAGGAACAGTAGCTGGCGGATATGCCGGCGTGGGCGGGGCTTCACTGCAGACTTGAGTTGTATTCGACTATAGCTTGATGTAAGCTATCGGCCAATAGCAGCCGTCTAAGGGAATGACGAAATTGTATGGTCCCTATATTTGTAGGGACCATAGAAATAGTGCGTCCGATGACAAAATAATCCGTGTAGAGGAGAGTGCGGACAAGGCCTTCTGTTTGACGTAGTAGTTCTGCGGAAACCCGCAAGGTGGAGAGAAGTAATGAATAAAGGGAAAATGAGACATCCACCCGTTCGTAGCAATTGCTGCAAAGGAAACCCATACGGGTTCCTCGAAAGAAAAGCCTCATAGTTGAAGAAAAATTCGTCCTGGCCCGGGACTCGAACCCGGGACCACCGCATTTCCGGGGCAGCCGCTCTACCATCTGAGCTAACCAGGCGGCTAGCAGATGGCAGGGCGAAGTCGAATTTGTCGACAACACGAAGCAAAGGCAAGAGTTTGACGTAGTAGTTCTGCGGAAACTCGCAAGGTGGAGAGAAGGCTTTTTTTGAGGCTTTTCTTTCGAGGAAACCGTATGGGTTTCCTTTGTAGCAATTGCTACGAACGGGTGCATGTCTGATTTTCCCTTTATTCAAGGCCTTCTGTTGAAAAGAGAGCGTTTGAGAGAAATGTGACTTCGCGATCCGCTTGAGAGCGCTACGCACCGCGTACGACAGCAAAACTTTGCTGAGATGTTAACAGAAGCGTATGCTACCCGTCGACTATGTTATTTCACCAAGCCTGAAGGGTGCTTCAGGGCCCCTTTAAAGGGACCCTGAAACAATTTTGACGATTTGGTACAAACGTTCTGAGTCGTTAGAGTAGGTCCTTCTGATCATTAATAGACGCATCTAAGTGCTCCGCGTAGAGCGTATAATTTATTATAAGGTTTTAAATATGTACATCGCTGCCGATCGCAGCACATCGCTCGGCTGAATTTTAAGCCGCCCCTACCCATTTGACGTCATTTACCCCAATGACGTTAGTAGGGCAAGCTATACGATTGGCTGCCCAGGGCGCATCATCAACAATTTTTCCAAGTTTATGGTGAACAAATGTTGTCCGTAATAGTTGGAATGCTAGTTAATTTGTTTCTATAAAAGAAAGGAAGAGAAAGAGAATGCACAAGAACAATTTCTCACTACACTTAAGTACTTCCGGCACACAGCAAGCGTCGTCTGCTTGTGCTACAACATGCTCCATTTTGAAGAGAGCTCCGCGGTCAGTGTCGGTCTCAGTGTTTTCTCGAGCATTATGATTCGACTTTGTTGCGTTGTGGACTGAGCGACTGGCAATTTGTCAAGCTGCGACATCGTGTCCCTCTGCAAGGCAGCAGACGAGCGGACTGGCTGCAGCGCATCGGACTGCCGCTATCCGATCGGCGCCAGCATTTGCGCGTTTGCGGCCATCACTTTACACCGGAAGATTACTACAACAATAGCGTTTCGCGAGTCCGGTATTAGGGTAAATGCAAGCGCAAGGAGACAAGGCCTGGCCGTTTGACCGTGTCGCTTCACGGGATGAGCAGAAGCGCAAATGCGAATGGTCTGCACGGTGCAGCCACCTGGTGGCACAGAGCTAAACCACACACAGTAGCAGTAACGAAATGTATTCCTCTTTGCTGCTGGTGTAAATTTTTCGCAGGAGTGTAATGGTTAACACGATGTTTTTGTAAATGTTTAAAATGTTTTACACTTGGTTAGAGCAATATTAGCGCTTTGTTTGGCTGGTTAAGCTATGCGCCAACAGGTGGCTGGACAGTGCAGACCGATCAGGTAGCTCACGTACGTCTACGCTAAAAGTTCCTTTATCAGCTTGAGTTTGTGCCTCCAGCCATCCATCAAACGCCCGGCTCCCTTGTGGTTACCGGAGTACCAGACATGTTCGGTGCTGCGACAGAATCCTCGCAATTAACGCCCGTTGCTTCGATAGCTCTCGCTTGGGGTCGATGCCGAGCAGCTGGCGGAGAGTTTGAGAGGCTTCGCTAAAACCCCTTAAACTTCGTAAAGTACTGCCACGCTTTGAAGGCGTCGCTATTGGCCTAATAGCGTCACGTGGGCCCTCGCGCCGTGCATCAGCGCCATTTTTGCTCGAGAAGCGTCTACGGAGTGGCGAGGATCGTATGTTGGCGCCGTTGCTACGCTCGAGCAGTGTAGGCGGCGCCACGGTCAAGGAGGGAGCGTGAAAGAGAATAGGAACAAGGATGAGGGAAGGCGGAGGAGGATAGTGTCGCTACTTTACGAAGTTTAAGGGGTTTTAGGCTTCGCGTGCTCCTAGAGAACCGGAAGTCGACGACACGACGTGCCATCATGACGCAGCGCCAGTGAAGGCGGAGCTTAACCCCGATCACTCGGCGAACTAGTCGAGGAGAAGATGCATGACTATGGAGGAGGGTAGCTTGTCATCGTCCATCTCTCTTAATATGAGACGTTTCCCACAAAGTGTGGTGCAAATGATTAACTTTAGCTGTACCCTACGCGTCTACAAAATTTGTCCGAACCGTTTCAGGAGCCCTTTAAGAGGAAAAAACGAAATAAGGAAAGAAGCAATTTATGATAACTCAAAGGGAAGCTCATCACTTCTCCAATGCGAGATCAGGATGCCTTAGAGCATGCACTTATAAAGCGAGATATAAGAAGGAAGAAGAAGCATGCACTTTGCTGCGGTAAACTAGGTAAACGATGGATCACGTTTTATTATAAGATATCTGCCCAGCGGTAGATTTAGGTACCTCTGGTCTTCTTTAAACCCCTGGGTTCAGCGAGAGCAGGGGTAAAGTAAACTTGTCCGCAATAGAAATTAATAAGAGGCGATTGGAAGATTGGCGGAAGGAAAGTGGGGAAACAACAAACAACGGAGGCGTACAAAAACAAAATTCCCAATAAGGGTTCAGAAAGCTTGGTTATGAGAATTCCTCGTGGGATTTTCTTTCTTTTTTAACATAGGTCATAAGACAATATGATAACAATAGTGCTCTATGCCTAACACGCTACAAGGTAGATAGAGAAAATTAAATAGATGTATACAAGAATGCTAGTAGGAAAATAATTGATAGCATGTCTGAGTAACTCAAGCAGGCTAGGTGATGATTTATCCCCATCCCATTTCAAAGAGAGTGCCAATAGATCATCATCATCATCATCATCATCATCATCATCATCATCATCATCATCATCATCATCACGGGCGGCAGGCCGCACCAACGTTACTAGACTAGGTTCAGTTGTCAAACTCTCCGTAGGCGCCGTACGTACATCGCGGGTGCCCCCTTGTCTTGGTTTGCCGCCAGAGGGCGGGAGCACCGCAGGTAGCTCTACGCGGGCGCAGCTCTGCGTTGGCGAAGGGGCTTGAGTCCTCAGACCTCGCAACTTACGTACTCAGCAAGTGTTTTCACCGATGCGTCTTTAAATGTTTGTATAATCTCGCGTTTAGGAGATTGATTAAAAAAACTTTACGTAGCTGTGAAAATGCTGCTGCGCTGCCCCAGAGTGCGCTGGGGAGTCCTTAGTCCAGGGCCGCAGCAGCCCCGGCCGTCCACTGCGCTCTATATTAACCAGCTGTTGCTGATGAGTAGCTGTAAGTAGCTGATTAGTAGTTGTAATCAGCTGTTGCTGCTTAGTACTAATTAATTATTAATTCGAACGCATGAGACGATGTTAGCGCGACCACACAATGGTCCAAAAAAGTCACGGGAGCCCAAGCGAACCAATCGAGGCAGTTCACGACGCCAGTCAAGGCAGAGTGAATTAGGCGAAATTAATTAAGGCACAGTTAATTAAAATAGAGTTAAGGCACTCGAACCCACGGTCGTTGGTGAGAGTGGAAGCCTCGACCTTTGGTGGTGGCAACGAATTACATAACTAGATGAACTAATTTATTAATGAGTGAATTAAGAAATACACTAACAATTATTGGATAATTATTAATTTATAATGAATTAACTACGCATTACCTAACAGGCGGATTTATATTAATTTGAATATCTCAAAGCTACGGCAAACGTTACCTTGGTTGTGCCCAGCTACGCGGCATTCGCATATTTTAAAACTCTGGCTGAAGTTAGCTGGGACACACGGTATATACAAACTCTCAGCACTTCATTTCGGGATAAAAAAAAATGAAGCTAGCACTATTTCTTTCATCAGAGCACCGCATTCACGAGTGCAATATTGAAACCTACATGAGCTTTGCTCCCTTGCGAGCAGACTTGCACATTCAAAGTAAGTTATCGCTGCAGGAACGGAGCATAAATATGCATTCGTGTCACCAAATAAAATTGGATGATACGGCCCGTAAACTCTTCGAAAAGCACACGGCATTTAAAACGCATAAGAGTGTCGCAAAAATGCATAGAGACTGCAGTAAAACACGCATGTATACAACGCGCCAAAACACATAAACAACGGACAGTGCTTCATCGCCCTGTCCGCGCCGTGCTGACCGAGCAAAGTGCGACAGCAGCGCCACGAGATGCGAGGATCGGTGGTGGGTCCACGCAGTGACGGGAGTTTCAGTCTAGTAACGTTGGGCGGTACCTACGGCTGGTGAGGTTGAAACCCCTCCATACACGTTTCCGCCGACCAGGTTAAGTACCGCCAACTTGCCCTCCTCCTACACGCTCCTCTCCCACTCACCCCCTTAGCTTCCGGCGCCAAGCGGAACTTACGTAGCTGCAGCTTCCTGTTCCGAGTGGAAGTGACGTTTTGTTTTTAGCGTTGTTTACTTTTGCGTCGCTGGAGAGGCATTAATTGCACCAGCTGCGGTTGAAACTGTGAATGCGATTCCATCCAAGAACCACCGCCTATTGTAACCAGCGATCTGCTCGTGTTCGCTGCTTCGCGTCATCCTGCGACCGGTTGTGGCACGAGCGACAACGTACAGTGGAATGTAGTGCCTGGGCGCTTGGAGACCACTGCCGTTTTTCGTGCATTTGGAAAACAGTGACCGCGAACTACTACTTTAGCGGAATTCAACAGCTTGTCCCCTTTGCATTCTTCTAATGGTGACTGCCACTAGAGTCACTGGAAAAATTTTCAGAGTACCGCGTTCGTTTTCCCCGCGCCGCCGGCGTGTTCATTGGCCCAACCGTACCACGTGACTTTGGGGTGCCATATACCTTCCAAGCGCCGGGCGGGCCGGCTGAGTTAGAGCGCAGACAGCGCAGGTTCCCTACGTTTTTTGTGTTCCGATTGTCGCGCTCTCGTTTGACTGCAAGGAAATCATGCCTGGCTGCTGCGCCTTCGGATGCAGCAACCGAACTGAGTCTGGAAGGACTTTTTTCTAGATTCCGACCGGGAAAAACGACCGAGAGCGTCGTTCTGCGTGGTTACGCAGAATCGGCCGGGAGAACTTCAAGCATACAAAATACCCCCGCGTGTTCGAGGCATAAGTAAACCTTGCTTGTGCTTTTCGGCACTGTTTTAGAAGATATTTAAGCGAAGTACACGCGGTGTTAGCGATGCTACGAAAATAGGAGTTCATTGCAGGGATCGTTCGCGTCTTGCACGCTTGACGCGGGTACGCGTGTACTCGTTTGTTGCTCAACACACGCGGTTATTCGTGCTCGTGGCACGCGAAGGCACACTTGTCGCGCGAGAATTCCACGTCCTCACGTGCACCAGGTACTCGCATGATTTCTCCGCGCACGTGAGCGCGCTCTCGCTTCGAGTCACTCGACCGCAATGGCACTTGTTTATCGCAGATCGTGACGATCGCAGTCAATAAAAACATGGTCAATACGAGGCCCATGATACTTCCTTTTTCCCGCTTATCCTTTGCTCATATATACACATGCATTTTGAGGTTGAAACCAACGGCCAGGTAATATACACAACACATGCTTCAAATTTTGAGCTTGTAAGTCGTGCACATGCAATGAACTGAAGTCAGCATACATATGTTTTATGTTGAAATGCTACGGTGTATTCCCAAATAATGTTGTGCTTGATGCATAACAAGAAATGCAAAACAACAGAACACCCAGTAGCTTTAGTTTCACTCTGTCACTACGCATGTTACATAAACCACTCTAAAGTACAAGAATTTTATACATCGCCTAAGTAACTTAGAAAAAAAAAGTGCTGTGTCACCAGCGGGCGTTTCTGCTTTTTTTTTTTACACAGGCAGCAAATCTTGGCAGTCTAAGAAAACAGTCATAAATAAGTTGAGAAGAGTAGCCGCTCATGGTGGGGGGGGGGGAACGCACTAGACAGCCGCGTTCATAAATCGCAATGTAGCAAACTTTCGCCCATTATTAGTGTACAAAAGTACATATACGTTGTTGTAATCGCGCAAACTGGTCATCGAAGTTGGTTTTTACGCCAGCTGTGCACAGATCGTCTTACGATCACAGCCAAACACCGGTGCGCACACGGCAGTCGCAGCATGTCGTGCGTATACGTCGGACGAAGTCGCCCGGCAGAGTCGAGAACGCGCGGTATCCGTTTACAGACTAAATTAAATGTATCCGATTTAGCTTGTGAAATTATGCAATGAACGTACGTGCCTGTGACACTGTCAGGTGTTAGTTTCGTCCTGCTTGGAAACATTCAATAGAAGCCGACAGCGGTCCGCGATGTTCATGCCCAAAAGCACAAGCTTGCCTCATTCCGGCTCGAAGTGACGAAATGTTTCCTTCGTAGATCGCTCCGCGGAAGGGGAAAAAAAACGCGTGCATAAGCTCCCGATAGCAGCGCTAAGCTTCTGCCCACAATCGTAGCACAGTTCCAGCAGTAAACACGATAGGCGTGCAAAACAACCACAGGATGCATTCCTTCGACCAAAATAACACTTTATTTTCGTCCTTAGCAACCATTATCTCCGGGCACAAAGTATTTGTACTCCAGTAAACACTCAACCCGGCGTGTCACCGCATATCAAGCTCTTCCAACACGGCGGCCTTCCCGCGACGCAGTCGGCTTGGAAGGTATATGGTAGCCACTGTAATATGGCGGTGGCCGCCCAGTGTTGCCAGTCAAATACCGAACTTTGCGGTACTCTGAATTTTTTTCCAGTGACTAACTGCCACAGCTCTGCTAAGCACGCGCGGGCGTCTCACCATCGTCTAACAGCAGTCGAAGCGGAAATTCCCGCAACGCAACTCCAGGAAGCGGAAACGCCGGAACCGGAAATACCGGAACCGGATTTGGTGTGAGGGGAGAAGGCGGCGCACAACAAAGGTTGTCGCTACTTAAGAAAGCGGCGGTGGCGCGTGGATGCAGGGGTTTTAGGTGAGGCTGGTGACCCAGCCCACGGTGTTTACGCTCCTGACACTGCCCAGGCGGCGCGACCGAGCAGCGATCGTCAGCGCCTCTTGCGGCACCTTCCGTCAAAACTGACACTGACGGACCGCGCTACTCACGCTGCCCACGCGGATCTGCCAACGTGATCGCTTGTTCATGCTTGTTTTGAAACGAGCAAATGGCGCAAGTTTTGCTGTGTGGTTTCAGACCAATCTTAAAATTAGCCAGTCGGATACGCCCTGCCATTCGTCGTAAAGGGGAAAAGCTCTACGCTGCCGGGCACGTTCACAGCGTGAAATAAGTCGCCGGTGTGACTGTGCTGGCGAAGTAAACAAGAAAACCGAGGGGCCCGATCTTTTTATTACTCATCTCATGAGAACTGAATCATGAGAAGTCTCACTTCCACTAAGGCAAACACAACTGCAGCGTATCTGTAGCCTGCAGGTACACTCAACTATCATATTATGCTTTGATCAAGCAGCTCAATTGCAGTGTGCAGGCATGGCTGAGCTTATTAAGCGTTAGGCGTAGGTAAATAAGGGAAAATCAGACATCCACACGTTCATGCTACAGAGGAAACCTGAACGGGTTCCTCGAAAGAAAAGCCTGAAAGTTGAAGAAAAATTCGTCCTGGTCCGGGACTCGAACCCGGGACCACCGCCTTTCCAGGGCCGCCGCTCTACCATTTGAGCTAACCAGGCGGCTAGCAGATGGCAGGGCGAAGTCGAATTTGTCGACAACACGAAACAAAGGCAAGAGTTTGACGTAATAGTCCTGCGGGAACCCGCAAGGTGGAGATAAGTAATTCATCATCATCATCATCATCAGCCTAGTTACGCCCACTGCAGGGCAAAGGCCTCTCCCATACTTCTCCAACTACCCCGGTCATGTACTAATTGTGGCCATGTTGTCCCTGCAAACGTCTTAATGTCATCCGCCCACCTAACTTTCTGCCGCCCCCTGCTACGCATCCCTTCCCTTGGAATCCAGTCCGTAACCCTTAGTGACCATCGGTTATCTTCCCTCCTCATTACATGTCCGGCCCATGCCCATTTCTTTTTCTTGATTTCAACTAAGATGTCGTTTACCCGCGTTTGTTGCCTCACCCAATCTGCTCTTTTCTTATCCCTTAATGTCACACCCATCATTCTTCTTTCCATAGCTCGTTGCGTCGTCCTCAATTTCAGCAGAACCCTTTTCGTAAGTCTCCAGGTTTCTGCCCCATATGTGAGTACTGGTAACACACAGCTGTTATACACTTTCCTTTTGAGGGATAGTGGCATCCTGCTGTTCATGATTTGAGAATGCCTGCCAAACGCACCCCAGCCCATTCTTATTCTTCTGGTTATTTCAGTCTCATTATCCGGATCCGTGGTCACTACCTGCCCTAAGTAGATGTAGTCCCTCACCCCTTCCAGTGCTTCGCTACCTATCGTAAACTGCTGTTCTCTTCCGAGCCTGTTAAACATTACTTTAGTTTTCTGCAGATTAATTTTCAGACCCACCCTTCTGCTTTGCCTCTCCAAGTCAGTGAGCATGCATTGCAATTGGTCTCCTGAGTTACTAAGCAAGGCAATATCATCAGCGAATCGCAAGTTGCTAAGGTATTCTCCATCAACTTTTATCCCCAATTCTTCCCACTCCAGGCCTCTGAATACCTCCTGTAAACATGCTGTGAATAGCATTGGAGATATCGTATCTCCCTGTCTGACGCCTTTCTTTATAGGGATTTTGTTGCTTTCTTTGTGGAGGACTACGGTGGCTGTGGAGCCGCTATAGATATCTTCCAGTATCTTTACATATGGCTCATCTACACCCTGATTCCGTAATGCCTCCATGACTGCTGAGGTTTCGACTGAATCAAACGCTTTCTCGTAATCAATGAAAGCTATATATAACGGTTGGTTATATTCTGCACATTTCTCTATCACTTGATTGATAGTGTGAATATGGTCTATTGTTGAGTAGCCTTTACGGAATCCTGCCTGGTCCTTTGGTTGACAGAAGTCTAAGGTGTTCCTGATTCTATTTGCGATTACCTTAGTAAATACTTTGTAGGCAACGGACAGTAAGCTGATCGGTCTATAATTTTTCAAGTCTTTGGCGTCGCCTTTCTTATGGATTAGGATTATGTTAGCGTTCTTCCAAGATTCCGGTACGCTCGAGGTTATGAGGCATTGCGTATACAGGGTGGCCAGTTTCTCTAGAACAATCTGACCACCATCCTTCAACAAATCTGCTGTTACCTGATCCTCCCCAGCTGCCTTCCCCCTTTGCATAGCTCCTAAGGCTTTCTTTACTTCTTCTGGCGTTACCTGTGGGATTTCGAATTCCTCTAGGCTATTCTCTCTTCCACTATCGTCGTGGGTGCCACTGGTACTATATAAATCTCTATAGAACTCCTCAGCCACTTGAACTATCTCATCCATATTAGTAACGATATTGCCGGCTTTGTCTCTTAACGCACACATCTGATTCTTGCCTATTCCTAGTTTCTTCTTCACTGTTTTTAGGCTTCCTCCGTTCCTGAGAGCCTGTTCAATTCTATCCATATTATAGTTCCTGATGTCCGCTGTCTTACGCTTGTTGATTAACTTAGAAAGTTCTGCCAGTTCTATTCTAGCTGTAGGGTTAGAGGCTTTCATACATTGGCGTTTCTTGATCAGATCTTTCGTCTCCTGCGATAGCTTACTGGTTTCCTGTCTAACGGAGTTACCACCGACTTCTATTGCGCACTCCTTAATGGTTCCCATGAGATAGTCGTTCATTGCTTCAACACTAAGGTCCTCTTCCTGAGTTAAAGCCGAATACCTGTTCTGTAGCTTGATCCGGAATTCCTCTAGTTTCCCTCTTACCGATAACTCATTGATTGGCTTCTTGTGTACCAGTTTCTTCCGTTCCCTCCTCAAGTCTAGGCTAATTCGAGTTCTTACCATCCTATGGTCACTGCAGCGTACCTTGCCGAGTACGTCTACATCTTGTATGATGCCAGGGTTCGCGCAGAGTATGAAGTCGATTTCATTTCTAGTCTCACCATTCGGGCTCCTCCACGTCCACTTTCGACTAACCCGCTTGCGGAAAAAGGTGTTCATTATCCGCATATTATTCTGTTCTGCAAACTCTACTAATAATTCTCCTCTGCTATTCCTAGAGCCTATGCCATATTCCCCCACTGACTTGTCTCCAGCCTGCTTCTTGCCTACCCTGGCATTGAAGTCGCCCATCAGTATAGTGTATTTTGTTTTGACTTTACCCATCGCCGATTCCACGTCTTCATAAAAGCTTTCGACTTCCTGGTCATCATGACTGCATGTAGGGGCATAGACTTGTACCACCTTCAATTTGTACCTCTTATTAAGTTTCACAACAAGACCTGCCACCCTCTCGTTAATGCTATAGAATTCCTGTATGTTCCCAGCTATTTCCTTATTAATCAGGAATCCGACTCCTAGTTCTCGTCTCTCCGCTAAGCCCCTGTAACACAGTACATGCCCGCTTTTTAGCACTGTATATGCTTCTTTTGTCCTCCTAACCTCACTGAGCCCTATTATATCCCATTTACTACCCTCTAATTCCTCCAATAACACTGCTAGACTCGCCTCACTAGATAGCGTTCTAACGTTAAACGTTGCCAGGTTCAGATTCCAATGGCGGCCTGTCCGGATAAGTAATTAAAGAAGGGAAAATCAGAACTCCACCCGTTCGTAGCAATTGCTAGAAATTAAACCGTAGGTGTTCTTATCCAACCATTTGAGCTACCGTAGACCCGTGCCGTAGACAAAACGTGTCCTTCTGTGGTGCTGTTTTGACACGCTTGCAATGCCTCATTGGCCAGGGATGATAGGCGCCATATCTTTTAAAATTACTAAAAGGCTCTTGTAAACAACTTGCAGAAAATTTTTATTAGACTGCTATTAGACAAGCAACCGCAGTACTTTGTTTACAACTGCCGAGGAACCGGCACGACCAAACTTGGGCCGCTCCTGCCTCCAAGGCTCGGGTGACCGTATCCGGCAACCTAAACCCAAGCAGAGCCATACAGGCTGTATGGCTCTGCGTGATGATACAGCGTGAAGTGCTGAGCGACTCACGCAAGCCAGAACACCTGCAGCCACCACGCAGCACGCCTCGTATACAGCAAAATAAATAGCTCTAAAAGATATGGACAATTTGCAAGAATATGTAAGTCGGCTGCCCGGCAAGACTCTTTCTTGACCAAAAACTTGAGTCTACTGACTACAATACTTTCTAGTGCGATCCTCCAGGAAGGAAGCGCGAGCACAAAACCACGGCCGGCCAGGAAATCTGGAGTCGCAGAGCAGGCAGCCCTGCACGGCCGTTACAGCCTTTGACGCAGCAGTACCGCCGTCCCCAGGCTTTTTTTCCTGGGCTGTTTTAGATGTCTTGCACATTTGCCATCGTAAAGCAGCGATATGAGGACGTTTACCCGCAGGACGGTGGCGCACGTGGTTCAGAAGTTTCAAGTCACACGCGGTATGGGGTAGTGGGCTCATGAGCCGGAGCGCCCTATGCATTGCAGCGAGGCGGCGAGCATGCGGCGAGTGTGGACGGGACGCGGATTTCGGTGGCGGCGCTGTAGTCGCGTGGGCTGGCTCCCTCCGCTGCTTCGCCATAGAATAAAGTGCTTCGCGCGCTTGTTCATGCGGGCTTGATTCGCGACGTTGGCTGTTTTTTGGTGTTTTAACCTACCGTTCGAGTCTGTTTCGCGCGCAGTCGGCCGAACACGTGAGCAGTAGGAAGGTCGAAACGTCAACGGCAGCGACCCTGCTTCGCTCCCGGCTGTGAAACAGGATGTAAGTGGAAAAAAGGAAAGCAGCCGTCGTTCACCGCGCCGAAAGATGAATAAACACGGCGAATTTGGGAAGGCAACTTGCACCGCCAAGACAAAAAACTCGACGAAACATGTGCGGTTTGTGTGCGAAACACGCTAAAAGAGTAGGTGGATTTTTAAGCGATTCAACTGCAGATGGCCTAAGGGTTACGATATCTATAGCACACTATCACTGCTGGATTATCTTGTCAGCCAGGGATTTAGGTATGTTATGACATACAGGTTAAGCCAGGATTCGCTGGAAAACTTTTTCGGTATAGTCAGGCAATCATGAAGGTCTAATGTCCACCCACAACACCAACGCAGTTTCTAATTGTCGTTAATTGCCTATCCTTTTATAACCTTGCGAAAATAGTACGCTCAGGCAATGCTGACTTTAATGGAGCTAGTGGAGAAATGAGTTCTCTCCCGAGTGCGCAAGATGCTCCAGCTCAATAAGCCAGGGCTGCTGCAATCGACCATCTCATTGAGGAAGGAAACCTAGCTTCAGCCGAGCGCATGCTTCGTAGTATTCCTGCTGAGCACAGAGAGTTGGTGGAGCAGAAGAGCGACGACCGTCTAATACATTACATGGCAGGATATGTTGCTCGAAAGTTTCTGAAGTGTTATGACTGCATGTCTTGCAAGGCCTTTCTTATGGAAACCCCCAATACGGAAAGCAGAAACTCTGAGTTCACTGTGACATGCGACAAGGGAGGGTTGTTATATCCTTCGCTGGAGCTTTTCAGGGCAGTGAAGAAGTTGGAGGACATCTTCACTGTGTTCTTCAGTGAACTCTGCAGTGACAGCATGGTGGATGTAATGTTGCTAGTGAAGGAGAACTTCGGCTACGCCTTAGGCTGCAGCCAGCACTAAGATACGCTCACAACAAAGTTGACCAAGTTCTATGTGCTGACCAGGCTGCACTTCTATGTAAAATGGATCAACCAATCGCGACAGGAACGGCGTAAAAAGAAATTGCACGCGAAGATAAGCCGTTCCTCATAGTGCCTCTCTCGTAGCAGCCATGCACATTGAGAAAGGAGTAGCTGCCCATCTTTTGTACCAATAAAGAGTTGTTTGTGGCTACCACGAGTTCTCTTTATTTTGCTGTGTTACGAAATTTCGCTATCCCTGGTAACCACTACGACCGCATAATAGTGGCATCACCATAGGATTAACTCCCTAGCTTTCAGTGGATATATGCTTTCGTAAACAAAATCGCAGTTAAAGGAATAAGACCTCATCATATCTGGCCTCTGTTCCGAATGTGTTAGTACACGCGCCGCAATTGTTTGGCTCACTTGAACTTGTGAATGCAATTGGGTCCTGACCATATAAAAAGTGTTAATGGCAAATGAATTAAGCAAATTACCCATTCACATATTTGCCTCTTCTACGGTGTTCGCGAGCTTTTAGTTTAGAAATCAGTCGCATCGTTGTGCGGCCGTTAGTCTGCACTCCTTGGGTCGGCTTTATTTTCACGCAAGCTTGAACAACGTCCGTCTTTCCACCTTTCTCTGCGCCTTGTCTTAATTTCAGATGAAGTTTTCAGAAAACATGCTACGGAGCTGCGCGCTTTCTTTTTTCGGCATGACACGAAGCGCACACGGCTTTCTCTACGTTGAAAATACTCAGTTTCGCGTTCCGTACAGCCCATGCTCTAGTGGCGCCATCTGGCGGCGTCGACGTGAGATGCCACACCCGCGGGCTCTCCCTGACCCCACTACCCCCTTCTAGTTCACTATTGGCGGCGAGGAGTAACGGAGTCGCCATCTATCGGAAGCGCCTCGCTGGCGTAGTATGAGGGATCATGCGGCGCGCTCCTCATAGGTTTTGCTGTCAGCGCTCACTGAAAACACCACGCGCGAGCTCTCCCGGACATTTCTATAAGTACTTTCGAAACGAGAGAAGTTTCTTACTGTCTAAACAATAATCTTGGGCAAACTGAAAGCACACAATCGTTTACAGACGCTATCTCCTTACCGAATACGTACAGTGAACGCCACTGCGCGCGGTCGCCGCGATGGAGTCTCCCGAACTGGCTTCTTGCGTGAAAGGTAGGTAGACGCTGAGAGCAAACTATGTGAAATATGTTCTTATAGTGTTTGTATAACTAAATGGAGCGTAATAGAACGACGCCTCAATGCAGCGATCGCGCAGATTCGCAGCGACCGACTGAGCGTCTGCATGCTTGTCCGCGCACTGTTTCGCTTTCTCCGCGCGCGCGTTTTCGCACCGTGCCATGAGCTTTAGGCCGCAGAATATGAGCATTTGACAGTATACAAGCAACCATTGTTGCGTGGGCGCTATTAGAGCTGTTCAAAAACAATTTCATTGTAGAGACTTCGACGCCTGTGATGTCCCGTCGCGACGATTCAATCTTTTTTTTTCTTCTAAATTCTTTGACCTTTCAATATTATTTTTCGAGTTGCGTCGCACTGTATGTTTATCGGTGTTCTCAGCGTGCAATATCCCGCTGCTCCTTTTTTGTAATCCAGTGCATTAATTCATAACACAAACATGACCATATGCCATGCTTTTTTTAAATGTGCTTCTTACCGCTGCCTTTCCACTCCACTGAACTTGCGAGTATCTATAGCATCGACAAGTTCATAGACCAAACCGTCATGACATTAGTCGGGCAGCGGACTCGGGCGAGCGTCTCAGTGCGCGTTTTCAGAACATCGCAGACCGGGCGCCGTAGTAGAAATCTTCCTCGCGTCGGTGCTTGCTGCATACCCGAGTTGTAGCCGACGACTGTTTGCCGATTTTATGTTTCGCGAGCCAAGCTTCACGCAGCTTCTTGTCCTGCAGCTACGTGTGAATAAGGCTGACACCGGCCTCCGTTACGTGCGTACGGCCCTGCATGCGGAACCGAGCAGTAGACTACCATATATGTTGCGCGCCTTCAAAGGCAGCCACTACCTATTGTAGTGCTTTGAAGCGTTGTAACGGAGACACTCGAGGTGGGAAAATTTCGCCACTAAATGAGGACCGCAGCGTACGAAGGAATTTAAACTCGTTTTCAGCTCGCTTCGGCGCGCCCGAAGCAGCCGACGCGGCCGCTATGTCCACGTGATCCCTCCTAGCATGTCACGCCGACGGTGGCGCCAGATTTTCCAGTGGTGGAGCTCGAGGCCATAGAGTTTCTCACTACATTACCTAGAGGGAAATCTGGCGCTGCTGCGCTGTGGTATGCATGGAAATGGCGGTATATTATGGATTCGGATTGGCATCGTTCTCGTAGAGACAGGACACCTTGAAGACGCGCTTGGCAAGTACCGTTCCGTCTGTCACAATGATTCATTTTCTACTAGAACAGCACGTGAAAAGATGTTTTCGCTTTATTATTACGCGAAAACATTTTTTGTTTAACTATGAGAACTTGTTATTGTGTGTACGACTACATGTTACGTAAAAGGTATCAGCGGGCCGCTAAAGTTGGAGGACAGACGACAAGGTTCGCGCTCGCTTTGAAACAGTTGGTCGTCTGTTCTTGCTTTTCTTCGCTTGGTCATGCATTGTGGGTGAGTAAAGATGTAATATGCGTGAATGGAAACATTTTATGAAGATTTTACTTTGAGAACGCGTTATTTGCGTAGCCATATCCACGTTTTAGACGAAGCCTTTTACAACACCAGCCAACACGAGCCTCGCAGACTAATGTACCGTCATTACCATGACGGCACGGTGCTCCCTTACGAAACTCCCATAGACGGTGGCGCCAGATTATCTTCTAGGTGTTATAGTGAGAAACTCTATGCTCGAGGCCAATAATCAGTACCAGAGTTGCACTTTCGACGCTACAGGTGGCGCGGCCGTCGCCGGGAAACTCCACTTTCAGGAGCGTTTAAGCGATCGTTAACGCGGTGAAACCACGGTCTACATAATCCTTTAGATGCGCTTCTCAAAGGTTGGTTGTCTGACTCTAGAATAGCTGTCGGCTATAAGGCCTGCAAATATACGCCGAGCTAAGATCCAGGCTAATGGCCTTCGAGATTGTCATGCACACGTGATGGAGATTTCGGAAGCTACGCAAGGTAGCGCCCAGTGGTTCTGCCATAGAGTTTCATGGTTCTGCAGCCACACTCGCGACCGACACTACTATTTCAGAGTAGAAAAGGGAAAGGGCAGGGTAGTTGCTTTTCTGCTCATGCGGCAGGCATCTAGTAAAAGCGGCAATGCTTTTGCGTACTGAGGGTGCCTGAAGTACGTCCTGACTGCCATGCTTTGATTGCGAGAAGCAGCCACAAACACTGCGACAAATTTAGCATGGTGTTGCATCTCGCTTGGCAACACTCGTACTGCGCATGCGCGCGTTTTCACACAATTTGCTGCGACTGTTGAACTTGCGGTGTCGGGTAATTCTAAATTGTTTTTGTGTCACCGTGCACTGTGTCGCGATTACTTGGATGCTTGAAATTAATACGCTCGCGGATCAACACCCTTTGTAGCTTATTTTACTTAGTTGTCGTTTCACAGTGTGCACCCGTATTAGGTAGTTGCTTAGCCGTGACACCCATGGGGACCTACTGTTATGCACATGTGCAAAAGAGCGCACGATCGAGCTAAGCACAACATTTGATTCTTGATCATAGATATAAAGCCAGCAGCTTCCCAAAGCGGCAATGTTTGGGAACCAGAATCCGTTCGGGACTACTACAGGATTTGGAACGGGTAAGTGTCGTTGTCTTGATTCCGCACTTCATCGCCCTGCGCTCTGCTTTCTTATTCTACACTTTTCTCTCCTTGAATCGGTGTGTTGTGATGCAATCATTTAATCGCACAAGAACTGTTTCTGTGTGCAAATGTGCTTGTGTGGCTTCCTTCTTCTCTTTACAGGGAGTACCTTTGGGTCTACACAGCCAACGCCATTTGGGCAAAGTATGTTGTCAAGCCCGTGTTTCTGCGCTTTAACTTAAGCCCTGCGTATATTTTTTCTCGTTGCATCTTTTTCTAACCCGCGAATTGTGCTATGGCTAGCAGATTCTGCCTATGTATTACGACTGTTGGGCCTTCTGAATGAGCTGCATTCGTTGCCTAAAGTTTTGAAGCCGCTGCGCGCATTAGCTAAGGTACACATTCGCGCTCGTTCCACCCTGGTGGACCATCCTGAACCTACAGCGCAGTGAGGTTTACCAGGAACCAGTGGCGTATATCCAGAAAGTGTTTTTTCGGAACGGGGGTGGCATAGGTGGGGAGAAAGGGAGAAGGCCGCATACTAACAAATTTCGGATGGGGGGGGGGGGCACATGTCTAATGTGTCACCTTCTGGCTACGCCACTATCTGGAACCTTTGGTGTGCCTCTCGTACTGCACAGGGCGAGAGAGACAGCTTTCGTTGCTGCTATGACTTTTGACGGCACAAAGACTGTCGTAACTGTTGTGAACGATAAGGGAAACTAAGGGGCCCGGTTTTTGTTATTCACAGCCACATAAAGTCAAGGAAAAAATAGGGGAAATTAGTTTTTATCTTTAACTGAAATGTTTAAATAAGCCAATGGGCATGAACGTCTTATAAAAAACAGCTTGTGCCAGTGGGAGCAGAAACCACATTTCCTGCATTTCACATGCAGTGCTCTACTAATTGAGCTGTGGCGACGGCTGCTCTCAGTCCAAATTTTTTTATGTTTGTGGAAGTGTACAAGGTCTGGTCCTGGAATCTGATTTTGTGTCAGTGTCGCTCGTAAGTTTTCGGAAGCTTCGAGCTGAAGTTGCCCTTACATCATCTGTTACCTGAGCTTGGGGATCGACAAAAGTCAACCCAGGAATGGGTCCTAAGTGTGCGGCTCCTGTCAGATGCTTGACACCTCCTTTGGCTGTGCCCTCAAACATGGGTGATCAGACTCAATATCTTAAAAAGGCTAAACTGAAGCTAGATACCTAAAAACTACACCCATTAGATGATGGACAAAAAGTTGTTGCAGTTCCTGCACGATGCAGAGTTACGAGCTTTTATTTGATTTTCTTTTATTCCCCATATGCTTTGAGGCAAATCCTCCCCCCTTCCCGCCAAAAAATACGCTGTTGTCAGTTTAATTGTTGTCACTTGTGCAGTGGCTTCGAAATGTTTGGGCAGGCTGGTAGAGACTTGGACTTTTTGGCAAAGTAGGTTAAAACCTTAAGGCATCAGAGGTCACATAAATTTGAAATCGGTGCTGTGCAGCAGCTATAAGGAGGCCTATGTGTATTGAGCCATGACTTCACACAGATAATCCGAGCCCATTGAAAATGTGTTTTCAAAACATGATCACACCAACCCCTGTATTGTAGAACATTCCCCCACTCTACAAGGGGAGTATGGCAGCGCGATTCAAAGACGGGACAAAAGAAGACACATAGGCACACACACACTTGTTTTGTCCAGTCTTTATAAATTGCGCTACCGTACTCCCCTTGAAGATGCATTACCAACAAGCCCACATTGCAACCCCTGCTCTACATTCCACTTCGACTCAAGAAAGTTTATATCAACGCTACCCTTAGAGTCAAGTGGTCATTGTGCTTCGTGATTATCCACGGTAGTTCTTGAGAAGTATAGCGTCTTCATTGGTAGAGTGGAAGAAGTTCGAGTTAATAATTGTTTGATAATATGGGGGTAAGTTTTGCCTGTGAAAATGTGGCTTTTGACCCTCCTACACCTCTTGAATGTGCAGGCATTCATTGGTCAGGGAGGGTTTCATTGCTTTATATTCTCTTGACCTGTGCCTTGTACTACTACAAGTTTCTGTTTCCAAGCTGTACTTGTGCATTCTCACTATTTTGGCGTGCACAAAATACTGTGCCTTTTCTGTAAGAATCTTGTCTATTCTAGATAAGGATCGCTGTGAGTACTTTTTCATGTGCGTTGATCTGTGCACAGTGCTGTATAGCATGCAGTGCTCTGTAGTGTGCAATAATAGGGTGACAGCATGAGCGATGTGAATGCTGTGCTTGTGTCTGGCTGCTCCATGTCAGCTGATATACATTTTTAGAAAGACCATTTTTTCTGGCCACTACTCTTCCTTAATTTATTTATTTGGTCTTTGCCATCCTTTTACCATTACAATATACAGCGTCATGTTGCAGTTGCACTTCTTGTGTAATAGCAAATTTAAATGCCATATTGCATTGAGAATTATCGCTAAGAAAGGACAAACTCTTATCACCTTCACGAACATGCAAGGCCAACGAAACCAACAACTAGCCCTCCTTAAGCATAAGAAGTTTCATTTTTCAATGGCAAACTGTTTTGTTAGTTGATTGAATGGTATGGTGCTTAGAAAATTTTGATGTTCAGCTTAGACTGTGTAGACTTCAGGGTCTACAGGATCGTGCATAAGGCAAAGATTTATCCTGTTGAGGGCGATTCGCACTAGCTTGCACCCAGCTCAGTCAGCTTAGCTCTTGTTACAAACCTCTGCTCTGAGTGAACCGCAGGTTTGATCCTTGACCACTGAAGTCCCATTCTAATGGTGATAGAATTCAGAAATGCATTTGTGATTATTTCGCCGTTTGAGTGTATGGATAGTTTTTCTGCACTGAGCTTTAGTGCTTGAAAAAAAAGAAAGCTGTTTACATAAAGAAAACTTTGTTTTAGAAGAAAACTTGTGAAAACCTAAGAGTGCCGTGTTTTTCGATTCTTGCAGGTTTTAAAAATCATGATTCACTCATCTTTTTGTTTCTTTCATCAACCAAACCATTTCTTTATCACACAGCAATGTGCAGCTATATTTAGACCTTGCTCTGCATTATACTATATAACTATACTTTCCACATGCACATACAGTCAAATTCAGTTCATTCTCTTCTCATCACTGCCATGATCGCACAGGTTCTGTGGTGCATAGCTATTCCTGTACATGACTGGGTTGAGGAAACTGTCATGGTTACAGCAGTGGCTGCTCAGCATACGTATATGACTCTGGTGATGCAAAACAAGTCCACTGTTGACCATGATCCACTAGGGACAACTCTGTCACGTGGCTGCTGTAGTTGCCAAGCAAATTTTGGTTGGTGGCAGGTCAAGCAGCTTCTTACCTTAAAGCAAACTACATGCCAGGGTTGGTACTGGTTATGTTCTTTGTCACAGGGTTATGCCACACTTGGCTTGCACATTCACTGTATCAGACAATTATTTTTTATTTGCACATGTTCACATTAAAAAAATATAATTTATCTCAGTTTCATGTACGAGGAAACAGTGTTGCAAAAAAGAAGAGTACCTGACCCAACCACCTGTATTCTTTAACAGCCACAATAAATAATACAAGCACGTTTAAATTGGCTATTCACAGCTTTTGGTTAGCAGCGCTTGTTAATTTCTATTTTGTTCTTGTTTTGCATTTATTGTCAGCTACTGTTTTCACTTTAATCCTGAGGACTTAAAGGGCATAGAGCTTCATACAATAATTACTCGAGGGAACTCCGGTGCTAATGTCAGTGGTAGCTGCAAGTAGGGCGGTTCAGCCAGCATGGGAATAGTGGTTAGTGCATGAATTTGCTTAAGCTTTGTCCTGTTTTCACATGGCTTCGTGACTTTTAAAACTCGTTATTTTCAACAAAGCATTGTGTACTAAATATATAAATAAACATTATTAAAGTTGTCCAACGGCAGGATTCGAACACAGAACCTCTAGCACAGAAGCTCGATGTTGAAACCATTATGCCGCAGATGCATGCATCAACAAGCGGCATAGAACGGCCTTATGAACTTCTTGCGGGCAAGCCAGTGCTTTGAGACGTTTGGCGCATTTCGATTTGGCCACCTCGAGAGGCTGAACCGCTGCAAGTAGCAGCGATTGTGCATGTTTGCACTCTTCTGCATTTAGAAAAGTATAGATTGCACTAAAATTTAGGACAATTGAGGCAGATAAACTGTAACAAACAAAGCCACAGGGATGCCTGAATCCACAACCCAAAGATCAAACAAATCCGTGTACTGCCCATAATTCCCGTGGTGGCTGAACGATTGCAGTGCCCGTGTTCCCTCTAGTAATTATTGTAGGAGATTTTATGCTAAAGGGGTCCTGAACCAAACCTCGGGATTGGTGAAAAAACATAATCTGCAGGTATCACTTGCTGCTGTGAACATTGCAGCCAAATTGTGCAGTCATGTGCAGCACGGGGAGCTCACAAGTGGAGCGGGAAGGGAACACTCTATTTTCAAACGAGGCCCTCTCCACACCCATTTCGAAGATGCTGGTGGCTTGCAAATGTTGTCACATGCAAGATCCACATAGATGGCTGCTATTGGCTGATACCTGAAAAAAAGAAAAAAGAAATGTGTTTGGATAACTGTGCTTTTCCAACTGTTACTGTGTATATTTATAGACCCAGTTTAATAAACAAGCTGAAACAAGAGAAATGTGGGGTTTCAAATTTCAATAAGAATTACCTACTTCTGGCAGAAACCGACTATTGTCTGCTTGCACTCGGCTGTGGCCACCTGCATCGGAATTAGAGTTTGGCCACACTCCTTATCAGTGTCGTAACTGTTAGGTCTTGCTGATTTTGATTAATTTTGAACACTCAACTAGCCTTGGACCAGGCAAAACTTAAGGTCAGGCCACACATGCGCTTGCCAGTGCCCACTTACTCCTGGCTGCTCCTGGCTAGATGCCTTGAAAAACATCACTTTGTAATGAGCTATTGACAGTGCTTAAAAATTTGTAATTTGGATGTAGCAATTCATCGGTAAAGGTGGTGCATGGCAAAGGTGATTTGGGCCACATATTACAGCCAGATGGGAGCACATGAGCATGAGTGCGCCCTTCATGTTCTATCTAGCACAAAGCAAGCATTGCCCATGTGCACTACAGTTCCATGTAGCTACATCTCCTACATAGTGTAGATACCACGGCCGCCGTGGGGTGCTGCAACGAGCCCGCTTGCTTTAGCTCGCTGAGGACAACCACATTTGGTGTTAGGCTCGTTGTACGTGCCATAATTGGAAATAGTGGTGTCTACACGAACATTCAAAACCAAATTTGAACTGCACACCATGGTGACCTTTAGTAGGTGGAGCATTGTGGGCACGCCCTGCTCCGCCATAGCCTTCGCAGCGCAAGGCATTGAAAAAGGACCGGGAGCACCGTGAAGGGAAACACAGGCGATCTTTGATTGCCAATAACACTGCTTCTGCTGAAACCATTGGAGCACTTTATGCTGAAAATTATTTCTGAAATAGTCTAGTTTAACTTCAAATGCATTTCTCGACTTCTATAAGAAGCCTTTCAGGGCCCCTTTGAAGGTATTGAAGTAAGTGGAATGGGACATATAATATTTAAGCAAAAATGGATAAACATTGGAAGTGCGCACTTGTGCACACACATGCACATGGGTCATTTAGCTTCTGTGAAGTACTGGTCATGCAATTGTTCATCGCAGATACAGTGCAGGATCCAAAACTGTATAATAATAAATTGCAATTGACTTGTACTTATTGTGCTCAACAGCAGTGTGACATCACGGAATATGTATGGAAATTCTATGAAGGTATGCAATAGCATGCTGTAACACGCACTGGCAAAATGTTGCACTATTGCATGTGAAGCAAGATGTTAAGGTTCTTTTCAAGACTGCATAATCTCCAGGCATACCTTGAACAGCTAAAGCAGTAGAAAAGGCCTACAAAAAAGTGCTTAAAGAGTTTGATGTGGTTTTCACATTGTACTATTGTACTGCATGATTAGTAGCCATATTAATATAATCTTAAGCATAGAAAAGAAGAACCAGAAGGAGAAATTCTGAGGCCTCCCTGACACTTTCTGTGCTATTATTTACAGCCGGCAGTGCTTTTGGGACCTCGGCCTTTGGTGCCACATCAGCGCCCAGCACAAGTGGTGGTGGCCTCTTTGGGAGCACAACTCAACAGACTGGGAGCCTGTTCGGCAGCACAGGCTCTACTTTTGGCCAACCTTCAACATCAGCCACACCTGGCTTTGGTAAGGCTGGTTGGCACATCACTATTGTCTATGTTTGCACAAATGCTGCAGGAGCAACTTGAGTCTTTCCTCACTACAGCAAAGGGGATAATTTTTGGTAGATCAGTATTTCTATCGGAAGAAATATTAGGAGCAACATCTGGGGTGATAAATCAACTGGTAGTTTAATTGTTTGTGTCTTTATGGGAGTAAGAAAAGTTTTGAACATTAATTATGTGAAATTTCCAAGACGACTCAACAAAAGAACATGAGAAAAATAATCTTCAAATGTACTGGAGAGCTGTTTGGGCGAAGCCGTGAAATGTAGAATGCTGTGCACTATGCCAGTGGCCCCCGCCCCATATTCAAGCTAGGGTGTGCTAAAATCTTTTCGCTCATTAAGTGCTGACTTGAAAAATAAGAACTACTATAAGGGATAACAGTTTTGATGTGATGTGCCTTAATAGCTTGGTTAGAACATGAATATGGTGCGAAGTCTTATTCAGTAAAACTGGTGATGGTAGTGTCTACAGTCATCTACATTGGGATGAGGACTTGCCATAAGCCAAAAAGTGACAATTATTCAGGACAACCTGAGACCGTCAAGATGTCCTAAAGGGTTGATCCAAAGCTTTATTTTTTTGCTATCCCCCTGGATGGGTTTGGTGTGGATGCTGGATCAGCCCGTATCTCACTTGTTATATTTGTGCGTATACTATATCATAAACATTATGCACGTGCTTATGCAAGCTTCAGCAAACCAGCCTATGTCAGCACTGAGCACTGATCAACAAAGTAATGCCAGTGAGCACAACTCAGTTCTGCATAATCAGAATAAATCCGAAGGTAAAACCTGTACTTATAATGTCAGCTCATAGGCATCTTTGAAGCACACAAACCTCTTAGGATATTCAGCAGCTTCTTTGAATTTCTTATACAGGGTTTCTACCAACAGGTAAAACCGGGAATTCTCAGTGATTCTAAATAGTCTGGAAATACTCGGGGGGAATTTATGCTTCTATCAGGGATAATTAGCTGTTTTTTTTTTTTTAAAGGGAATGAAAGTCTCGGTAATGCTGGCTTGAGTAACGGAGAGGAATCGTAATGAATCGTCTTTGACGCCGTGCCGTCAGGTGGAGGAGTTGCCAGTGTACATACAGTCAACAACTGGCTTTCCGAATGCCCGATCATTAGCATGGCTTCGCGGCACCACCATACAGTCAATGTATAAGAACGTCTGACATTTCGGAGGCAAGAACCCTCCGCCGTCCGATTATTCGGACATTTTGTTGTGACTGCAGATCCAAAGTGGCATTCATCAAAGCCACCACCGCCGCCGTTTTGATCACCTCGCTGCCTCGAAACGGCACTCTCGCATGCGGATCCGCTGGCAGCCGTCACCACCACCGCGGCAAACGCTAGGCCTAGCTGCTTCGACGTTAACTATTGAGCTTCTTGCCGTTCAGCGCCGTGTTTTTCATTGAAAGAATTCACCGCTGTCAGCAATAGCACCGACTGCACCTCTGTGGTCGTTACGATTGGCTTCGAAGCTCGGAAAGCACGGCGCGTTGGATATGCCGGTTCCCGAAAGTCAGCTTCGCCTCAACACAGGAATGTTAAGCCGTGAAGGATACGCGAACATATTGCGGTGAAGCATAACAAGCGTGGGAAGGGGCAAGTGTCACGGGACGCAGTATGTATCCCTTAATTATATACGCGTGCACCTGCCATCTCCTGTCACAGTACCAGGACCGATATGCCTAGTAAGTCTACTGGCATGCGTCGTTGAATGTGCCTGTGGCAATTTGAGCCCTTAAAGGCAGTAAAAGACATACATTCATTTTTTCAAACTGACCGATTTTTCGGACGTTTTTGTGGCCCCTAGGGAGTTCGAAAAATCGGACGTTGACTGTACAACTGCCCAAGAACTGCCCAAACGGTCTGTGGGGCGAATGCATGGCGGAACGGGGCCGAGAACAGAAAGTACCGTCGCATTGAAGAATGATAGGGAAAGGAGCTGTGCCGCCTCTTATTTGAAGGAGCTTGAGCTCAAAAAGCAATATGTTCGCTGACTTAGAGATGCAGGTGATCCTCATTCAAGCCAAAATAGACTCTTTAAATCGGTGAAATGCAACACTGAGGTGTGAACATCTCGGCGAACTTTTATGGTCGGGCACAGTGTGTGAAGCTCGCAAGCAGAGCATGAAGTCACCATTTTCTCGAACGCTTTCTTTTCAACAGAAGCCTTCTCCTTACTCTGTTAGGGTTGCTATATTTTGTCATATAGCAGATTCCCATATGCGGCTACCGTATTTACACGATTGTAAGTCGACTCGAATGTAAGTCGACCCCCCCATATCGCTTGACCGGAAAAAAAAAAAAAAAAAAACCCGAGGGCGCATTCAATAACGAAAATTTATTAGTAGCCGACATGGTCACTGGACTACTCGTCTTCACTAGTGCTGCCATCGTCATCGTTGCTGCGGTCCCACAGCGCGTCGTGGTCCAGCGAAATTTCAAATTTGGCAAACGACCGCACCAGGACATCTTGCAGAACAGCAGCCCACGCCAAATGCACGCAACCACACGCAGCCGTCAGGGAGGCTCTTTTGACAGGTCCGGTTGGCGTAATTTCGCAGTCTTCTGCCGCCAGCCACTCTTTGTACTCACGGCGGAGCAGAACCTTAAAATTAAGGCGAAGGTCCGGGCTTGTTTCATGACCACGTCGCACTTCAATGGCAAGGACCGATCACGCATTTCAGCAACGTACGCCGCAAGCTTAGCCTACAGCTCCGGAAAGCGTCCAGACTTCGGCACGTGGGAAATTTCTCACTTGCCGCCACAGGGTGAAAATTTCGCTTCGCTGCAGTCGCCACTCTCGCACCACCCGTTTAGAAACATCGAAATTGCGGCCCCGCTGCGCAGTGATTTGTTTCTTCGGCGTAAAGGATGGCAGCTCTCTTGAACGCTGCTGTGAACGAGTACCAAAAGATTAGTGGGCCTGCAGCACTCATGACGACTGGGGAAGCATAGAAGTAGCACGTAGCCGGCAGTCAAGTGGAGCGCGTCAAGAAGTTGGTCAAACCAATACCAATGCCTTCAAACAGAGAAAGAGAAACCCGCGAGCGGTGTCTGCTATTTCATGAACTACCGATACTCCCCGCAAGCGCCGCCGTTCTGAGGGTGCCGCCGCAAATGGGAACAGCGGCGCTTCATCAACTATCGACACCCCCCCATGAGTGTTGCATGCACTGTAAGACTTTCAAAAATGTGGAAAAACCCTTTCGAAAAGCGAACAAACACGCGGGATAGCGAAAAGATACGGGTAGGGCCATAGAGCAAACATAAAATTGTAACTACGTTGTAGCTTTCGTTGGTATCGCTTTTTTTTGGCGGGCCATGTTTTGGTTTCGATTGTAAGTCGACCCCCCCAACTTCAGACTTTCAAATTTTAAAAAAGGGGTCGACTTACAATCGTGTAAATACGGTACTATTGGCCACTAGCTGACGACAGTCAAGAGGGGTGTTTGAATCAGGGCACTTCCTTCTACTGTTATTGTGTATATTTATTGACACAGTTTAATAAACAGGCTGAAATGAAAATAGGCACCTCGAATTTCGATAGGAATTACCTACTTCTGGGTGTACAACTATCATACTGTCTACTAACACTCGGCAGCGCCTGCCCACATGGGAATGAGGCATTGGCGTACTGCTTATCAGTGCTGTAGCCATTGGGTCTCACTAATTTCTGTTAGTTTTGAACACTCAACTAGCCTCGAACCACACTAAATTAAGATCAGACCATACCATGCCAGCGTATGCTTACTCCTGGTCAGTCCTGGCTAGGTGCTTGGCAGACTTCGTTTCATATAGAGCTGTTGCACAAAATGTGCAATTTGGATGTGACTACTATTCGTTGGTCAAGCTGGTGCATGACAAAGCTGGTCCATACCACGTAGCATGACCAGACTGGAGCACATGAGCACGAGCGTGCACTCCAACCCTGACGTACACATAGTTAACCACTACAGTTGCATGTGTAGGGAAATCTCGGTATAATTAAATCCAGGGAACTGCAGCAAATTTTTCACTATTCTGAAAGGTGGTTTATTGAAAGCCCCAAAATTAACCATTCCACTCTTAAATTGCCACCGTATGAGCTATCCCTGAAAATGTCGCTGTTGGCTCTCGGCCTGTGCTGTTGCTATTTTCCATAGATTCCGCTGCCACGCACTATTGAAGCGCCGTTTAATAAAAATGGCATGCGCACAAAAGAGACACTAACATTGAGAAAACCACCGATAAAAAAGAAGCTCTATGTTGCCTCCAAAGAGCAGTGTTTCTTTTTTACACTCCTTGCCATGCAACTGCCTTGCTTGAGGTGAGCATCTGAGCTATTCTGTAGTGCAAGTGTGATTAAACGACACCGTCCAGAAAGTGCGACCATGTTGCCTTGCCTCAAGCAGGAAGGTTACATTTCTCCCAGGGTGTAGCTGGTAAGGTCGCAGAATGAAGCATGAAAGAAGAGACATGCCTCTGTTGCTAGGCGACACTTGTCTGTGCGGAGCATGCATTTGCAAAACATGGTGTCCCCTCTCGCGTTTTTCTCCTTCGGCGCTGTTTCAGGTTTTCCAAATCCATGCACTGCAGTGTCAGTTTTCTGTGCCTTGTCTGCTAGCCTGCTGTTCCATCTGTCCCGAAGAATACACAAGTCGGAAGAATTACCAGATTTCAGAATATTAATTTGTGGTATTAAGGCATTGTTAACATGACACTTAAACTGAACAACAATCATTATTCTGAAAGTTGTGTTATTTTAAAGTTTGCAATACTGAACTGTTTTTACATTGAAACCATAAGCAGTCAGCAGGGGATTTCTGAAAAGTTGGTAATGTAGTCTTTATGGTAACAATGTTGTGCTGTAGCTGAGTTTGCAGCATAGCCTAGATACCGCGACCACTGTTGGGTGCTGCGATGAGCACGCAAGCTCCTGTGGCTCGCTGAAAACAACAGCGTGCGTTGATTGGCATCTGTAGGTGACATGAATCAAGGACCAAGTGCCAACATCTGACGGAACAGGTTATCTGCTTCCTGAGTAGCGCACTCTCGAGGTTTGTCACCATCATGGCCAAAGCTGGTTACATTAGGAATTCTTTCAACGTGAGTCCGGAGTGCTACATCCATGTTGCTTACTCAATATGTGCTGCCAACGTACTCGCACGAGCAAACATGAAATTGATGTTTGTTTGGCCTTCAGAAATTGTGTGATTCTTGTAGAGATAAGTGTGAAAAGAAATGTGCTATTCATGCCACTTGATGCGAGATTAACTGCACGTAGCTGTCTAGTACACTGCAGCACAGCAAAGATATAAGGCACCATGAACTTAACCGTAACATGAAGGATAGCCTCTGAGTTTAGCGCATCGTGGGTGCCAAAGTCTAAAGTAGTGGTGTCTATATGAACATCCAAAATCAAATTTGAACTCCGAGCCTTGTTGAGCACATAGCAAGCGCTGTGCATATGCACTACAGTTGCATGTAGCTGCATCTGCTACGTAGCGTAGATACTGTGGCTACTGCAGGGTGCTGCGATGAGCCCACTCCCTTTAGCTCGTTGAGGACAACCGTATTTGGCATTTGGCACATCGTAAGTGCCAAAATCGGAAATACAGTCGATCCCGGATATATCGAACTCGAAGGGGATCACGAAATAGTTCGATATATCGATAATTCGAAATATAAAATATGCATGTCTAAAGCTTCTCTAACAACTCCACACATCTCAAGGCAGTTTCCCGATGTCGTGACCATTGGGAACTTACTGATCTGTGCCTCCAAGGTGCTTAAAAAAACAAAAACACAGCGCAATGACCAGAGCACTTTATTTCGGAAGGAAAAAAATCTGTGACCTTTGCTTGCTTTTTCTTCTGCACCATCAAGTTCATTAAAGGGACCCTGAAACGCTTTTGACGATTTTCTACAAATGTATTGAGTCGTTAGAGTAGGTCCTTCTGATCATTAATTGACACATCTAAGTGCTCCGCGTAAAGTGTGTAATTTATTATAAGGTTTTAAATATGCACATCGCTGCCGATCGCAGCACACTGCTCGGCGGAATTTTAAGCCGCCCCTACCCATATGACCGAAATCACCCATACGACGTCAGTGGGGCGAGCTATCCAATTGGCTGACATGGGCGCGTGATCGACAATTTTTCCAATTTTATGATAAACAAATGATCTTCGTAATAGTTGGAATGTTAGTTAATTTGTTTTTATGAAAAGAAAGTAACATAAAGAGAATGCACAAGAATAATTTTTCAGTACACTTAAGCACTTCCGGCACACAGTGTGTGTCGTCTGCTTGTGTTACAACGTACTCCATTTTGAAGAGAGCTCCGCGGTCAGAGTCGGTCTCAGTCTTTTCGCGAGCACTATGCTTCGACTTTGTTGCCTTGTGGACTGCAAACGTAGTGACTGGCAATATGCCAAGCTGCGACATCGTGTCCCTCTGCAAGGCAGCGTACGAGCGAACTGGCTGCTGTGCATCGGACTGCCGCTATCCGATCGGCGCCAGGATTTGCGCGTTTGTGGCCGTCACTTTACACCGGAAGATTACTAACGCAATAGCGTTTCCCGAGTCCGGTATTAGGGAAAACGCAAGCGCAAGGGGACAGAGTCTGGCCGCTTGACTTTGCCGTGACGGGATGAGCCATGAGATGAGCAGAAGGGCAAATGCGAATGGTCTGCACGGTGCAGCCACCTGGTGGCACAGAGCTCGACCATACACAGTAGCAGCAACGAAGTGTATTCTTCTTTGCTGCTGGTGTGTATTTTTCGCAGGAGTGTAATCATGAACACGTTGTTTTTATAAATGTTTAACATGTTTGACACTTGGTTAGAGCAAAATTAGCGCTTTGTTTGGCTGGTTAAGCTCTGCACCAACAAGTGTGTGGACCGTGCAGACCGATCAGGCTGCTCACGTACGTCTACGCTGAAGTTCCTTCATCAGCTTGAGTTTATGCCTACAGTCATTTGCTGAAATGACCAGCTTGCCTGTGGTTACCGGAATACAAGACACGTACGGCGCTACGACAGAATGCTCGCAACGCACGCTGCTTCGATAGCTCTCGCTTGGGGTCGACGGTCGAGCGGCTAGCGGAGCGGTCTCGCGCGGGCGGGGGCGAGCTCCAAAACAACCGGAAGTGGACGATGTGACGTCGCATCGTGACGCTGAACCAGTGAAGGCGGAGCTTAGCCCCGCTCGCTCGGCGAACGAGTTGAGGAGGAAAAGCATGGCTAGGGAGGAGGGTAACTTCTAATCGCTTGTAGCTCCATTAATACGTAACGCTTCACTTAAATTGTGGTGCGAATGTTCTACTTAAGCTGTACCCTACGCGTCTACAAAATTTGTCCGAACCGTTTCAGAGGCCCTTTAAGGTGTCCTCAAGCTGTTGACAGTGTCCAGATGAGAAAGGCCAGCTCCTTCCATTGTGCCACAACAGCAGTGAAGTTCGCTGAAAGCTAATTCAAGTTCAGCTGCAGCGCATGGTGGTTGGTCCTCTTCATCGGAACCTTTGCCGCTGCTCGAGTCTGTGTCCTCGTCACCCATGATGTCAGCCACAATCTCCGCATCAGAGTGATTCGCCACAGCTTACACGCCGTCGTCAGCGCTGACCAAATCGCATGTTGTAACGCCGCCTGGGATGGCACTTGGGATGGCGCCTGAGAATGCCAAGAGCTGGTGAAATTCGCCGTCCAGGCCTTCTCGACCTTGTCAAAGGTTGGGATGCGCACACGACACGCTCCAGGGCGACTGGACTGCACTGCCTTCAGCTTAACATCGGCTTTGTTCTTGAAGATCGTACTCGGGGTGTTGCGAGGAATTCCAAACGCTGCGGCAACCGACGACTCTTTCTCGCCAGCCTTCACCCATCGAATGATGTCCGCCTTTGTTGAAAAATCCAAATTCTTGAGTTTTTTTCGCGGCCATGGCTCCGAAACACGTGCCAAAAGCGGAAAGAAAAACGCACTGCATTACACGAGTCTCAAGCCTTCACGTTGGCCTCGTGAATAAAAGGAACAAAGTGAATCGAAAGGCGCACCGCTCCGCGTCTCCGCACTACCACAAGCCTAAGCTGCACTGACCTCGTTCGTCTCACTGCACCAGCAGTGTCAGCCAACCAAAATACAGGAAACAGACGCCTGCGGTCAGTGTGGCTTCTCCCTCCCGCTTCCCTTTCACACCCCATCGCACTCCAAGTGCTCCTCATCACGTGCATTTTACCCACACGCCCCTTTCTCATAGTGCAGGATGGCACGCGTGAGATCGCGGGAACATTGCAAGAGCTTCGTGAGGAGAAGTGCAGTTCGATATGCCGGTGCACGGGAGTTCTATATACGCGAACAATAGCACTATACTTTTGCATGGGATTCCCAAGGGAATTTTTCAGCTGTTCGATATAGGCAATAATTCGATATATCCGGGATGGACTGTAGTGGCATCCGCATAAACCTCCAAAATCAAATTTGAACTTCGTGCCATGTGGCTAATCGACCTGATCTTCACACATGCTTCCGTGCTTTTCGCATACACTACTTTTCTTGTTTCCTCCATTAGCGTATTGTTAATCGTTTTGATCGCTTCGGTCGACCTGGTCGAACCTTGTGCCATCGCTTGCCGTGGGAATGCTGTGCACCTCAAAGCACCAACCACGGCCGGGTCATTAACTGCGGGTGAAAAATCGAATACTAAATATTCAATTTCCAAATTGAATTATTCGAATGTTCACTATTTGATTCGAAACAGAATATTAGAGTATTTGCACACCCCTAATAAAAGGTGGCTTAGGATCCCTGTAATGGTTATGTCAGTTAGGCGTATAGTGGCTTTGAAACTTGTGGGACAGGCTCTGCTCATTACCTGTGCAATGCAGCATGTTCCTATGGGCGGAGTACAGGTAGGCTGATCTTACCTAAACAATCGCCAGGTACTGTGTAATCTTGAAGTTGAGGCAGATTGGGGGGATTTGTCGCCATCAACTGCACGACAGGCACTAGGACAGGAAGCAAAAGGAGTGCTGACTTCCAACTTGGTTTATTTGAAAATGACAAATGC
Source organism: Dermacentor variabilis (assembly GCF_050947875.1). Taxonomy (NCBI): domain Eukaryota; kingdom Metazoa; phylum Arthropoda; class Arachnida; order Ixodida; family Ixodidae; genus Dermacentor; species Dermacentor variabilis. The sequence goes on from NC_134571.1 coordinate 10,965,167, forward strand.
CTTATATTTATTGAATATGACAATTACTGCTGAAAGGTACAAATGACACTACAAAGAACCCACAAAATCGAAACAGTAGTGTGAAATCTGCACTCGTTTTGTTCATTTTGTGTCCCATTTGTTGTGCACTTTTCATAACTTCCCTTAGCTGTCGAATCAATTGATAAAGTACTGCTGATTGCTGAGAGAAATGCCAATGCAGGTTTTGGAGCACCTGCAACTAGCACATCCATGTTTGGAGCCATGAACCAGCAACCTGCTGCCAGTACAGGAATTTTTGGCACCCCATCATCCTCCTTCGGTCAGCCCCGTCCACAGTTTGGCACCTCCTTCTCAACCACCACACCTGCCACTGGCACTACCCTCTTTGGCCAGCCTCAGAGCACAGGCCTGTTTGGCCAGACGCCTGCAGCTGGAAGCTCTCTTTTTGGATCAACAGGTCAGATGTGCATTTCTCACTGTATCTGTATGAATAGCACCTGATTTTATCTTTTTGTAAGGGAGTCTTTCTACAAGCACTGTGCAAGAAATACTGCCCACAACTGGTGGGGCTAACTTATAATAATGGCCACATTATGTCCAACGTGGTCATAGAAGCAGTTTGCCTAGGGGTGTGATAATAGTAGTATTGAAACGTAATGAAATGTGAGCATAGTTAACACCAACATGAGAAACTTGCAAAACAATGGCACTTTACTTTGTTGTTACATCGAAGTGCCATATATTGTGTGAGGGCAGCATCCATAAATTTGGGCTTAGATATTTCAGGTAAAAGTATTTTGGAAATGATCTGTCCATGGGCTGTGAATGGGCTGGGCAACCCTCTTTCCTGAGTGGACTTCGTCAGCCACAGCTGCGTAGCATGCACTGTGCCATCTCCACAAGGTATCAATACAGAGAGCATATTGGTCTCCTCTTACGAGTCTCCTCGTTATTGACCGCAACATTCTGTTCTCATAAAAACATCTGTAGATATTAAAATTATGCAACATGGTGCAACACCTTCGTATTAATATTGAGCAGCACAGTACTGGTGTGGTGAATTGAGGCATATTGTGCGGCATATCGGTCTCCTCTTTGGTTGTTTCCGTAGTTTATCGTTAAAGAGAAGCTCGTAAATTAAGCGTTGGTGTTGTCACGAATTCGCATCCTGCGTGTGCCTGGTGGTTTGACCTCTTGTGCTTTTTCCCTATGGGTATCATTCATGTAACATGTATGCACTCATTTCCATAGACTGCGCCTTCCCTGAACACCTGTGCCGTGCACAAACTCTGCTTTTCATACTTACTGTGCATGTTCATTGAGTAGTTTTCGTTGCTACCACATTGTCTGAATGTATGCAACCATTATCAACTAAGGCCACTCATTGACAGTTTGCATCAGAACCCCAGTAGCTTTTCCATTGTGCAACTTGCTGCTCCATGTCTGAGAATTACTCCACCTTTTAAGTCCGCCTTCACAAAGCTGTCGTTCATCCCATCATAGTCACGGGGTAAAAATATGCCTGACACACATTGGAGCGATATATAGAAAGTGCACATATTGCTGCAGTGCACATATTGCTACAGTGTTGACTGACTGAACCTTTGTTTTTCTGAGACCAAATCAAATTGTCATTGAGGTTTAGAAAACATAGTGAATTAATATTCTGTTGAATTTAAAGATTGCTTATACAGTTAAAGCTTGATATAATGAAATCGGTAACATTGGCAATTTGCTTCTTCATATCAAAATTTTGTTATATTGATAGTCTATCTTTTATGCAAATTGGTTCATTTGCCAATGGATTTTTCTTGCACGGAAGGGGCTGCAAAATTTCTGGAATTATCAGGCAGTAAGAAAGGCAAATTTGAATAGACAAGAAATAATTTTGTTTCATTTGAGAGTCAAAGACACAGCTACATGCCATGCTGACAATATCTTCACATTGGCACTACGAAATGTAGCCAGCCACGTTATCCCATCCATCCCTGAGGCTCAGTGTCGCCCGCAGTGAAAAGACGCTATCATGAAAAGGGCCTGCAGCGAGGAGGAATGCTTTTTCTGCCTCTTGCTTCAACACGTCTGCGAAACTCGAAATTACGTGACTTCCGGCGCAAAAAGCACAAGAAGACAGCACACCATGCCATGCCATCTCAGCTCGACCAGTTTCACTAGTGGCAGACTACCTCTAAAACAGGCATGCAGGCTGTGTATGCACTCAACCATGCTTAGAACCATGCGTAGCCATGGCCAGGAGAGAAAAGATGTGTGCCAACTTGCCCCTACTCCCTTCCCACCCCGCCCTCGTGTGTACTTGATCATATTGACACGTGTACTTATCTTTATCGGGCAACTACGTTTCGCCGCTTAACAACTGTAATCCCACAGCGAGGGGACGCGCCTGCATGTATCCGACGTTTCTGGAAAGTTATCGACGCTTCTATCCGCGTGTCTGTCGTCGCCGAACCTTGTGTATCAGATTTCATCGCGTGACACGAATGGTGTAGAACTTTGTGGAAGACACGCGGGTCCCATCAGTTAATCTGGAACATTCGACGACTGATCTATAAAAGCCGACGCGCTTGACCCGCTGATCAGTTTTCCGACGATCGCCGACCGTGTCGCCGCTATCGTTGTGCTATAAGTGTAGCCTGTTTTTGTGGGCACAGGTTCGCCCAATAAAAGCTAGTTTTGTATTCCACCGTATTGCTTCTTTCTTCACCGTCCACTACCACGTGACAATATTATGTGACCTCGCTGCCCTCCCCTTTTCCTATTGGTTGTGCGGGAAGACTGCGCTCATCAAGCCACCATCCTTCTCGTCTCAACCTTGCACATTTTCACTCACACCTAAAGCATACAGAGTGCGGGCCGCAATAGGCTCTTGCCACACTTGTACTTTATACAGAACATGGCACTGCTCTGCTTTGCAGTAGCTCTGTCACATGGTGGCACGTGATTTCAGAGGACCCTGATATGGGCCAAGAAATCTTGCATGTGGTGCAGCAGTGGTCAGATGCAGGCTCCAAGTTAAACCTGCCTCATACCACAGCTCTTGTTCGTGCTGCTTTCACAGTGGTCGTTGCTTGTTGTGAAATATAAAATTAAAACAGTTAATTTTACCGACCACTGTTTTGTATGAAAAAAAGTAGGTTATGGCACTGCCATCACTTATGGCGGCTGCATGCTCAGGCCTGGTGGTCGGCATGGTACCGTTGTGCGGGCCATTAGTCCTTGCTGTTGTGCAAGTGTATTCCAATAACTGAAACCATTCCAATAATCGTAACCGTCGTATAATTGTAAAATTCGTTTTTTATAGAACAAACAGAAGAATTCTGTCCAACAGATGCAAGTTGAAAGGGACTAACTATACAATTGGTGAAGACTACTCTCGTACTGTACAAAATGCCCGGAAACATCTTTTGGCTTTTGTGAGGACCAAATCGGTTCCATTTTCATTACGCTACAAAACTCTATTCATAGGGTCTGCTAAGTACATGTACGACGAAACTACGAAATGTGTGAAAGAAGTCCAATAGCAATTGCTACGTCACCATCAATCAACACAGCGTTTGATAATGACAACCTGCCCTAACGCTACTATTTCAGCAATCTATTCTAACATGCGTAGTCTCCTTTCCAAACGTTATGTTGTATCTAATCTGGTTATGTCATCTGGATGTAACTTGTTGATACTTACCGAAACCTGGCTAACTGCTGACGTATCTGACGCAGAGGTCATGGACGACCTACCCAGTTTCTATGTTTTCTGTAACAATAGCCAGCACTCTAGAGGCAACAGGGTGCTTATCGCTATTAGTAATACGATACCCTGATTCATTGTTCACAACCCAAGTGACCTTGAAATATTATGGCCACTCTTTTGTGCAACCCCGCAAACTATTTTACTTGGTGTTTGCTACCGCCCCCTGCGAACAGACGTTAGCTTTAGTGGCAAGCTCAACTGCGTCCTAGATGTACTAATGAAAAAATACACTAATGCTCAGATATTGCTCTTTGCAGACTTTAATTTCCCTAATATCAATTGGGATAGCTATCCACCTTTGTCACATAGAACTGAAAATGATTTCCTCAAAGTCTGCTTTAATTTCAACTTAACCCAGCTAGTTTTAGAACCAACACACGTAGTGAAGGGCTCGGCCAGCCTTTTAGATCTCATCATAACTAACAATCCGTCTAGCCTATCTTCAATATCTTATCTTCAGGAAATTAGCGACCATAAAGTAATTCACACTGTCTTTACCTTTCTGTAATGAGAATCATGGAATAAAATAATACGCTTATACAACAAAGGCAACTACGATGCCATTAACCCTTTCACTGTCGGACCTTTCTGGCCGTGACGCACCCCCAGTGTCGGCTTGGTTTCAGGGAACGAGCATAACAGGGAATGAACATAGCAATTTATTTTTGATTATGATTGGTATACAAATAACATAGTCAATGCAATATGCACATTTCAGTGCTCTGCAGCTGTTGTTAGTAAACATCATCAGCCTGACTAACATCCGTTCAACATCCGAATCTGACGATGCGGAACTCATCTCTTCCTCGCGTGAAACGCTGTCCGAGTCCAAATCCGAGCTCGGCTCGTATTCTGAATCGGAAGAGCCACCGCTCCAAAGAGCAGACGAAGGTCCCGCGCGCTCAGCCATCCGAAAGTAACCGTGCGCAGGGAGGATGCGCTTTCATTCGCCCGCACAACGGAGAGAAATGGGAGGTTGTGTGATCAAGAAGACAGAGGGTGATGAAAAAAGGCTAAAACAAAGTTCGAAGGGCTTTACATTTACTGTTGCAAGTCGGAAGCGAGGGTGCGGCGAGAGAGCGAAAGCAGCAATCGAGTCACTCTTTTCGGAGAGGCAATGGCACATGCGCCTGAACTTGACGCGCCGTAGCAGACACACCAACAGAAGAAAAATAAAAACCTTCAAACCAGCGGAGATGGCAGAACAACCCTTGAACCCATAACCACACGCGCGCGACGCATGATCCAGCGAACGCGGAGCCACCGCGCCACTCAGCAAAAAGAAAGGGGAGTGGTAGTCGCACCGTACTCTTCAATACATGGACTAACACAGGTCGGGGCGAAAATACGAACATGTAGAAAGAGTCTACAGTTGGCGTGGCTAGTCCAGGAGCGCCAGCTTCACGCTCTGGCTCGAAAGTTTGAACGCACAATAGAGAACGTACCGGTATGTCAGTGACACTGTGGGGAAGAATGATGACGTACCGGTACGTCCGTGACAGCGAAAGGGTTAACAAGGAACTTATGTCCTTCCACCCTACTTTCAATGCTGAATTCCACAACCACACACTTCAAGCGCATTGGTCAATCTTCCAACAAAAAATCACTGACCTTGCTACTAACCACATTCCAGTATGGACTAACAGCAATAAACCTTGGTTCACAAAAAGATAATCGACTTTAGAAAACAAGAAAAAAAGAAAAACGATTTTTTCGATCGGCAAAGCAAAACAATTGTCCTGTGGCCTGTGGCAAATATTACGAGGCAGAGAAAGCTTATCTGTCAGCTATACGCCGCGAAAGGCACTCCTTTTTCCATGACACGGTGCCTCATGTACTAAGCTGTAGCCCCCAGAAATTCTGGCAGTTTCTAAAGCCTCAGCCATCGTATGCTATCATTATTGCCGACCATAATGATATAGTGATCCCCGAACAAGAGTGTGCCGATGCATTGAACCGCGTGTTTTCATTGGTATTTACCACTGAACCTGATGGTCTGTTACTTCTCCAGTCGCTGACTGTTTATTTGGACCTCACGGGGACTGCAAAAATGTCCGAATAAACAGGTGTCCAAAAAAGCAGATTAAGAAAAAAAAAATGAAATCCTTTATTTCCACGCACTAATTTGGGCTCGGCAGTAGGCTTGAAGAAATTGTGAATGCACCGTTGCACGCTGTTCCGTTTATGCGCAATGAGATAAGCCTGAATCTTGGAGAGGGGCGTACGGTCACTATAGGCGGCTGAAAGCACAGTCAGTGGTTTTACACGCTCTGCATGCGATGGCAACGTAGCACATGGTGCATCATCTTCCGACTCAGGGTCATCGTCCGGTGGTGCAGCAGAAACCTGACGAATGATCTCGCCATCGTCGAGCTCTGCGCATGTCAGTACAGCAGTGTCAGCACCTGTGAAACTGTCAAATGAGACGGTGTCCGGAATCGCAATGCAACCACTGCGCAGGCCTCGGTAGAACATTTTCTGCGTCAGTAGGGAGCACATCGGAAGGCGACAAACGTTAGGCCTCCCGGCACCCGCTTGCCGGCATTCCCCAGCGCAGTCTGCGTGGGCACTGTCGGCGCCATTAGACACTTGACGCGATGCTTCCGTATGCTGCGTTGGATCACCGAAACCTCGACACAGCACACAAAACAAACACCGCCATGCCGACACCAGTCGCACAAACGAAAAACGTGGCCTACTCACAGCGTCGTGCGCGAAAAAGCAAATCAGCTTCTGGATTGTCTTGAGATGGCTTACTAAGCTGAAACTGGAACTGCTGCAGAGCTACTCTATCGAACCAGGCAGAAATGATGATGATGACCGAGGACGTGGGGCAGCAAGGACGCTCCGTTCAAAACAAAAATGGCGTTCAGCAAGTCGAACCATGCACCGGTCAGAGTCGGTGCATGGTGCTCTCGATCGAGTTGGCTCAAGGAGTGTCCGAAAAATCAAACGAGAGGTTGCAAGGTGTCCGAACTTTCGGCAGTTGTTATACATTATGGTCTATGGGGGGAATGGCGGTGCTGCGAAGCAGACCGAATAATCGAGCATGTCTGAATTTTTGGAGTCCTAAAAATCAGTCGGCGACTGTTCTCGGCTGCTTTTAAGAGAAAGGTCATTTTAGCTGCACAGGACATCGGCAACAGTGTGGCCGGGAGGCAGTTTGGCGTCAATGAGGGAAGCATTCGCGGTTGGCGTCGACAGAAGGAAGCCATTTCGCGTGCAGCGGAACGCGAAGAAGCTTTCGCGGCCCAAAGAGTGGGACATTTCCGGAAATCGAACTTGCCCTGACGGAGTTCGCATGCCAACAGCAAGCCGCCCATCTAGCTGTGAGTGTGGAGCTTATGCAGGCAAAAGCTGAGGAGCTTGCAAGAGAAAAAGGGCTACCGAGCTCCACCTTCAAAGCAAGCAAGCACTGGATTTATTGCTACGTGTGCCGTGCTGGTTTTTCCTTACACCGCCGAACTTCAATTTCGCAAGAGCTGCCCGAATCGTTTGAAGAGCTGCTTGTGGCTTTCCAGCGCCATGTTATTTCGCTGCGCCAGTCCGAGAGCTTCCAGCTAGGGCAAATCAGCAATGGTGACCAAACGCTGGTTTATCTGGACATGCCATCGTCCCTTACCGTGCATGAAAAGGGCTCTAGTTAAGTTCATGTCCGGTCCACTGGCAACGAGAAAACGCGAGTTACCGTCATGTTGTCATGAACGGCAGACGCAAGCTTCTTCCCCATGTCGTCTTGCCGCCGTATGTGCCGTATGTGCACATCGTATGTGCACATACATGCAGTCTCTCAAAATAAAGCTGGAGATGTGACCATGCTGCCTAAATGTTTTAATGTGATGGCTTTAGAGCGCACGCTCGAAGAAGACCCAATCTATATCAAAATTAGAAAGGAATCACTATTTTTATTCATTTATTTCAGAAAAAACTTCAATAAATCGATTTCGACCAAATTTGTTTCGTTAATTTGGGGTGGCGATAACATTGAACCCTATGGGTACCTGCTGGCGAATGGAAATTTCTTAGTTAAATCGGGAACTTTGTGAAATCTGTTTTCGTTAGGTCGAGTTTTAATTGTAGTGTGGTTATGAGTGCACGTCGCGCTGGGAGCAACAGAGATTTGCGTATGTTGCCTGGCGCGGTGCCACAAATCTTGGACGCCATAGCTGATAGCACTTGGTGCCTCCAGCCAGTGTCCACAAATTAGAAACAAAAGTGTAAGAAGATACTGGTTTTTATACTGAGCAAAACAGAAAAATCACAGTTTCACCAGAAAGGCAGAGCAGTGATGACGATAGCAAAGACACAACTACACAAGGTGAGGTTCATAGTTTTGACGGTGTCATGTGCACTCAAACATTAACAGATCTCACTCGATGACCACAAACTCTCAGTCACAACACGAGCGAGCGCTTTACGCTCTGTCTTGGAAACTTGAGATTGTGCGACCGGCAACACTAGATGCATGGGAACAACAAAATGCGTGTGAAGACACCAATTTCAACTCTACCTTTGCACTTGCCACGGAGAGAAGACACAGGCATATTCCTATATTCCTGCCCTCCCCCCCCCCCCCCCCCCCTCACCCACCAGACTGTTAGATTTTTCAGACTATATTTTGGTCTCTGTGAGGCCCAGACAATCGGTTGGCTACTGTACTGTAATAATTGATTGTGAGCTACTGTTTTTGCTTTAATATCTTCCTGAGGCAGGCCAAAGACAGGCGTCTTCAACGAGAGATGACGCATGTTCAACGCATTTCTTGTATCTAAGTGCCGCCGAGATGTACGCTGCCGCTGTCGGCGTCACCACTGTGGTCACCATTGAGCCGGGCGCGTGCGTGATGACCAGCCAAGTTCAAATCATTTGGCGAAGGCTAATTTCAGGATAGGATTGAAATAAGTAAAGTTTGATCCCATGGAAACGTATAGGCTCTGGTTGGGACCTTCGGTCGAGATCGAATTTACCATAAGATAGAATTAACCGGAGTTGAATTAACAGACATCTACTGTAGTGGAATTTAGTGATATTTCGATTTCCATATGGAAGGTTTGTCCACAATCAAAAACAGTGAAACAAGTATGCTTCAGTATGTGACAGGAGCAGCGAACATACATCATTGGAAGTGTCCTCTCATTTCAACATGTGTCGCAGTCTGGATGTGCAAAGACTCCAGATGAAAGTGTGATGTGCATTTCTTTTTCTCAACTAGTATACTTGCACTACCCAGTCAATCTTTTGGCCACTGGTGTTGGGAAGGACAGTTGAGGCCTCTTAGATTTGTCGGACATTGTACGTGTGCTGCTTCACTCGTGTATTGAAATCTTCAGAATTTTTCTCAGTTTTCAGCCTATGTTACCAGAAAGGGATGAGCTAAGATGAGCTGAGACTTCCTTTGTGCTTTCTGTTGCAGCATTTGGCACGGGCTCTGTTACTACAGGGACCACAATCAAGTTCAAGCCACCAACGGGCACTGATACGATGATGAAGAATGGCGTCTCGAGCACCATAAGCACATCTCACCAGTGCATCACCTGCATGAAGGAGTATGAGAACAAGAGTTTAGAGGTAGGATTGCTATCTCTTTGGGACAGTCAAACCATGACTTAACGAAACCCGCTTTTATGAAATTTTTAATTTAATTGAGTGCTTTCAAATCCCCAGCACATCGTAGAGCCTAATGTTGAGAAATGTTGAAGCAACAAAGTGGATCTTGCCTGATTTTAACAAAACTTTGAGGGCAAGCAAGGGGAAAACATCAGTATGCCAGGTTTCAGGGGTAAAGTGGGTATCAAAGCCTTCTTTAAAGCCTCCTTTTACCAAATTAGGAGTATGAGAACAAGAGTTTAGAGGTAGGATTGCTATCTCTTTGGGACAGTCAAACCATGACTTAACGAAACCCGCTTTTATGAAATTTTTAATTTAATTGAGTGCTTTCAAATCCCCAGCACATCGTAGAGCCTAATGTTGAGAAATGTTGAAGCAACAAAGTGGATCTTGCCTGATTTTAACAAAACTTTGAGGGCAAGCAAGGGGAAAACATCAGTATGCCAGGTTTCAGGGGTAAAGTGGGTATCAAAGCCTTCTTTAAAGCCTCCTTTTACCAAATTTAATGAAACTGCAAGCCTTTTCACTTTTTTTGTGCTGGTTTCAAATATACATGCATAATGGGAACAGCGCAAACAAGACGACGACGGAGAGAAATGACACAGGACGAGCGCTGACTCACAACTATGTTTACTGAAACACACATCAGGTATATAAGCGACACAGGCGATCACATGGTCAATCGAAGAACGCACAACTGGGCCATGTGTATACAGGGCATAAATTACCGTATCGAGCTATCTAGGTACGTTAATTCTTGCTGAGAAAGCGCTATCGAAGGCTGGCTAATGCACCACGTGCCCTTTCGCTGAATGTGGGCTGCTTCCATGACTAATCTGGTGGATGCATCAGTACGCTTAAACAAAATTGTTGTCTCTTTGAGCAGAGGCTTACACTTACATTGCCGGCAATGGACAGAGACACGCACATAATCATTCTTGTCCAGGGACAATTCATGTTCCCTAAGTCTTACATTTATGCACCGGCCAGTTTGCCTTATGTACACTCGGCCACACTTGAGCGGGAAGGAGTATACCACATTGGTAGTGCAGCCTACATACGTATTAACATGTTTCAATTTGCACCTTACGTTATAATTATGTTCTGCTCCACTTTCTCGCCTTTCGACTACCGGACAAATATCGCTCAATTTGCTAGGAGCCGAAAAGACAACCTGCACCCCATAATGACCTGCAACATTCTTCAGGCCATGAGATAGGCGATGTGCATAGGGTACAACTACCACGTTCTTCTTCCTGCTATATCCTTCGGCCTCCTGCCTCCTCGGGTTCTTTACCCATTTAACCTTTTGAGGGTCGATTTTTTTCGCCATATGCGACCGCCCAGGGTTGATTTCTTTTATTGCAGATTCCAGTTGTTCTTAGGGACTTATTTCGAAAAAAAATTACCGTAATTTTTCTAGGGTGACCGTAAAGTGAGAAAAATATCTTTTGCGTTGGTATATATGCACTCTTCATTCATGAATAACACCAATAAAAAAAGGAAATAAACTTATCAGAGTTAAAAATTCGATCCATTTTTATGCACTAGTTCAAGGCTTTGAAAATCTGCACACGAGAATATTTCACGTCTCAAATGTTCCTGCTCTTACACTAATACGTACGTCCATGGCATAATCGAACTGCGTATGTGTGCGCACTCAAGAAACTGTTTGGTTGTGTGCCCATCAAAAAAAAGAAAGCAACACGTGTGGCAAACTTCCGCTAATTGTCATCTTATCGCCAACCAGCTAGGGCAATTAGTTTTCGCGAGTCCTAAAAAAAAAAAAAGGAAAGGAAATGGAAACGCATGCACGGCAGCATCCTTCCTATGCGCACCTCTGTGAGCACTAAAAGAGCAAGAAACAATATTGCCCTTTGAGCAATTAGTAACGAGATAGCCATCACTTTTGAAAGTGCAGAAAGCCGAAACCGCCCATGAAACAAAATCAAAACGGCCACCCTGATGCGCTGCGCGAATGTGCGAGCGGTAGTATATAGACGCGCGGGAGCAGACTAGCGCTAAAACAAACCATGCAACGAAAACTGAGAGGGAGGCGCGCGAAAAAAATTCCCTGTATCCCCGCATAGTGGCCAGCACATGACAAAAAAGAAAAAAGTTAGGAAATTGGCGTGCTTTTTAATCGTACAGACGGGGCCGTAAATATACGGCATCGACCAGTTTCAGACTTGTTTGCAGTGCCGTATATTTACGTCATTGACTGTCAAAGGGTTAATCAATTTCTCAGACCTGCCTGTTGTTAAGCTATTCAAGTACCCAGCTTCCTCCAGCCTGACTACCTGACGTGCAAAGGCATCACTCATTGCATGCTCACGTTTTTACCAGGACGGCACGAAGTACGGAGATGCAAATTGCATTTTTTACTACTTTAGAATCGCCTGAGGTGAAGTTCAACAGGGGCTTGGCAGAACGAGGGAAGTATTCCCAACAGACATGATCATCTAGAAAACGTAGTCTAAGGTCAAGGTATTGTAGTTCATCCTCTTTTGGTTGCTCTGAGGTGAACCTCAAACCCTGACCAAGCTCACTACTGCTAATATGAATAGCATCCATTCATGCTATTCATATAATGTCAGTATATCATCGTTAAAAGCAGAATCCGGCTTAACAAGCCTGACTTGTCGGTGTCGTATCGCTGCTATGTACTTATTTCATAGGTTTTTTTACAGCTCACTTCATCATCCACCCTACATCAGTCCACCTGCATGCATTTCACTCCGCATTGGTCATCCCTTTCAAGTCGCCCGTTCACGTGCGCACACTACCACTTTTGCCACATCATTCTTCCCACGTTCAGCCTCGGACTGGAACGGCCTTCCACACGACATCGCCGCAATCACCTGCCCATCCACGTTTTTGAACTGTATAATTAACATATTTACCAGCGAGCAAACTTGTACCTAAACATCGTTCCCTTGTGTATATAATTTATTTTAATTGCTACCCACCCCTTATGCAATACCCCCAATCCTGGGGGCCTTTAAGGTAATAAAGTGAAGTGAAGTGAAGTGAAGGCTTTGAAAAAATAGGTGTGAGGGCCTCTTCAATGCTGGGCTATCACGAAAATATAAATGCTGACAAACTGCTAAAGAAGAAGCCTATAACCATGCTTGTCCTTGCATGCTTGCTCACCACCAGGAGCTGCGGCTAGAAGACTACGCAGCCAACCGGAAGGGTGGCGGCCAGGCGGGCATGGTAGGATTTGGGTCGACCAGCCAGCCAAGCTCAATCTTCAGCACCCCAGCCACTCAACAGTCTGCATTCAACTTTGGAGCCACCCAGAACAAGCCGCTGTTTGGAACTTCCACTGCCGGTAGGTCTTCTGTCACTTGCTTCGCATGCCTTGCGGTACCCTTTGACAAGCAGCAGCGCTAGGAAGACCTTGGACAAAGAAAAGAGGATCACAGCACAAGTGTTGGTTCAGCTACAGAGAAGAGTTTGATGGTACAAGAAATATTTTGCAATCGTGTATTGTCTTTTAGTAATAGTTGATTGTTTTTTAGCACTGCTGCTTTTGAAATATGAACTTTCACCAGGTTGCCCAAGCTTCCTTGCTACAGTAAAAGCTCGTTAATTCACTACTCGTTAATTCGAAATTTCGGATAATTCGAAGTAGTCGCCGCGGTCCGTCCAACAAGGTATTGAAAGCAATATGTAACCCATCCCGCTTATTCACACTGAAATCCGCACCGCCGCCGATAATTCGAACTCCGCATCATCGTGGATGGGGAGAGTGCTAGTGCGCGGGTGCACGCTGGCGTCGCCGCGCGGGTCGCGCAGCTTTGCTTTTTCGATCAGCGGCAAGGACAATTACACCGTCGCTGCGCGCCGTGTTCTTTGTGTACGAGCGTGCGAGGGTGAGCCGGCGAACGCGGCTCAATCTCGCGTGCGCGAGAGGGGAAGGTGGGGCGGAGCGCGCCCTCTCTTGTCGCGCGCGAGGCAGGGGGGGTGAGGCGAGGGAGGGACGGGAGGACGATCTTCGGCGGCTGTAGGGTGGGTAGGGTGCCTCGATGCGCGCGCTCCCCTCCGCCACCGTGCGAGAGGGCGTGCGCATCGAGGCACCCTACGGCGGCTGCTGCTTACGGCGCGGCCACTGGCGGCCATGCGGGCGTCGCACCTTGAAACAGATCTGCGACGTGGCCAAAGTGCGCGCCCGCGTGGGCCTCATCTTCAAAGCGATCAGCGATGTTTGCAGAGTGCGCGTAGTGCCGGTAGCTTCATATGCGATGTGCTTTCTACGTTTCGTTTGCGTTGAAGCCAGAGCTGTACGAACGTCAATTCGCTCGCTGCTACTGCAGCGAGTCCTCACTCCAGCGTTTTTCAGCGAGTTTCCGCGGTCATCGAGCGAGATGCGTTTATGCTTACCTGTGCGCGCGTGACGCAGTGCTTGTTAATTTGTTTAGTAAGCGAATGCTTGCAAGTTTATACGCCCGATAAAACTATTATCCTTACTTCATATAGCATATATCGACTAATTTTCTATCGCAATCGATGCTTCGCTTTTCGCGCGAGTCTGCGACATTTTTTTTTTCTCCGCCCCAGTCAGCGCGACGAACGCGCGGATGGAGCAAGAGCCATCTCGACGCCGGGCCGCGCTGGCCACGTCCGGTTACGTTGGCTGCGCCAGTGCTTCGAAGTATAGACGTTGTTCATGCCAACGTGACGTAGCGTGTGCGCGCGTGCTCACGACGTCAGACTATATACGCGCCTTAACAAAGCGATTTTTTTCTCTGACTTTCATTAGTTCGAATTCTGTATAATTTGAATTTTCATAGCACCCCCGCGGAATTCGAATTAATGAGCTTTTACTGTACAGTAAAACCTCGTTACTTACACTCTTTAATTCGGAAAATTGTATAATTCATACACGGCCTCTGGTCCCGCCAGGCGTATGCATTATTTAATGGAAATAAACTCTTATTAATTGAAGCTTTGCTGCGCACGCTGCCCACATGCCTTAAGAGCTGCATGATAGTACCATCCACGATTGTGTCAATAGCAACTGCAGTTTCATCTGCAGCGATTGCGGCAAGCAGTATGTAGTTTCATTTTGGCTCTGTGGGTGCATCAACCACGTGCCTTCAGAACTGCATAGTTACTGTCCATGATCGTGTCGATAGCTGCCGCGATTTTGTCTGCAGTGGTTCTGGCCAATAGTAGTTTCGTTTTGACTTGGTGCAATGTCTGCACACGCAATGGCACAAACACGGCGGAATCTGTTGAGGACGACAAGTGCCGACTAAATCGTGATGGATGGACCATCGGTTGGCGACCAGCTCACTGGCGGAAAAATAATCTGGTTCTGTTCATGGTAGTGAAATGCAAGCCTCAGATGAAGTCGTGCGCCGTGGCCGCACTGCGAAGGAAGTAGCGAGGCCTTTGCTGCTATGAGGGCTAATCAGTCACAAGGGGAAGAGAATTGCAGCTTCTGCACTGCGTTTGTGCGAAATAGAAACTAATTTGCTGATTCATTCAGTAAATGAAGTCTGTTGATGTAGTAAGCATTTCTTTGTTTTATTGATTCTCTTGATAATTCAACATTTGGCTAATTTGCACATTTATTTCAGTCTCGTTAAATCCGACTCATCGAGGTTTTACTTTATTGGCACCTTGTTAGATGGGCATCTTTACTTTTGATCTGCAATTTACTTTTGCTGCTAATTAGACCTCGATGAGACAGCAAGACGTTATTAATTTAGCAAATGAAATTTAAAAACTTGGAGGATGCTTAAACTTCGCCTTTAAAAGTGGAACGCGATAGCATTTAAAGATCCCTGACTGCTTCTCACGCTTCCCGGCAACTGCAGCTTATGTAACCATAAGGTTTACTGGGAAACGCTGGCGGCGAATGCTACGCACGAAGGTGAGCTTTCTAGTAGAAACACGGCCTCTTGCGTGGGTTGATCTTCGATGTAGTGCACAGCTGTGCCAAAAAATTATGCAATGTTCAGGTTTTTGTTATTGTTTCTTAATATTTAAGTGTGAGAAGATGTAACATAAAAGGAATGCGCTGTCAGTGTTTTGTTTCATGAGATTTGTTTGTGGGCTGTCATTCTCAATGTTCCGAGGAATAACTTTGTCATGAATGTAAGACAAGGTATGAGCAACTTTAGTAATAGAGTGGTGTGGCAATATAACTCGCACATACCGCATTTCATATAGCAAGGTGTGGCATATACATATACAGAGAAACCTCGTTAAGTCGAAATCATCGAGACTGCAAAAAATCTTCGAATTAAGTGTGTTTTTGAGTTAACCGAACACAGAAAAAATGCAACCCAGGCAAAAAATTTTGCTGCAGGAATGCACTACCTTTATTCAGCGATATTTTGATTACTTAAAGTAATCAGAGATGCTGGTTTGCTGCGTCCTGTAGCTCCAAGGGTCATGTTTTCTAGTTGGCCAAGTACGTGCAGCATTTGAGAATTTCCACCGTGCCACTCAACGCAACTGCCGATAATGTTCTGCGAGCTGATAACTTCCCCGAGAGCAGGTGCTCGGAAGGGCTTGTTAGTGTCGTCGTCGTCGCTCTCATCGCACATGGTCACATCAGCGGTAGCTTCACTCTCCAACTCTGAGTTGCACGTTTGTTGATCATTTTCAACGTTCAGATACTCGGCAAAGCCAACTGCACCGGATTCGCTATCCTCTGTGCAGAGTGCATTGATGCGGTCGCAATACTTGGCTCCTTCTCCATTCATGCATTCTCCGTCCATCCATCCATTGCTACACTTGAACTCTTCGTGCCCATGTTGTAGAGCCAAGTCGTTGGCCTTCTCCCGCAGTATTGTTCCATTGACGTGAAGGTGGGCTGCGTTTGCTTTCTCCACCCAGTGAAGTAAAGCTCGATCCCACATCTTGGTACGTGGGAACCCGTACTTGCGACCGCTTCGAAGAATATGTATTGCTGTAGGCCTCCAGTACCTTCGACTTGTTCTTCAATATTGTGGACGATGTCAAGAAGGGCACGCTGTGACTTTCAGTCTACTCGGTCTTGGAACTTTTGTTCTTACCCGCTTCTTGAATCAAGCAGACCTTCTGGTGCAGCGTTAAAGTCTTATATTTTAGCATCTTCGCTCACTGGAACTTCTACACAATTCAGGAGAAAAAAAAAGGAACACCACGCTAGCTACAGCACCCCTAACCAAAGAAACGGCGCAGACCGGCGTTGCGCGCACACACGTCGCCGCAGGCGCAGAGAGAGAATGAGCAAACGGCAGCCAGTGGCAGCGGCACAGAACACGCGCTGGCACTGCAATCGCTGCTACTACGAGGAGCATGCAGAGAGGAGGATGAGAGCACGTAACAAAAACCGGTATGCTAGCTGCGTTGCAGTGAAGCATGTCTTCTCCTCTGCAGGCGCGCATTTCGGCGGTGCGCGGGGCGTACCATGGACTGATTTTTGTGCTAGTAGTACTACGGGTCGGGCGCTTCATCTATAAATAATTGCGATTGCTATGTGGCGTCGCATTGTGGCTCCAAATGGCCGTCGTTTCGTTGGGTTTGCGGTTGTTGGATCTCTTTGGACGAAGGTTCATCCCTAGCGCTGCCACCAGTTGTTGGATTTTGAGGACGATCCCACCGCTGGCATCCGTTTGTTGGATCTGAAGGACAATCCCAATTGCTGTCCCCCAGATATTTGGACCTTGCCGTTGGGTGCGGGAGTTGGCCGAGGTTGAGGAGGACTTTGAGATGAAAACTGGAGGTTTATTTACATTATTTACAGTAAGAGTACAACAAAATTAACAGTCATAAAGTCATTACGGGCCGGCAGCAACTCGGACGCTGCGGCCCGTGGCAAGAAGCTCGAAAGAGATGAATGAAGGAATGCTCTCTTGCTGCTCCCGGTCTGTCTTTTAAGCCCTTTGGTGTCTCGAAGTCACGTCACGTTCGGCCAATCGGCGAGCCCGCTCAGGTGACGCCATTTTTGGCCAATCGGCGAGCCCACTCAGGTGTCGTCATTTTCGGCCAATTGTAGGCGCCCGTGCGATTGTGTCACACCCGGCGCACAGGGTCGCTCCTTGGGCCCCAATTGTACGAGGGCTTACTTCTCTCTGCGGTATTGCCATCCTGACTTGCAAGCGCCGTCGCAATAGGCGGAAGGGGGCGACGTTTCAGTGCTGCAAAGCAGCATTGCTCAAGCCCTGCGGGTCCTGGAACCGTGCCAGGCTCCCGCTACACTTTCGGGATGAGTCAAGCAGTGAATAGCTCCACCTGCGGCGCACGAGGTGCACTCGTGCACTCGTGCACTTCTGCACTCCTTAATTAGCTGGGACGCGATTCGATGTGGTCTGGTGAACTCGAAGTAGGCTCAGAAAAAGGTCCCGTATCTAACACGGTGAAATGGGGATCGGGAATCGCTACATAGCACCCCAAATCTTCGTATTAACCGGGTTGGCCTAGGCCGCCGGTTCGAATTATCCGGTCAAATTTACATTGGAAAATACGAGAACGCAGAAAACCTTCGAATTATCTGGGATGTTGAATTAGCCGAGTTCGAATTAACGAGGTTTACTATACCTAAATATGTACGGAAATTTTCACTCGCGGACAACGCCCCCGAGACCGAATATTCTGTGACACGGGACTCTTAATGTCGCATTAAACACGATGGCAAGATCACCGACGATCGGCAAACTTCCCCGGTGGTTTGCTGCCCACTGCCACGCCTGCACACCTACTTTGGCTATTAGACTTAACCAGTGCTAGTTTTCTGGGTGTTGGCCATAGAGTTTCCTACAATAATTGCTTGAGGGAACTCTGGCACTGCAATTGTTCAGCCACCATGGGAATGATGGTTAATATATGGATATGTCCAATCTTTATACTTGTTGATTCAGACGTTCTTGTGCCTTTGTTTATTACTCTTTGTCTGCCTTCATAGTCCTAAATTTCAAAGCTAACTATACTTTTCTAAATACAGAAGACTCTGTGAACACACATAATCGCTACTAATTGCAGTGGTTAACCCTATCAAGCTGGCCAAATTGAAATGCGCCAAGCGTTTCAATGTGCTGGCTTTCCTGCAAGAAATTAATAAGGGTGTTCTGTGCTGCTTATCGATGCATGCATTCATGGCATAACATTAGGGTTCTGTGCTAGAGATTATGTGTTCTAATACTGCTGTCAGACAATCATTATTTCATTATTTATAACAGAGCACTTTGTTGAAAATGACGTGTTTAGAAAGGCACAAAGCCTGTTGGAATCTATAAGGGTGAAGTTTAGGAAAATCCATGTACAGTCAAACCCACTTATAACGATACTGGTTTTAACAATATATCAGATACTGGTTTTAACAATATATCAGTTATAACGATGAGAAGCTGCTTCACCGCCAACCTTTGGATGTTTTCTATGGGGAAATAACCTGCTTACTACCATGCCCCCATGCCGCATTATTGGTTATAACGATGAAGTCTGGCTGCTGGGTGTCTGTGCTGAAATGTAATGAAATGCAAAATCCTTGAAAGGAAAAAGAAAAAGAAAAAGAAATTTGAGCTGCTGTGTGATGCTCGGCGATGCCTTGACAAATGTTCCTTGCCGCCCGTGGTCCCACTTTGCAGTTATAGCAGTGCCATTCTTGACCGCTGACCGCCGCTGCTTGTTACATGTGATTGGAGTGTGCAGCAATCAAGAGTTCAACAGTTAAACAAGAGAACACAATCAGCATCTGAAAGGAGGAAGGTGGTGGGGAGGGGCACTGGTCTTCCTGCCAGTATAGGCTTCTCGCAACAGCTTTGCCATCTCCCTATTATTATTTTTTCATAGAACCTGCTTATTACCATTATTGGTTATAACAGTGGAATCTTTATGGTGCCTGAAAATTGTGATAAGTGGGTTCGACGGTATATTGGCTTTATGGCGTATGTGGTGGTGCCGTGAAGGCGTCCGAATTATCAGGCATATTCGAAAAATCAATCGTTGATTGTAAATAATAGCGTAAAATTCAATTGAATATTTGAAAATATCGAATATGCACTCAAGTCAACCTTCAAGTTTATGGTTACAGGAGGGTATAAATGACAAGGTTGCAAGCTTTGATGCCTAACTAGAGTAGGGCTACCTTTAACTGTGGCCTCAACTGTACATTGCTTGGATTGAGATTGATCAACAATTACCTAAGTACTGGCTGTACTTTTCTGCTTTCCTCTTGTTCAGGTGGTTTTGCACCGACTGGCAGCTCACTCTTTGGGCAGACAACGCAGAGTCAAAATGTGTTTGGTAAGCCAACAGGGTTTGGCATGACAACCCCGGCTTCGACATCAGCGTTTGGAACCACCAATGCCTTTGGCACCACTGGAACCTCTGTATTTGGTCAGCCACAGCAAAAGGTACTTGCCGAGCTGGTAAAAAATTTGAGTAGCAGTGTGGGTCAACTGAAGCACTGCGTTGAACACTTTCCCTTCTGCACTTATTCCCATCGATAGCCCGCTGTTGATGATTGCTAATTTGTATTTTGCTGCTTTCCTAGCGCTCCTGAACGGCTAGTTCCATATTTGGGTTATCTAGAAATAGGGGTATGTGAATATTTGGAAAGTTTGAATATTGTCAAATATTGTATGTCTAATATTCGTATTTGATTGGAAAAATAAATATTAGAAAATGTTTGAATATTTGGCTGCATAAGAATATTCGAATCAAATCAAATATATTTCTGGCTGTGCAGCAGCAAACACTGTTTTTAGCATTTGTTTCTATCTAATCTAAAAATATTGGGGTGATTTTGTGCTGAATTTTGCAAAAATTTCGGGCTGCTAGCAAAATTTTGCCTGTAAAGCACACTTAGCCGCTAAACGTCTAAACTGTGCAGGAAAGCCAGCCTCTCAGTCGCAAGGGGCACGGGTTTCCGGACAGCGAGAGCGCACTTTATTTTATTTTTTGCAGCGCCACCCCCAGTTCTGAGCTTATTGCTTGATAGCAAGCGCGACGAGCGACGACTGGCACAGGGTCAAATGCTTCCAAGATTACGATTATTTGATGCGGTATAAGAAGGCACAGGCTGGCAAGGACAGCTAGTGAGAATTACTAAATTTTCCAAGTTAACATGAGCCAAATACACAACCTTTTAGTATAATGGCTTACTAGTCTAGTTTCTTAATGTTGACAATGCAATCGCAATGTCCCAACATAACAAGTTAACCCAACTTGCTAATAAATTAATGTGCATATCATTATTCAATTCGTATTTGAAAATTTTGATATTCGCACACCCATATTTAGAAACTGTGTACTCAGTTTCACTTTTTTTTTCCGCTGTGCATGAATTTTTAAATCTCCTACGAAGAAGGGGTGTGGCCAGTGCGATAAGCGCTCATAGTTTCCAGGATGTTGTTGATGTCGTGTGCTGCTCATGCACGGAAACATTGCATTTTTCTGATTCTAATGCATCAGCACGCAAGATTATGGCTTTTGAAAGTAGCACGTGATGCGGAGGACAGCTTCGGTATGTCAGATTTCTGAAAGGAGTCTCGCTTTCTTCACCAAACTGCTTCAGAGCTGCCGTGCGCCAATATGAAGATATCCTGCGTGTTCTAAAGGTCTCAGTTCTTATCTGCAGACAACATTCAGTTGGGATCATTTGCTGGCGGCCACGTAGCAAGTTGTTGAGCGCTAAAGACTGGGATTTTACCTTGGCATCACGCTAGGGCTAGTCACTAAGTTAAACAGTTTCTTTTAAATCTGAAGAACCTTTTCACATAGAAAGATCATATTTGCTGGAGTATTGCACAGGTCCTTTGCATTGAAAATGTATATTCTGAAAATTTTTTGAAGTTTTTCTGTGTGAGGCAACAGTAATGTTCTTTAATAACTTTTTATTTTTCCTGCCAAATATTTATGGAGATACTTCTTTCAAATTCGTTTTAATAACCGTGTTGTTTAGTACAGTTGGAAAGAGAATTTCTTTCTCTTCAACTTGATACAATGTGCTTCAGTATCAAGCATGCTCTGTGATAGGAAAAAGGTATTTACTAGACTACTGAAAATCTGCTGCCTTGCCCATGGGCAAGAAAGTGTTAGTAACGGTAAGCTCTTGCAAATACGTCAATCGTAGTGAATTTATGTTATAAACAAAAAATACGAGGACACCTAAGCACTTCTTAAGAGTTGTGAATATGAAAGCATTAATGTCCAAGTGAACGCCGCTTCGCATCCATTGAGTTACGAACTCCTCAAGGGCAAGCGAGCGCGTTGAGATGCTTGGCGCATGTTGATTTGGCCTTACCAAGGCGCAGTTAGAAAGCAGGCGAGAGCTTCTGTGGACAAGGAACGCGCAGGTAACACAGGCTTCCGGGAGCGACAGCGAGGGTGATGTGGCCTGGCAGCGATGCCCACTCCCCTCACGCAACACCTAGCGCACTGTCACAGCAGAAGGTGTTCCCTTTCACCCGCTCTACTCCATCGAGGCCCAACCCAGCAAGTGCAAGCAAATGCAAGCAAGCGTCACAAGTGTGTGAGGCATGCTCGTGATGTGGCGTCACAGCCAATAGAAAGTTAGGTGCCGTTTCACTGCTACAGACGCCGCTGGCTTTTTTGCTCAGTGGGCCATTTGACACTTCCACATAAAAAATTGTTTTATATTGATTACTGCTGATTGAAAACTTTATTCCGTTCATATATGTGCACAGGTGCAGGCGAGCTTTTGCAGAACTACTTTGATGCAAGAAGCATCTGAAATAGCTTGCCACTTAGCTGGGCCTTGTTACCAATATTGTCGCGAGACAGCTGTACCTTGCTGTGCTAAAGTGTCTGACACTTCATCAAGTTGTGCCCCTATTTCTGCATTGCTTCTGTGAACCTTAATTTTTGTTTTCCCGATGTATTAGCATTTACATCAAATTGTTGCCACCTATAAACAATGTGCTTGACATAATAGGCTGTGATTGTGATCACTTCTTGTACTTTTATGTGCATGTGCTCGTGTGCAATATGCTGCTTACATCTAGAAAACCTGGCACTGGCTTTCTTTGCAGTCTCTGTTTGGCCAGCCAACAGGAACAGGTCTCTTTGGCAGCACTACCGCAACAACACAGCCATCCACTGGATTTGGCACTGGTTTTGGGACTACATTTGGTGCTACAACACAGGTGTGAACATTGTTTCATCATAAAGATATTGTAGCCACACTGCAATATAAGAATTGAAAACTAAGCACGGGAAACAGAAAATGCATACATATTATCTTCAGTGTGCAAAATTTTGCACACACTAAACGGCAACAACAAATAAAGGACACATAGACCAGCGCATAGTCACAAATGAGCTTTATTCCTAAAGCACCACAAACACTGTACTTACTCGATTCTGATGCGCCCTCGATTTTAACATGCACCCGTTTTCTGTGACCAAAAAAAAAAAGGAAATATGGAGAAAGACGCCCTCGATTGTAACACGCAACCCGTTTGCTGTGACCTAAAAGAAGAGCCCTGTACAGTACCACACACCTCATTCTTTCATACAGAAATGCAACTTTCCCTCGTTTGGAAAAACAGATTAACTCCCAATACATTAAAGTTGCGATAAATAAAAAAGTGCAGTTTCGCCCGAAAGGCGAAGCATCGATTGCAATAGCAAATTAGTAGACAGCTATAGGAAAAGTAAGGATAGTAGTTTTATCGACCGTATAAACTTTTAAGCATTTGCTTATTAACTAAATTAACAAGCATGGTGTCACACTTGTACAAGCAAACATGAACACTTCTCACTCAATGACCGTGGAAACTGTTTATCGAAATGCTGCAGTGAGGAAGTGCGGTAGCAAGAGCAAGTGAATTGACCTTTGTGCGGCCTCTCTCTTCAACACGAACTAAGTGACAAGAACACAGCACGGTGCGCCTAGATGCATAGACTCTGTCCATATCGCTGATTGCTTTCAAGATAGGGGCCATGCGGCAGCACCGTATGCAGCAGCTGCCAGAGTAGAACGCCTCTCCTGTTTGTGCCAGTCCCGTACGCAAGTTTTGGGAATTCTGAATGCCCGTGATGGGGGGGGAGGGGCGATTTCCATCCGTCTCCGCACACGTGATCACTTTCCTTTTAATTGCGGAATCATGAGGAACTGCTGCTTGCCTCTCTGGCGAAGGGCGATGGCTCTTCAGAGTTGCAAAATCCAGCATGCCTAAAACAATTCGAATGCTGAACAGCCTTCCAGGCATCCGCTAGCATGCTGAGTGCGCAGAACAGGTTCACAGAGTGAGTGAGTCTTCCCGTTGTCAAAGCACATGAGTATGCAGTCAAGTAAACGGGCCCAGTAGTGCACCTGGAGGTATTTAATGACCCCTTGGTCCATTGGCTGCAGCACACTCGTCGTATTTGGTGACAAGAATTCAAGACGAATAGCTTGCAGGTTGCTTACGGCGCTTTGCGCCTCGCTGTTGTTTACAAAAATTAACACTTGCCTCTTAGGCTCAAACATCCGGTCCAGATGGCAGACGTAATCTTCAAACAACCTTTGTGTAATCCAGGCCTTTGTATTGCTGCTGTGCCACACAGGCAGGTTCTTTGCACCCTTAAAGCAGTGCGGGTTTTTCGCCTTCCCTATCACTAGAAGGGGCAGCTTCTCGGTGCCAACCGCATTTACCCCGACCATGACAGTTACCCTTTCCTTGCTATGCTTCCCACCAGTGCAGGCCTCACTAGTAAAAGAAAGTGAACGGTCCGGCAGCATTTTGAAGAATAGGTCTGTCCCGTTACAATTGTCTGCAGGAGCATACTCTTGTATCGGAGCTTTCAACTTACTCGTCCGGTAATCCATGCCAGTAGATTGATCCACGGCATTGCTTTCCCCGCAATCTTTTTTGAAAGTGACTCTGTGCCTTTTCTTAAACCCACCTATCCACCCGTCGGTGAACTTGGAAGTCCTGAATGCCCATTTTTAAAGTGAGCATCTCTGCTTTTTGCTTGAGCGTGTTGCCTGAAACGAGGAGGTTAGGACTCTTCTCAACCACAGCTGCAGGGCCTCCTCAAGCTTCGGATGTTGTCCTTTCCAGTAATTATCTGTAGTTTTGCAGTGTCACTGGTCGACTGCAGACAAGATCTCTTTGTTTTTCATGTAATCGGACAATGTCTGTTTGGAGAGATTAAACTCCTTCGTGACGTCGACTTGGGTCTGTCCTTGCTCAGTAAGCCTGATGATGGCTGCCTTCTTGTCCAGCATCACGTCGAATATTTTCCGCACTTCTTTGACACATTTGGTGGAAGTGGGTGAAGAGCTGGGGTCATGGTTTCGAAAACACGGCGTTGCGCTGAATGAATAACCGCAACACACTGAAATAGCGATGATATGTTATATGGTGGCTAGTTATGGCAGGCAATGATTTCAGCTGCACTGTATTGGATAAAGGCCGGTGGATCACTGCTGGATGAAAATGTGCGCAACACCACCTGGCCATGCATGACTGCATGACTGGCCATGCAAACTGGCCATGCATGACTGGTTTCAGACTCAAATTCGCTGCCGCTGCAGGCTACAGGCAAAAGCACGGCCTTTATCGGCGTTTCTTTCAACAGGCGTCACCGTTGCCGCATGAGTGTGGACGCCTCCTATACTTGCTAATTAAGTTACTATACTGTATATAGTTCTGGCGATTTCGCAAATTAAAATCAGTTGAAGTCAGCACCTGTGTTGTATTCTTCCTTCAGCCCTCGTCTTTTGTATGTGTGTTTTTTCCTTTGCTTTCGGCGCACATATACAGTAGCCATATTTAATTGCTATAACATGGTGTGGGAGCATAGTAGTAAGCACTTTATTTTGCTATATAACAGATACGTTACATTGGCTGCTCATTGTTATATTTCTCATGTATTGTTAAAACCGGAAGTTGGTTCGACTACATCTGGATTGCTGAATATTTATTAATGGTAAGATATCATTCAAAATAATGTAAGCTCTTGTGTATTTTTGAGTATAATAGCTGGCTGGAGACAATATGACCTTGCTGCTTTCCTTCAGATAAGTTACTCTTTAGCTTGCCATTAGATGTGTGCAGCCTGCTCTTGTCATGACAGTGTCCTTCTTCCTGCTTTTTTCAGCCAAGTGCTTTTGGGGTGCGGCCAGCATTTGGTACGGCCACCACATCTACGCCTTCCACCTTTGGGTTTGGCAGTACAGCCAATACAGGAACGTCGCTGTTTGGGGCCAAGCAGCCAGCTTTTACCTTTGGGTCGAACACACCAGCCTTTGGTGCCACGAACACAACAGGCTTCGGTATGTGATGACGCTGCCTGCATCAACAAATGTTGTCCTAAACTTCTGTCCTAAACAAATGTGAACTTGTGAGTAATTCATATCGATGCTCTATGTTTATAGCAGAAAGCACGAAGTAGTGTAAAGCCATTGGGACAAAGAGTCTGTTGATTTAAATCTGTATTGCCCTGTGGTAAAATATGTCTCTCATGACAACCTTATGGGGAAAGAAGCCACCTATACTACTAGTCTGCACTTGTGCATTTGTGATGTACCATATATTGCCACGTGTAAATTAACTCCAAATATAGATAAAATGCTCCTAACTCGGACCCCTGCAAACAGAATAATAAAAAAGAAGTGCCAGGACCTAAGTACAGTAAAATATTGGTGATGCAAATTTCCTGAGGTCGCGCAAAACATTCGTATCATCAAAACTTACAGAATTGAAAAAAAAAAGTTGTTACTTGTCAAGGATTGCCTTCTGGATTGCCTTCTGGAAATCGTCAAGGATTTCCTTCTGGAAGGTGTATTAATGCGCACACCTGTCCTCTCGAATGTTCTTGCATGCCACTGCATGCCATAGCTCGTTAAGAACAAGAAATGTTTCTGTCGTTGTGGGCTGCCGGTTGTTGCTGCTGCTGTGTTCATTGTCTTCATCCTCGCTGGTAAAAACATCAGGCTGTGATGTGGAAACTTCCTCCGCAATGTCCTCCATGGTAGGCATACTGCAGGCCACCAGATCGTCGTCCACTGTGACAAAATCTTTCTCTGTGCCATTCAACTCCCGAGCTCATTCCAATCTTCAGTTTGAATTGCCAGCTCTTGCAGATTCTTTTCGGATGGCTTAAGAAATCTGCATTTCGCAAAACAGTTTGCGATCTTTGTCGGCGAGATGCGGTCCCTGCTCATTGTGATAAAGTGTGTCACATCTAGGATGCTGATGTTGAGTTTCTTGTCTTTTCATTCTAACTTCGCCAGTAAATGATGTGCCAAGAGACTTAAAATAATACATGGCATTCCAAATGATACTTGCCTGGGAGTTATTCACGTCAAGTAAGAGTGCAATCTTGTCAGCTTTCTCGTGCAGCTTCGTGTCATCGACATTCACTTCAGCCATGACCTCTTTAAACCATGTAAGGAGAACATTGTCAAGCTGCTCCTGATGAGCAGTTCTTGCCTCTTTAGCGGTGACACTGAAGCGTTGAACATTTTTCATTATCTGGTCATGTTAAACGATTGTGTACAGGGTGGTTGGTGCCAGGCCAGACTGCTTGGCGAGGTCAATCCTTTTCCTCTTTGGATCTTTGCCCTCCTTCTGCAAAATATCTAGCTTCTCCTTGAATCGCAGCAGCTTTAGCTTTCGTGGTGCAAGCAGCTCGCTTCGATTAGGGCACGAACCAGATCACACAAAGAGAGTGCAGGAGACACAGGGTGTCTACCAACCGGAAAAACCAGGAAAACCGGGAATTCTCAGGGAATTTGAACAGTCTGGAAAAACTCAGGGAAAGCTCAGGGAATTTGTGCTTCTATCAGGGAAAATTAGCTGTAATTTTATTGAAAGGGAACGAAAGTCAGGTTAATGCTGGCTCCAGTAACAGAGGAATCGCAATGAATCGTCATTGACGCCATGTCGTCGGCACGATGTATTGCCAGAGTAGTTAACGACCGATTTTCCAGACGCTTTTTCGGACATGCCCGATAATTTGCACGGCTTTGCGGCACCACCACGTATTCCATATAGTAAATGTATATTGCCCTGACTGCAGGTCTGAAATGGCATTAATCAAAGCCGCCACCGCCGCCATGTTGATTATCTCGCTGCCTCGAACTGGCACTATCGCACACAGATCCGCCGGCAGCCGTAGCCACCACCACGGCAACGTTAGGCCTAGCTGCTTCTACGTTCGCTGTTAAGCTTCTTGCCGTGCGGTGCCGTGTTTTTCATTGAAAGAATTCGCTGCTGTCAGCAATGGCACCAACACTACGTTTGTAATCTTCACCATTGGCTTCGAAGCTCGCAGAGCACACACACTGCGTTTCGTAATGCCAGTCTCCGAAAGTTAGCTTCGCCTCATTACAGCAGTGTTAGGCGGTGAAGCTTAACACTTTCCTGTCCGCGCCTATGCCCATCGACAGTATGTTGTCGATGGTTTCAACGTCGATTTTCTCCCGTTCGGAGCGCTTATGGACAGCTAGCGCCATCCAGCGCATAAAAGGATAACTATTTTTCAAGTTTCGCTTCTGTGTTTCCTTTTTTGGCCGCGGGAGGGATTTTTAAAACGCCTTTTAATCGCGCTTGACGAGCACGCGTAGTTTCGGATATGGCGTCGACGTCTCGCGCAGCTGCTCCTCGGAAACGGCGAGTTTCGACCGATTCCGATGAGTCTGCATCAGAATTTTGCGATGACGGTAGCAGCGGAGACTCGGGAGATGATTTTGACTCATCCGACTTCAGCACGGACGGTGAAAGTGCGTCAAGTAGCCCCGGAACGTCGACAGGTATCCGCCGGTAAGTTCCGTTTTCCACTCCGAGCCATTTTATCGCGGCCGCGATCAGATCTAAAGACATGCGGCGTGTTCTAAAGGCAACGACTCTTATCTGCAGGGTGTCAACGTCGTTTGGACACGACTACTTGTCGGCGGCGGCACAAAGAGTGGAGTTTTGCGCGAGAAGACGGCCGGGAGTTGACCTCGGCACTGCGCTCCGTAGTTCCGCGCGGCGCTTCGCAAGAGCCGTCGACTTCTTCGCGCTGTTCTTCACGGCGGAAATAATCACTGAAATATGCAACATGACAAATAAATATGCGTGGATGCATATTTTGGAGAAGCAATCATACAGTGAGAGAGACGGCTCTTGGAAAGAAGTGACTCCCGATGAGATGAAGAAGTTTCTCGGACTTCTCATTTACATGGGTATTGTACAAGTGCCGCGCTTGCACTGCTACTGGAACACGCGGAAATTATTTTCTGGTCTTCTTCCACCTTCGGTAATGCCAAGAAATAGATTCAAAGCGTTGCTTGCATTCCTGAGTGTGTCCGACCCTGAGAAGACAACTGCCGCATCCCATGGCAAGCTGCATCGCGTAGCTTCGCTGCTGAAGCACATCAACGCCTCATCTGCCCAATTCTTCCACCCTGATCGGAGCCTCTCCGTTGACGAGAGGATGGTAAAGTCAAAAGGCAGATCCGGAATTAGACAGTACATGCGGGACAAAGTTATAAAATGGGGGTATAAATTGTGGGTTTTGGCGGACTCCAAATCTGGTTACACTGTTCAGTTCAGTGTATACACAGGAAAGCGTGAAGCACCAAGCGCACGTGGGCTGGCATTCGATGTTGTGACGCGACTCGCAGAGGACTACCTAGATCAAGGCTACATCATTTATTTAGACAACTTTTACACGTCGACATCCTTGTTTGTGCACTTGTTGGAGCGCAAGACGCTTGCTTGTGGCACAACGCGCAAGGATCGTCGGGGCTTTCCAGCCGAGCTCAAGGACACCCAATGGGAAAAAAAAGCTAAGAGAGGAGATGTTCGCTGGCTACGGGACCAGGACGTTCTATATTTACAATGGAAGGACAAGCGTGTTGTTCACATGATGTCGACAGCCCACACAGCCAACAAATTCGTACTTGCCAAGCGCAGAAGGAAAGTCAACAATAAGTGGGAAGAAATATCGGTGAAAAAGCCAATGCTGATTGACAAGTACAATGTGGGCATGCTCGGCGTCGATAAATCGGACCAGCTGATTGGGACATACAATGTTCTGATGAAGTGCGTGCGCTGGTGGAAAACGCTGTTTTTCCACAGTATAGATATTGCTGTTGTCAACAGCTTTATTCTATTTGATGAGCACCGTCGGCAGCATCCCGAAGTGCCTGAATTGTCAAGAGGTTCGCGTTTTGATCAGTTCGCGTTCAGGCTAGAGCTGGTGGAGCAGCTCATAGGACTTGATGAGCAACAACATCCAGACCCCAAGGCTCCTCCTGCTGTTCCCGCTACATGTGCCCCTAAGGATCAACAGCACAAGCCCCAGAAGCTACAAAGATACAGGAACTGCAAATTGTGCTATCAAGAACGGAAAGTGGAACAAAAAACGAACGTTTTCTGCGAGACGTGCGCCGCAAACTTGTGCTTCACCACATCACGCAACTGCTTTGTGCGGTGGCACGATAGCCACTAGGGATGACATTTTCCTTTGTAAAAAAATGTCTTGTACAGATAGGAATTTTATATTTGCATGAATGTTGTATACGGCCTGTCCCTTCAAAAAGTATATTTTGAATTTTTTTTATGTTGTCTTGGTGCAAAGCAGCATCGACGTTATCGCGGAGTTTTCTCGTTTTTGTTACAAATTTCTTATTAGGTGATTTTATTCAATTAATTGGTAATAAGTGCTTGTTTTCAAACAACACCATTAAAAAGCGCATTCCCTCTTCTACAAATTGATACTAAACATTTTAATATCAAACATTTGGTGTAGCAGCAAAAAAATGTTTACTAGACCACCCGAAAAGTGCTTATTTTCCCACGGACAGGAAAGTGTTAACAAGCGTGGGAAGGGACAATTGTCACAGGACACAGTATTGTCACGTGGTCGTGACGTCAAAGAACACAGTAGCAATACTGTGAAAGGCAAAAACTAGCTCTTATTGGGCGAACCTGTGCCCACAAAACAGGCTACACTTAAAGCACAACGAGAGCGGACGAACACAGTCGGCGATCGTCGTAAATCTGATCAGCAGGTCAAGCGCGTCGGCTTTTATAGAGCAGTCGTCGAATGTTCCAGAGTAATCGTTCGGACCCGCGTGCCTTCCACAAAGTTCTACACCATTCGCGTTACACGATGAAATCAGATAACACAAGGTTCGGCGACAGCAGACAGCCGGGTAGAAGCATCGATAACTTTCCAGAAACGTCGGATACATGCAGGCTCGTCCCTTGCTGTGCGATTACAGTTGTTAAGCGGCGAAACGGGGTCGCCCGATAAAGATAAGTACACGTGTCAATACCCCCCTCTTAAAAAGCATCGACCCGATGCTGCAAACAAACGAAGGTAATAAACAAAAGCACTCGTAGCAAAGAAAATAACAAAAATGGCGAAGTTCGTCAGCGTCCGTAAAAGGGTTTAAGGAGGGACGGGGCTTTGAAAATCAACTTCCGTATTTCTTCATAGATTTTGATTAAAATTGGCACAAATGTTTAGAATGTCTCCCTGATGCTTCCATAAAAGTTTCAGAGTGATACCTTAAGAACATTTTATTAAATTTGATTGAGCAGAATGTTTCAACCTCGAACTTTGTGAAGAGCCTGGGGAACATAAAAAACGTGATAGAAGGCTTGTTAAGTACTGATTGCATAGCTAAATGCACGCTGAAGGTCGTGACATTCTTGCTTTTGTTTTTTTCAACACAAATTTTTTTGGAGTGTCATTCTTTATGTTACCTTCGTATCAAGCACACTTTCAAGGTGAACAAATAGCCACATCATAAATTTATAAAACGTCAAGGCCCAAAAGCAAGAATGTCACGACCTGCACTGTAGCCCAAGGAACAAGACAAAAAAAACAGTCAGAATAGGCCAAACGGTAACAAAGAAATCAGCTCCGCAAACTGAGCAGAAAGGCAAAAACACAGTTTTGAGAAAAAGGCCTTCAAAGTTTTGCCTTGCCTCCACTCTCCTAAAATGCACCAGGATTGTAGTCCTTGGTGTCCTTAGCACAGCGGGGCTTCTTGGGCATGTGGCCTTTCATCTGATGTTTTTTCGATGCCTTTTTTTTTCGTAGGGCATCCTTTTCTGCAGCTCTTTGAAGGGAATGCTTTCCTGGCTTCAAGCCAAGTGAGGCACAAAACTGTCTGTATGCACAAAGCATTCCAGCATTGAACTTGCAGACTGCCTCATTGACAGCTGTCTCCGCTGCGATCAATGAAGCATTTTGCTCTTTTGGTAGAATTGACCAAATGACAGCGTGGAGACTCTCGGCTGCATTCTGAGTCTTCTTGCCTTGGCAACGGCTGAGTAGCTGAGGATCCGAGAGGCGTTGATACACAGGCAGCAACGTAGCTGAAACATGTGTTGCCAATTTGTACTTGTGTTCTGGCGGAGCTTTACCTTCAGCTTCTGCAGCCTGGTGTCTACACCAGCTCAGGGGTCCTGGAGGGCAGAGCTCATGATGAGGGTCTTTATCTGTTGAAGTGATATGATAAAAGGTTGCCATTATGGCCCTTTGCATATCATCTACTTCACTATTGTTACGTATGGCCATGCCATAATAATTGGTGAGCTTTTTGATTAGGTCTTGGGTCAGGCCACCCTTCCCTCCAATTGGTTTACTTCTTCTGCTTTTTGAGACAAGTGTTCGCAGGGCTGTACCCATCCTCTTTTTAACGTGATTGATACAGTCCTCTTTGTTGAATGTAATGAAGCCATAAGCCTTGTCTTCACAAAGGGCCTGGAAGGTACGGCTATCCCCATCACAAACAACACATGTGTAGCGGAGGTCATTCCTTTCCAGTGACCTGAACAAGATCAACGCTGCCTCGACCTCCATACGGCTTGAGTTTGCATCGGTGTTCTTTTGGCACACGTGATTCTCTTTCCATTCACTGTAGCCTTCATCGTTTTCTTTCGGCCCAAGCGTGCATCCATGGAATCTGTTCGAGAGCACAACGCAGTCAAGCACCAGACCAGTGTAAAATTCAATTATTGTGCCCACACCAATATGGGATGCATGACCACGTGTCATCCTTGTGCCGTCGTAGATACCGTCACATTTTTTGTGAATGCCAGGCCCACTTCGCTGTAAACTTTCCGCATGGCTGCCACAGCATCAGAAAAGAGACTTGCTGCAGCCATCCCACCAGCAGGCCTGAATTTTGATTTCAGGTGTCTTTGGAATGTCTTATGGTGCAAGCCTCTGTGTGAAACGTTCATTACTGACCAAAAGTCCGTCAGTGCAGTTGCCCCTCTGCCGGTGGTTTTAATTGCTTGCATTGCACGCATATTCACGTCAAAAGCCTTACCACCCTCTACTCGCGGCGATGACCATTCACTTGCAACAACGCCGCAGGCATTGCAGGTCAGTAGCATTCGTGCAGCCAATCCATGCCTTGTTCCCAAATGAACAGTCAGTCCCGGCTAAGAGCATTCTTGGCACAAGGCATTCTTGTACAAAGCATTCAATGCTGTGACCTGCACAACCAAAAACTCATCCGCCAGCTCCACATTGGCACAACTTCCTCTCTCACCTGTGAGCTTCATTTTTCTTTTGGTCGCCGAAACAGAACTGAGTGATGCTTGCACTGTCTCGGCTCGCCCACGAGAAGCTTCTATCGATATGTAGTGCGGTTCCAAGTGAGCCTGAATTGTACTGCCGAATCTCGACTGCGTTTCATCCACGCGCGAGGTGCTTGGTCGCGGGTTCGAGTCGTCGGCGGGTGAAGTGCTTGGTCGCGGGTCCGAGTCGTCGGCGCGTGAGGTGCTTGGTCCCGGATTCGAGACGTCGGCACCCGAGGTGCTTGGTCGTGGGTCCGAGTCGTCGGCGCCCGAGGTGCTTGGTCGCGGGTCCGAGTCGTCGGCGCCCGAGGTGCCGACGACGGAAATGGAAACGGCCCTAACAAATCCATCCCAATCTGCTGGAATGGTCGGCGAGGAGGTTCGATCGACTGTAGCCTTGTCGATCGACTGTAGCCTGCTGGCCTTGTCGGTGGTGTCTTGCGTCGTTGACAGTCTCGGCATGTCTTGACGTAACGGGCGACGTCGGCGGTCAGACGCGGCCAGTGATACCTTTCCTGTATTCTCGACAGCGTCCGGGAAAATCCGAGGTGCCAGCGGTCGGATTGTCGTGTAGGGCGTGCAGTATTTCTGGACGCAGCGCTGACGGTACAACAAGAAGGTAGCTGGCGCGGACTGGTGAGAAGTTCTTCTTCACGAGCAGGTTGTTTTGTAGCGTGAACGAAGACAACGCGCGCTTAAATGCCCTAGGGACAACGTCGGTGTTCCCTTCCAAATACTCGACGAGGCCTTTTAGCTCCGGGTCGGCTCGTTGCTGTTTAGTGAAGTCTTCCGCGCTTATTATCCCAAGGAAGGCGTCGTCGTCCTCGTCGTCTTGCGGCGGGGAATCGATGGGGGCGCGCGATAAGCAGTCGGCGTCGGAGTGTTTTCTTCCGGACTTGTATATTACCGTGACGTCATATTCTTGTAGTCTGAGGCTCCATCGCGCCAGCCGTCCTGAAGGGTCCTTTAAATTAGCTAGCCAACACAATGCGTGATGGTCACTGACGACTTTGAATGGCCTGCCATAGAGGTAAGGGCGGAATTTAGCTGTAGCCCAAATGATGGCGAGGCATTCCTTTTCAGTTGTAGAATAGTTGCTTTCCGCTTTTGACAGCGACCGGCTAGCATACGATATCACCCTTTCAAGTCCCTCTTTCCTCTGGACTAGGACGGCACCGAGGCCTAGGCTACTGGCGTCAGTGTGGATTTCGGTATCGGCGTCCTCGTCGAAGTGTGCAAGTATCGGCGGCGACTGCATGCGTCGTTTGAGTTCTTGAAATGCCTTGGCCTGCGGCGTTTCCCACTTGAACGCGACATCACATTTGGTTATATGTGTTAGCGGCTCCACGATGCGTGAAAAGTCCTTGACAAAGCGCCTATAGTAGGCACACATGCCAAGGAATCTGCGCACTGCCTTTTTGTCGGTTGGCTGCGGGAACTTTGCGATGGCAGCTGTCTTCTGTGGGTCGGGGCGTACTCCTGATTTGCTGATCACGTGGCCTAGGAACAAAAGCTCACCGTAAGCGAAACGGCACTTTTCCGGCTTCAGAGTGAGCCCTGATGACTTGATGGCTTCTAACACTGCCGCAAGCCGCCTAAGGTGCTCGTCGAAATTTCCGGCGAACACAACGACGTCATCCAGGTAAACAAGGCACGTCTGCCACTTCAGTCCGGTTAACACCGTGTCCATGACGCGCTGAAACGTTGCAGGCGCCGAGCAAAGTCCGAATGGCATGACCTTGAACTCGTAGAGGCCGTCTGGCGTGATGAAGGCAGTCTTTTCGCGATCTGTCTAGTCGACCTCTATTTGCCAGTAGCCAGACTTGAGGTCCATCGACGAGAAGTATTTAGCGTTGCAGAGCCGATCCAATGCGTCGTCTATCCGTGGAAGGGGGTACACATCCTTCTTCGTGATCTTGTTCAGTCGACGATAATCGACGCAGAAGCGTAGGGTTCCGTCCTTTTTCTTTACCAGGACTACAGGAGAGGCCCACGGGCTTTTCGACGGCTGGATAATGTCGTCGCGCAGCATTTCATCGACTTGTTGCCTAATAGCTTCACGTTCTCGCGTCGAAACTCGGTAAGGGCTCTGGCGGAGTGGTCGAGTGCTCTCTTCGGTTATTATGCGATGCTTTGCAACTGGTGTTTGTCGAATCCTCGATGACGTCGAAAAGCAGACTTTGTATCGTCGGAGAAGACTTCTGATCTGTTGCTGCTTACTCATAGGAAGACTTGGATTCACGTCGAAGTCTGGTTCGGGGACAATTCTCATCGGGGTAGATGCGGCTGTATCCGAGAGGACAAAGGCATTGCTGGTTTCCACAATTTCCTCGATGTATGCGATTGTCGTGCCCTTGTTGATGTGCTTGAACTCTTGGCTGAAGTTGGTTAGCATAACTTCCACTTGCCCTCCGTGGAGTCGAGCGATCCCTCTTGCGACGCAAATTTCACGGTCGAGCAGTAGATGTTGGTCGCCCTCGATGACGCCTTCTACGTCAGCGGGTGTTTCAGTGCCGACGGAAATAATAATGCTGGAGCGCGGCGGGATGCTCACTTGATCTTCAAGCACACTCAAGCCGTGGTGACTACGACAGCTCTCCTGCGGTATCGCTTGATCTTGTGACAGCGTTATCGATTTCGACTTCAGGTCGATGATTGCGGCATGTTGATTCAGGAAGTCCATGCCGAGAATGACGTCCCGTGAACACTGTTGGAGGACAACGAAGGTGGCAGGGTAAGTCCGGTCATGAACGGTAATTCTTGCCGTGCAGATTCCAGTCGGCGTAATGAGGCGTCCTCCAGCGGTCCGAATTTGGGGGCCCTCCCATGCAGTCTTAACCTTCTTCAACTGGGCGGCGATGTGTCCACTCATTACGGAGTAATCGGCCCCTGTGTCGACTAAGGCAGTGACTGCGTGGCCGTCGAGAAGTACGTCGAGGTCGGTGGTTCTTTGTCTGGCGTTGCAGTTGGGTCTTGGCGTCGGATCACGGCTGCGTCGTGTTGAACTGAAGCTGGAACGTCGCGTCGTCAAGTCGTCTTTCATCGGTGTAGTCTTGGCTTCCTGATTTCGTCGGGACGGCGGCGTGTCGTTATTTCGTCGAGGTAGTTTCTTCGGTGTCTTCGTCGGCGGCGGAGGATCTTCGTCAGTTCGACGAACAGCAACCGCACCTCCATCGGTTGCTGCTTTTAGTTTTCCGGATATGGGCTCGCTGACCGACCTCGGGCTGGGCCAGTGTATGGTCGGTGCTGCGGCGACAGGTAGCGGCCTGGTGATGGCAAACGCGACGGTCGTCGAGAGCTCCACTGAGAAGCGGCGAGGTAATCGGCGATATCGCGGGGGCATTCACCTTATCGCGGAGCGTTCACGGCGAAACCTCGCAGTCCCATCTCCCGGTATGGACATCGTCGGTAAACGTGACCCGCTTCTCCGCAGTGGTAGCAGAGCGGGCGGTGGTCAGGAGCGCGCCAAATGTCCATCTTCCTCGCGTAGGTGCGCTGGGCGACGGGTGGTCGTGCTGGCGGTGGCGGCGGCGGACGACGGAACTGCGGCGTGACAGGGCCCTGGCGCGGTCGCGGAGGGGGGGACCTTGACGGCGTGCGACGGCGGTGTAGGTCATCGCTTGCGGCTCAGGCTGGGGCGATTCAGGGGCTACTCCAAGTTGTTGTTGGAGCTCCTCACGCACGGCGTCGGCAATCGAAGCCAATTGAGGCTGTGATGGTGGGAACAGCTTTTGTAGCTCCTCCCGCACGACCGCTCGGATAGTCTCGCGCAGGTCGTCGGTGGCCAGTGATTGAACTCCGGCGTAGTTTGTCGAGTTCGTGCGGCGGTCGAATTGCTGGTTTCGCATCTCGAGTGTCTTCTCGATGCCGGTGGCTTCGCGAAGAAACTCGTCGACGGTCTTCGGTGGGCTTCGTACCATTCCTGCAAAAAGTTCTTCCTTCACACCACGCATCAGCAGGCGGACTTTCTTCTCCTCGGGCATTTCAGGGTCGGCGTGGCGGAAGAGACGGCTCATTTCTTCCGTGTAGATCGCGGTCGTCTGATTAGGTAGCTGCACCCGGGTTTCTAATAGCGCTTGGGCTCGTTCTCGGCGTACGACGCTTGCGAATGTCTGCAGGAAGCCGCTTCGGAAAAGTTCCCAGGTCGTTAAGGTGGCTTCTCGGTTCTCGAACCACGTCCTGGCTGCATCTTCCAAAGCGAAGAAGACATATCGCAGTTTGTCGTCGCTGTTCCAGTTGTTAAAGGTAGTGACTCTCTCGTACGTCTCAAGCCAGGTTTCCGGGTCCTCGAATGTTGAACCGTGGAACGTGGGGGGCTCCCTGGGCTGCTGCAGCACGACGGGGGATGCTGGAGCTGCCATTGGGGTGGACTTGGTGGCAATCTTCCTGCTCGTCTCAGGTAGAAGTCCGTGCTCTGGGGGCAGTTCTTGCAGTCGGCGGCTAGCACGCTGGTCTTGGACGACGTTGGTTTTGTTCTCGGGCTTCGGGCTTGGATTGCGGCTTTGCGGGGGCGTTCGGTACATGAACGCACAAGCACCTCCACCAGATGTCACGTGGTCGTGACGTCAAAGAACACAGTAGCAATACTGTGAAAGGCAAAAACTAGCTTTTATTGGGCGAACCTGTGCCCACAAAACAGGCTACACTTAAAGCACAACGAGAGTGGCGAACACAGTCGGCGATCGTCGTAAATCTGATCAGCGGGTCAAGCACGTCGGCTTTTATAGAGCAGTCGTCGAATGTTCCAGACTAATCGTTCGGACCCGCGTGCCTTCCACAAAGTTCTACACCATTCGCGTTACACGATGAAATCAGATAACACAAGGTTCGGCGACAGCAGACAGCCGGGTAGAAGCATCGATAACTTTCCAGAAACGTCGGATACATGCAAGCGCGTCCCTCGCTGTGCGATTACAGTTGTTAAGCGGCGAAACGTGGTCGCCCGATAAAGATAAGTACACGTGTCAGTATGTATTCCTTCAATATGCGCGTGTGCACCCCCATCTCCTGTCACAGTACGAGCACTGATATGCCTAATAAGTGTACTGGCAGGCACAAGAACTTTTGCGGACGTGCCTGTGCCAATTTTAGCCCTTATAGGCAGTTAGAGACACGCATTCATTTTTTTCGGACTGCCCGATTTTTTGGATGCTTTTGCGGCCCCTAGGGAGTCCGAAAAATCGGACGATAACTGTACAACTGACCAAGAGGATGCTTCAAATGATCCATGGGGTGAACGTGTGGCAGAAGGAGGATGAGAACAGGAAGGACTGACGTCCTAAGGAACTAACGGGAAATGAAGCGTGCCGCCACCTCTTTGAAGGAGCTTGAGCTCAAAAAACAAAGCGTTGGCTGATGCCGAGATGCAGGTGTCCCTCATTCAAACCAAAATAAGCTATTTAAAGCAGTGAAACCCTACACTGATATGTTTTGTACAGGCTGAGAGTATGTCATTGTCAGGACAGTTGAGATTGACTTCCCAGCTGCTGAGAGAGAATCTTAGTTGTGACAAAGTTCAGGCCTCATACCGATGAGCTTGCTATCAGTTGATAGAAATAGCTCATATTCGAAAAATATTTACTTATGTATGCATCTCCTTACATTCGTATTTGAAAATGTTCGACCCAATTTGCAATCGGTTTTATCATTTTTTTCACTGTGCATTTTACTAACACCTTCCTTCTGTTTTCTTTTTAAATAAAATAGATATTACTCCTTACTATTGAAACTGGATTAAGTCATTTTTTTTTTGTTTCAACATGCTTACTAGAGAGTGACAGCATCGAGCAACATGGTGTCAGCCTGTCTTGACATAAAACAAAGTTCTGGCTCATTCAGGGAATTTAGCAAAAGTGCTCAGGGAAAACCTGGAAAACTCAGGGAATTTGGAAATGTCAGCTTGGTAGACACCCTGAGACAAACTACTGGTGTGCAAATGCGTCATGGAGACTACCAAAAAAGAAAAGAAACCCAGGTCGGTTCAACATGGCGGGGGAAGCGCACACCTGCCCTCACCCCTTATAGAACGAACCGACGGCCTGTCAAAGACCTGGTGGCTAAAGTCATGCTCTCTCATGCTTTCTACCTTGCTACTCTCTGTGTGTGCTGTGCACAGTGTGTCCGCTCAATGGGGGGACTAATGAGAGATTGCGCAGCTGCGTGGCGTAATCGCGTGGCGACTACAGGCATTCGAAATCTCACTGCGCTGGCCGTTCCGCTGGCTTGCTGCTGCTGTGGCTTGCGCATTTGTATGATGACTGGCTGTGGTGTGGCAACTTGTTCGGAACAGCTGATGTATTGCACATTCTGCACAATGCATTTCCGCCGGGGAATATTACGAATTTGTATCGCACCAAAATTTGTACCAGCCGTGATAGTATTACCGGTGTCTACAGTAATGAGAAATTTCTTTGGAAAGGAAGGGGGGATGTTGTCAATGTCTCAGCCCCTGTCTCTAGCTTCAGTTAAAAACTGGGCTTCATCAACTTTTTGTTGCTGCGATGGATGACAGAGCCTTTGATGTCACTGTTGTCAATGCTGTCTTGTCTGAAGGCTAGCCAACTCTAGTGTTGGCTGAATGGAGAATTTTCCAGACGCCCCCGATCCATGTTGACTGGTGGCTTCACTATGCATCCTTTACATTCAGCACCTAAGTACCGCTGTTTGTATGCTTGATTAAAGTTTTCTGTGATGTCAGCATGTTGTCTCTACTTTCACCGCATCAGCACTCAGCACCTAGCTCAGGCCTAGCTGGCAAGTGTGACAGGTCACCAGCCATTTTGAGAAATTTGCCCTTGAAATATTTGTAGTCGATGTCAAAGGTGGTGAGTTGGGCGAGTTGATTATGCATTGCAAAATGATTTTTACGGTAGAAGACGCATACAAAAAAAAAAAAAGAGGGTACAGGATGCATAAAGCATGTACCCCTTTTCTTTGTCTGTGTCTTCTACCACAAAAATAATTTTGTACCAGTGGACTGCAACGGTGATTGGGCATGGGATCATATGCACTGGCTGAAGTGATGACCACGTGCATGAAATGGAGTTTGGGTCGTTGAGCGATCAGCCGACAATTACTGTGAACGCTTATGAAGTTCATGTGTGCACTTAGTGGATGGAATGGTGTAAGCTCGTGTGTGGGCAAAAAGCCAGTGAGCATCTGAGTTTGTGCAGCATAGCCTGAACTGACAGTGTCGTGGAGTCTAGATCATATGTATGTAGTTCCCGCACTTCGTGTTGACCCATGGCGCACACTAGGCTGTGCGATGGGGGAATGTGAAATGCAAGTTCCAAGTGTAACCTTCCTGTTCATGAAATTTCAAGTTAATGAGTACAACATTGAGCTAAAGTCTGTAGTCACGTTTCCACTGTGCTGGCACTCTAAAAAACAACAAAATCGATTTTACTGTTGCAGTGAGTGTTTTTATTTCTGACTGACTGCCCTATTATTCGGACATTTCAATCGCATTGT
Organism: Dermacentor variabilis; assembly: GCF_050947875.1. Lineage (NCBI taxonomy): Eukaryota > Metazoa > Arthropoda > Arachnida > Ixodida > Ixodidae > Dermacentor > Dermacentor variabilis. Next base: position 11,005,478 of record NC_134571.1, read on the forward strand.
CTGTGTCTTAAAAATTGATTGGCAACTGTAAATGTGTTCATATTCAGCCGCCATTGGTTGTGACATTTTGCATAGCAGTCTGCGCGTGATATGTCAACACTGCATGAAGTTTTGCTGACGCACATTATTAGCATACCTGCCAGCTCTTCCGAATTTTTCGTAAGATGTACTAATTTTGAGCAGTCTTACAATATTACGAATCTTGCTAGAAATTTTATGGAAAACATTTTATTTGCGAAAAAAAAAGTGAAAATGTAGTAAAACCACATTCTGGTACCCTGTGCCACCACGAGAGGGCAATACGTATACGTGGTATCACATGGACATGAAGGCAACAATTTAGGTTTGAAATTTAGTGTTAGAATATGAGTTGTTATGGTATTCAGTGAAAACAGTGAACAGACAGTGGCAATACAGGGACAGGAAATATCTCGGGTAAGAGAATATAAATACCTTGGTATATGGATAAACGAAGGCAATACATATATGGAAATACAAGAAAAAACAATAGCAGTAAAGGGGAAGAGAAATGCAGCCATAATGAAGCACAGCGCTACGGGGATACAATAGGTACGAGGTGCTCTGGGTCAAGCGGAAAGGTGTAATGGTTCCAGAACTTACTTTAGGATATGCGGTTGTTTGCTTGAAATCAGTGGTACAATCAGGACTCGATGGGAACCAAAGGTCAGTGGGACGCCTCGCATTGGGTGCTCACGGGAAGACTACAAATGTAGCTGTGCAAGGTGATATGGGCTGGACAAGTTTTGAAGTGAGGGAAGCTCAGTAAAATTGATTTTGAAGAACGACTGAGGAATATAGAAGAAAGTAAATGAGCTGGGAGAGTGTTGAGGTATCTGCACAGGAAAAACATTGATTCACAGTGGAGGAAAAGAACTAGGAAGCTTACCAGCAAGTATGCGGCCTGTAGGGTGGGCAACACAACAACAAAGAACATCAGGTGGAAAGTCGGAGAGGCTGAAATAATCTCATGGGTGGCGGCAACGGAAAAGAAATCTGCCATGAGTAACTACTTAAAGGGACACTAAAGGTTACTATGAAGTCAAGTTAATGTCATAAAGCAATGCTCTAGAACATCTAAAGCGTCAATATAATCGTGAACAGAGATTTAGTAACCGAGAAATTGAGGTAAATGCATGACACGATTTGAGACCCCACAGTGACATTCCGGTACTAGCCCGATGACAAAGGCACTCCTCATCATAGTTTATGTCACTAGTACTCAACTGCTTGTATTAAAAAAATAATTTCATTAGGTTATAAGACTGAAGAAAATGCTACTTGTCTACTCCTGTTCGATTCTAAGAAAAAATAACAAAAAATAACATTTTAAAATACCCTTCAGTAGTATGGGTGGTCAAAAGGTTTCGTTTTCGTTTGACTCTGCACGCTCGACTCTGCGCCGTGTGCGCTTTGGAGTTTCAGTTGTTTCTTTATCGCGTAGTGCTGCGCTGGTTATGCTGGCTCGCGAAACTTGCATTTGGAACAAGCAGCGAGAATGCCACGTCCATGTGATGTCGTGGGATGCACGAACGGTCTGCGGAACTCGGCCAAGGTCAGTTGCAGCGGCGAATCCAACGTTACTTATCACTGTGCGCCAATGAGTGAGCCTCTCCTGTCTAAGTGGTTAAGTGTCATACCTCTGCAACAGTGTGTTAGCAAAGAGCCGAAAAATCGCATAGTATGCTTGCTGCACTTTCATCCAGAGGATTACGAGTTCAACGCCGATATACTGAAGTCGTGTGGAGTGCCTTTCAAAGCAACGCTTTCCCGTAGCGCTGTTCTGTAGGTCTTGCCTGCATTCTTCGAAGTGCAAGAACAACTGCAGGTCGAAGATGGGGTGGTGAGTGCAGCATTTGGTTTTCACGAAAAAAAAAACTACAAATGTGCGAATAAGTACAGCCATGACATACAGTTGCTGTCGTAGTAGTACGCAACGATGCCGGCAGCATGAGCCCTCAGCAGCAGGTCACACTCATCAGTGCTTAAATCACTGAAGTCGAGCCCAGCATTGGAGTCAATATGTCGTTGTGAGGGTCGTCCATTGCAACAAGTGTCAAAGTTGGCGTCATAAAATAAAGAACCAGCTTATCGTCGCGCGCTTTCCCTTCTGCTAGCCACCATAGTTCCGCTTTCGCACTGCTGTCGGCTCTGTCTTGGCTCTCTTTCTGGCCGCACGTTTGCGTTTTGCAAAGAAAAGCCATAGCACCGTCTGTGGGTGCCGTTTTACTTACCGACGGCGCAATGTCACTATGAGACCATGACGTCACCACTCTTCGATCGGAGGGCGGGCGATTTGAACTGCGATAGAGTTACGCGGAGGTTTCAGAAAGCATTTTCTCTTAAAATAAGCCTCTTCTTTGCATGAAACAAGCGTTTCGAGGTTTCTGGGATGGTATTTGAACAGTCCACATTGACTTAATATTAACCTTTAGTGTCTCTTTAAGAAAAAAAAAACAATCAGGAAGGAAACAATTTATGATAACTCAAAGGGAAGCTCATTACTTTTCGAAACGAGATCAGGATGCCTTAGAACACGCACCAGAACACCAGAACAAAGAAAAAAATTGAGTGGCGCCATTTTCGCAGCGCAGTGGCGCCACCTGCTGCTCTAACGGTTCCGAGCTGCCAAGCGAGGCGACTGCAGATAGACGCAGTGCTTGCGCTTTGACATATCTTTGAAGTCCTCATGAAGGACAGGATGGTGAATTTTAGCTAGCAAATTTAGTTAGTGAACTTCAGCTTCTCGGCAAGATTGTGCTGCAAATCGGAATGGCTGTGGCAAGTGCAATGTCCGCAGGCGGAGTGGATCGTTTGGAGAAGTCCGTGTTACCTTTGCATGCGGAAACATTGGTTCTGTGGTTATTCCATTTTGATTTGCATGTCTGACAATACGTCATGAACTAGTAAAAGCCTTGCAGTACGCGACATACTTGACCTCCGTGTTGTAGTGCCTGGAAAAATCTCGTGGCCCGCACCTTGAAAACAGGAAGCATACCGTAGATTCGAGTAAGCGTAGCGCATGTGCGCAGATACCCAGATGTGTCCATTTTTTGTCTCGGGACGGTGGAATGAATGAATTCAGGAATGGATTGGAGTGGAATGCATTAAGATTAGTTCAGTCGTGTCGGATCTACTGTGCAATGCATGCATACTTTTTTAACAAACATCGCCGCTCTTGCCCTCTGGCCAATAGTTATGATAAGCCACACAAACCAGCTTTCACCCATGAAGGTCTCAAATAGTTTCTGAAAGGTATTGCGAAATTTCGTGGCCACTAACGCCAGTTTGCAGAATTCAATCTGTTACGCATGAGTTCGGTTGTCACGAGCGTCAGAACTTTGTAGCGGTGAGAACACTTTCGTGGCATTTACTTGTGAATCAGGTGCGGAGTTCTATGGCGAGAGCCGCTGTACGAAGCCCACCTCAGGCCTTTGTGTAATTGAGGCTCATAGACAGACACATACACATAGAGACACACACAGATACACACATACAGAGACAAAAGGACATGCACGGCTGAATATGCCACAGCGGCACAGCTCTCGACGTACATCGTGTTCGTCGCAAACGGTGCTCTGCAATCTGCTTCGTTTTCGCTGGTTACCGTATTTAAGTCGACTCGAATGTAAGTCGACCCCCCATATCGCTTGACCGGAAAAAAAAAAGAGAGCATACCCGAGGGCGCATTCGATAACGAAAATTTATTAGTAGCTGACATGGTCACTGGACTACACGTCTTCACTAGTGCTGCCGTCGTCATCATTGCTGCGGTCCCACAGCGCATCGTGGTCCAGCAAAATTTCAAATTTGGCAAACGACCGCACCAGGACATCTTGCAGAACAGCAGCCCATGCCAAATGCACCCAACTACACGCTGCCGTCAGGGAGGCTCTTTTGACAGGTCCGGTTGGTGTAATTTCGCAGTCTTCTGCCACCAGCCACTCGTACTCACGGCGGAGCAGAATCTTAAAATTAAGGCGAAGGTCCGGGCTTGTTTCATGACCACGTCGCACTTCACTGGCAGGGACCGATCACGCATTTCAGCGACGTACGCCGCAAGCTTAGCCTACAGCTCCGGAAAGCGTCCAGACTTCAGCACGTGGGAAATTTCTCACTTGCTGTCACACAGGTGAAAATATCGCTTCGCTGCAGTCGCCACTCTCGCACCACCCGTTGCGCAGTGATTTGTTTCTTCGCCGTAAAGGATGGCAGCCCTCTTGAATGCTGCAGTGAATGAGTGCCGAACGATTAGTGGGCCTGGAGCACTCATGACGACTGGGGAAGCATAGAAGTAGCACGTAGCCGGCAGTCAAGTGGAACGCGTCAAACCAATACCAGTGCTTTTAAACAGAGAAAGAGAAACCCGCGAGCGGTGTCTGCTCTTCCATGAACTACCGATACTCCCCGCAAGCGCCGCCATTCTGAGGGTGCCGCCGCAAATGAAAAAAGCGGCGCTTCCATTAACTATCGACACCCCCCCATGAGTGTTGCATGCACTGTAAGACTCTCAGAAATGTTGAAAAACCCTTCCGAAAAGTGAACAAACACGCGGGATAGCGAAAAGATACGGGTAGGGCCATAGAACAAACATAAAATTGTAACTACGTTGTAGCTCCCGTTGGTATCGCTTTTTTTGGCGGGGCCATGTTTTGGTTTCGATTGTAAGTCGACCCCCCAACTTCAGACTTTCAAATTTAAAAAAAAGGGTCGACTTACAATCGTGTAAATACGGTACTTGCACATCCATATATGATGCAGTGACGCCCCGATGATGTTCGGTACTTGGATGTTGCTGGCACAGACATATCTACACATTGAACACCCCGTAACACACAGACGCGACATGCATGCGAATGCGTCTTGGCAGCTCAGAGGAGATGGCGGCCGGTCGCTGGGTTCTGGAGTCCATCTTGTTCGAGACTATTGTGTTCTGGTCTATAAAGCGAGATACAGTGAAACCTCATTAAACCGTAGTTGGCCGGAGCTCGGAAAAAGTACGTACTAAACGGCAGTACTGTTTAACCGAAATTGGAACGTTTAGCCTATTGAAAACGGAACACGGAGAGAATGTGATGAAAGGGGAAAAAAAGATGCAGTATTTATTCACTTTGCGTGACAAAAGCGTTATTTTCGTTTCATCCCGCGGTGGCCTAGCACGACGACAGCGGCCTCAAACTTACTGAAGCTGCGTGCCAGCTTTTCAGCCAGCCCCCCCTTCTTGGCAAATATTCGCATGGCACATTCCTCGTTGACGTAACGTAATCTCCGCTCACACATGCGGTAGCGCTGCAGAAGTCGCGGGGCACCTTTTTCATTGTGGGGTGCTGTTTTCGTCACGATGATTACACTCATGAGGCTGACGTAACGCGCAGCTTCTGCCACTGTCGGGCCTCAATCGCCCGTGCTGTTGCTTACCGTGTCGTCCTCATCACTGTCGCTAGTCGGCACTTCGGCAACAACAGAGACAACGATGGCGAAAAGTCGAACCTTGTAGCCAACATCTCTTCGCGGTCGCAGCAGCGCTGCCAAGCAACTTCTTCGCATTCGAAATGCCACACACCGTAGTCAACAGCAGATTCCTGTTGCGTGCCAGCGCAGACTTCTTCGTGTCATGTTCAATAGCATGGATGATGTCTAATTTTTCTTCTATGCTGAGCACCCGGTGTCTTTTTTATCCGAGCTGCGGCATGATGCGAGTCCTTGCTTGCACGGCGCCACAACGTTCTCTGGCACGGCATCGAAATAATGTTGATGTTGATGTGGCTTCACGCGCAAATGCGCAGGGCGCTTGGAGGCCATTGTTCCAATCTCTGAGGCTTGTTGTTCTGCCGGGCTGCCCGATGCAGACGAAGCACCGCCGTGTTTGCATGACGAAAAGTGGAAACGCCACGTTTTAACGGATGCGTATGCAATAAGCTGGTAAGGTTTATGCGGATACAAAACACATTATGTTCAATGGCCACTGAGTTGGGGATTTGACTTTACCACATTTAAAATGAAACTACTGTTTAAGCGGGTACGGTTTAACGAGGTTTTACTGTATAAGAAGGAAGAAGAAGCATGTGCTTGGCTGTGGTAAAGCTAGGGAAACGATGGAGCATGTTCTATTAGAATGTGAAGACATCTGCCCAGCAGTCGATTTAGGCACCACTGGCCTCCTTGAAGCCCTTGGGTTCAGCGAGATCAGGGGAAAAGTAAACATGTCTGCAATAGAGATTAGTAAGAGGCGATTGGAAGATTGGTGCTGTCAGGGTTGTACAATGATCTCATCGCTGGCATCCAGTTGTATGCTTTGTAGTCAGGCATGAACTACGTGGTAGCTGGCCCATGCCGTCGTCCAACTCAGCCACGCTCGAGACGTGGTTGTAGAGAGGAACTTGCTCTCATCGAGAACTAGGAGTACAGGGTTTATTTACAATATTTACATTAAAACATGAGATACATTTCAACAGTCTAGCGTGACTGCAAAAAGAAGCGCAAAGCTCCCACCACGAAGCGCACAGCACACAGCTTGTCGAGCACCAAGCACACTCCTAGCAGCCGACAAACTGCTGCTTAAAACGCCTCTGTCCTACCTAGATCCCTAGGGGAGGGAAAACTGCTGTCTAACCTTCGTTCAATCGGACTGTTCACAGTCGTTGGGGTGCACTCGACCTGCCTTTGAGGGGGAGGGCTCACACACTCACATACGCATTTTGGATTCCTAGAACCCACCGAGTTGGGCGGGTCCTCGTAGCCAGGTTGTCACGCTTTACCCCAGCCGGTGCCTCTTAATTCCAGAGCTGACTTCTCCGGTAGCCGCCAGGAGTTTCAGCAGACTGTGACGAATCCCGGGGCCCGAGGAAACGCACTGCAAAACACCCTTTGTTAGAGAAGCTCTCTTGCTGCAAATAGACCATGACAGTCACTGCAAATCAACCAACAATACACGGTCTGCCAAACGTGGCCAGCCCTGCTGCCGTCGACTCGACGAAGGAGGCGTATGATAGATTAACTTTGCTGTGGTCTCGAGTTCTCTGAAGGAAGTGCATGGTCAGTTAACTTTCCTGCTGTCGCTGGTTCTCTGAAGGACGCCATCCCAGCAGAACGATCGAAACTACTGCAGCGGGCTGAGATAGGTTTGCAGAGCAGCACTCCTGCAGGCCGATCGTAACAGTGGAAGAAAAGTAGGGAAATGACAGAAAACGGGTACGTACAGTAGCAAGTTCGCGATAGGTGGTCAGAAAATTTGGTTGTGGGAGTTCATATTGTTTTTTTTTTTCTTTTTCTTTTTTAACCTAGGTAGGACATTAGGCAGTATAATAGCAAGAGCTTGATGGCGCAACCCACCGCCCCATTCCAACGGGGACGCTCATAACCTCCATCCATACATCCATCCATCATCATCAGCAGCTGCAAGGTTGTAGTGACTTCTGTCGTCTACTAGGGGGGTTACTAATCCATATCCAAAGCTCGATGATGTCGATAGTGCCTCTGAAAACTTGTTGCCATGCTGTTTGCACGGGTACGTTGGACATCAGTCACTGCAGTGTTGGCCTCCCCTTTTGTTTGACTAGCTGTTGCGTTGGACGCAGTGCGACTCCAGCTTGTAGTGGCTTCGCAGTTCAATGGCGGGCTCGAAGCCCCGGCAGTACTTCCAAGTGTTTTTGAAATTGTACATGGCAGAATTTCCGTGCTTCGTGCCGTCGAAGAAAGGGGAGAAGTTGAGATTTTGCACCACATGTGCCTGTGATGTGAACATGTTGCATGGCGGCAAGTCCGACATCAAGGTCCACTTCGCTTCGAAAAAGCGCGAGGGATTTGTGCAAGCCGCGGACAGCCAACCAAGCCTAGCAAATTTTGTACGCAGCGACCATGACCTCGGTGTGATTTGTGCAGAATGCCTCTTCACTGCGTTTTTAGTTCAAGACAACATCGTGCTGAGTGTCAGCGATCATGCCAGACTGCTTTTCTGGAAGATGTTCCGCAAGTGCAAAGAAGCAAAACGCTACGCCTGTGGACGAACAAAGATGACGTCAATTGTTTGGGAAATGGCTGCCAACGCGGAGACCCCTTTGTTGGGTTCCCTAAAATAGCAAGTATTTTCGATCGCCGTGAATGGCAGTAACAATAGGGATGCGCAGCGTTACCCTATTGTTGCAACATAATTCGTTAAAGAAACGAGTAGAGTCGAAAGCCGCCTTCTTTGCCTCGGTACAATCCAAGAGGAAGCGACAGGTCACAAGATTGCAAATCTGGTTCTGGACAAGATGAAGTCTCGAAATTTGGCTGTGGGAAACCTGTTGGCTAGGTGTTCGGACAATGCCAGTGTCATGATCGACAAGAAAAACAGTGTTTCTTCTGTATTGAGAGAGGCTCAACCAGGTTTGATAGGGGTTGGTCGCCCGTGCCATCTCATCAATTTGGCCGTCTAAAAAGGAGCTTCATGTCTTCCTGTAAAGTTTGATGAGGCTTTGGTTAAAATTTTTTTTTATCTAGAGAAAACCTCCAAATGGAAAGATAGAAGAGTTCCAAAAAAATGCATGGTGCCGAGGTCAGAAAGATGTTGAAGCATTCGCCGACACATTGGCTGTCATTGTGAAAGTGTTTAAAGAGGCTGCTCAACCAGTGAAAACCACTATTCAGCCTTTTCTTTATCTGAAACAAAGCAGTGCAACAAGCAGAGCTTGTTTTTGGAGTCATACCAAATTCCGAAGACTTCCTCACAAACTCCCAAGAACCCTGCACTGACCCCAAAGTCTGCTACACATCTTCACAAGACTGCTGCAGGCCTTCGGAAAAAAAGCACCGATGGCGATGAACTCTCGCTAAAGAGGAAAGGACCTCAAGCAAAAAAACTGAAACTTCATACCAAGGATTCTGGGGAAGTCAGCTAATGCGACCCATGAGGAGAACCTGTATTATTTTTTTGTCATCGGAGCTAAACAGGGCATGCAGTCTTTTTCTCCACAATGTTATACTGCTTTTTGATTTGAGAAGGCAAACTGCCTTCTTCAGGCACAGGCTCCTCAGATTCACGTACTGAGGGGCCTCTCGGAACCACTTTTTCGAGGATTTCCTCAATAGATTTGTGCGCCCAGGTGTTGTCAAGGCATGTAATTCATTGCTGAAGGTTGACTATAGAGCTGCAGAGAACCAGATAGGTAATGAAGACGTAGTCATTGGCAGCACAACCTACTCTGTGGTTGAGACATTGAGCTGCATTGAGAGAGAGCAGTTCTTCTCTGCTGTACGTCTGTACTTTACGGCAGCATGCGATTACATTCGCCACAAATTCCTGCTAGAAGACATCAATCTCAAGATGGCTGAAGTTGCTCAAGTACAAGCTCTGGAAACTGCTTCATTCAATAGTGTACGTCATTTTATTATGGCGTCCCCTGCTATCCTACCCCAGCAGAGTGGCGAATCAAAAGACGATGCAATCGACGCACTTGAAGTCGAGTTTGCCAACTTGCAAGCATATCAGGTTCCAGTCGACATATTGAATGAGCCAAGGTGTGATGTGCAGTGGTCTTAATTAGGAAGCGTTCAAAGTATTGACAGATCGCTCGGGTTCCACAGAATTTCAATGGTTATGCTGGGTATTCTTTCCATTCCCCACAGCAGTGCTGAATGTGAGAGAATATTCAGCACTGCGATCAAAACGTAGTTTCGCTCATCTGTGTGTGAGAAAACAGTTGAAAGGCTGCTGATGGTCAAGGGGCACCAGAGTGGTACTTGCTTTGAGCAAACCTACACGGAAAAGTTTCTAAAGTAGGCAAAGTCGGCAACAGCAGAATCATTGCAAAAATAAATTGTGCGCGAGTGGAGTTCTCGCTCTTTACTCTTCAAGACATGGATTTCACTTGCAGTTGTGAAAACGTGAGGAAGCTTGTCACAAAAGGTAAACCCATAAAAAAAAATGCTGCCGTGCACCCCCTCCCCCCCCCCCCCCCACCTTCCGCAATAGTTTTACGAATTTCTAAATCTTCAGGTTGGCAGGTATGTTATTAGCGAAAAAGCTTGACTATGCTGTGGTGTAAGGTAGCAAAGTCACATTGAACAACAACAACATTGCTGAGGACAGTTTTGCTCTTGCTGAAGAAATTCATTAGTTGTGAAATGTAAAGAAATCTAAAAAGACATGCATTGTTTTATGCCATCATAATGAACATAAAAAGCGGCAGGACTTTCAAAAAGTTCAAGAAAAGGAATCGGGCAGTCTTTTGAGCAAAACTGTGGGCTTCCTGCTGAGTGTAATTAATAGTACTTGATTCAGTTGTTCATGGCAGCATGCATAGCAAATGGGCAGGTTCATTTGCCACTTTCATTAAGTGTTACAGGGCCCCTTTAAGAGGATGTGTATCTGTGCTCCTTATTGTGTCTGAGCACTTTTCTAAAGCATCTGAGGTTCTCTTAGGCTGCTGTGATTGAGGATCCAAGCTGTAGTTAGCACTTGTGTTGCATGCCAAACGCCTGCCATGTGTAAGCATGTCAGTGTAATGAGCCAGTTTGGCCACTTGGCTGGGGTTCATTCTAAAACGGTGTCTTAACACTAGTTCAACAGAGCACAGCAACCCTTTGAAAGGGTCAGTTTCTCAGCACCTGGCCTTACAGTGCAATGTGTTTGGCAGTGTCCATGAATTTGGCAGGGCAAGAGAGTTGTTTAGGCGCAAGGAACAGTTAAAGACAAATTCAGCACTGTGTAAGTTCTGGGAAAAGAATTTCTGTTATTGACTTTAGACAGCTGAAATTTACAAAAAATGTTTAATCTTGTGTGCTGGTTGCAAATGCATAATTGGCCTTTTTTGTAAGTCAGTACAAAAAAAGTTAAAAATTTTTGGGTGTTATAAATTTGGGAGGTGAGTTGCAAAAAATGTACTGCAGCGCGAGAGCTGAAATTAAGCAGGTATGTTTCTTAATGTCCAAAAAATGCAACTTGGGATTTTAATGTTTGCGTTTATATTTTAGATGAAATTATGAAATTGCAAGTGTGAATTTTTTATTTTTTATTTGAGATTTCTACAATATTTTAGAATGTTGCTGTGTTTTTAAAACTTTATGTTATAGTGCTTGTGCACTCCGACTCTGTAGCATTCAGCCGGAAAAAAGAATATTGTCAGAAAATTGAATGAGTAGGATGCAGACAGTGCCGCTCCCAAAATTTGTCACTTGCAAAAATAATTTTTGAGGAAAATGCAAGAAGCTATAAAGAGTGCAAAGATATACATTTCATGCTACAAAACTAGGTGGGTTTCTTGTGAAGCAGCATTTAAGGCTCACTTTTGGCAGGGTAGCAAGCCGGAAAGATGCTGCTTCAAATGAAACCTAGATGGATAAGGGGTTTTGGAATGGTGAACTGCAAAAAATGAGTCATTTTCATCATTGCAGCAAGCATAAACGGACAAGGGCTAGTGAAGAACACTCGAGCGAGCACTCACCAACTTGGCCAGTTTGCCATTCTAATGAAGTCATTTTCAGTACTTTCATGGGTGATACTGAGCATCTTGTAGGGTAAATGCAGTATATTTTCCTCGAGTACCCATTGTTCTAAGCTAGCTTTTTGCCAGCAGGTCCACCCTAATATGTAGATAAGAATGAAAAAAAAATGAAAATAAAAGTTTTAAAAATCTATTTAATTCAAGATTTTCCCGCTTAATGTAAGAATTAGTGCAAGTTTTTTTCATTGGGTAATATTTTGGCAGTTGTCAGCTTACCTCCCATCGCATTGCACAAAAAAGAACTTGATTATGTTGTGGAATATCGAGCTCACAGAACTTGTCTTGGTTTTCTTGACATGTGCTTTTGGTTTCTATGCCAACATATCTGTCTTTGCATTTTATTTTGAAGCAAGGGCTTCAGTGTGCTTTTCCCAATAAATCTTCGGTTGCAAATCAGTGGTCCTATCAGCTTTCCTCAGTGAAAAAGTGTCAGTAGCTTGCAACTACTCACACACTTTAATTCCAGGAGGCTTTTCTACGACAGGCACTTCAACAGGTGGCCTCTTTGGTGCGGCCAAGACGACGCCGTCCTTTGGAACCAGCACCACTCCTGCATTTGGCAGCACAGGCTTTGGCACCACCCCTGCTTTTGGCACAACGGGTACCCTTGGCTCTACTGCCACCGGGGGACTGTTTGGTGCAAGCACTGCGGCAAAGCCTACTGGCTTCAACTTTGGAGGCACTACTACTACCACACCTTTTGCAGGTGCGTCAGCGTTTGCTGAAGGGGTGTTCTGACCAGGAAAAATAGTGTAATAGACAGAATGCAAGGAACAAACAGACAACAGTGTTGACTAACATTCAGATGTTTATTTTCCAAGCTGCATTCTATAGCAGCCTTTCAAGAAGTGTTCGTTGGGCTGTTTCCTGCTCAAGTGATGAACCAACCAGCCTGAATACATGCACTTCTGCAGTGTTTCAGAGCTGATGCATTTCCTTAATTCTTTTTTAGGCACTGACATGTTCCATACTTGCCTTGGTCAAACGCGTGTTGCCTTTTATGTATTTGCCTGTAGTATGCTAAACTGCTTAATTATATGTACTTAGCTTGCAAAGTCAGTAGCTTTGTGTTATCTCTACGTCTCTATAAATATTTGTTAACGTTGGTGGCCTCTATTCTATCTCAACTGGAAAATTTTCTCTACTCTTCGTCCATTGTAGTGTGGTTCAGACTACAGACCATGTGCCTATGGTACAGAAGCCTGTGAACCTCATTATAACAAAGTTGAAGAGCGAGCGAAGATTACTTGGTTAAATCTATTACTTTGTTAGATCCGTTATTGCCCTTAAGGGGTGACATGGCTTTGAAAATCAACTTCTTTATTTCTTCATGGAATTCGATGAAAACTGGCAAAAATGTTTAGAATGTCTCCCTGATGCTTCCATAAAAGTTTCAGAGCGATATCTTGAGAACATTCTATTGAATTTTATTGAGCAGAATTTTTCTTCCTTGAACTTTCTGGAGAGCCTGGGGGCCTTAAAAAACATTATAGAAGGCTTGTTAAGTATTGACTGCATAGCTAAATGCGTGCTGAAGGTTGTGACATTCTAGCCTTCCTTTCTTTCGTGATGCAAATTTTTTGGAGTGTCATTTTTTTATGTTATCTTTGTATCAAGCACACTTTTGGGGTAGACCAATAGCCATATCGTAAGCTTACAGAGGGTCAAGATAAGAAAGCGAGAATGTCACGAACCGCACTGTAGCCCAAAGAATGTGACGAAAAAAAAAAGGGGGGGGGGGGAATATGCTAAACGTTAACAAAGAAATCAGCTCCAGAAACTGAGCAAAAAAGAAAAAAAAAAACAGTTTTGAGAGAACGGCTCTCAAAGTTTCACCTTCTTTTCAGTTCTCTAAAAGGCACCAAATTTGTAGTCTTTGAGGTGTTTTATGATGTGGGGCTTCTTGTACATGTGGCCTCTGGTCTGGTGTGCTTCCACCCCCCTCCCCCCTTTTTTTGTATGAGATTCTTTGCTGCTGCTCTACAAAGAGCATGGTGCCTAGGTTTCAAACCAAGTGAGGTGCAGAGCTCTGTGTAGGCATGAATATAGTTCCAGTGTTGTATCTGCAGGCTGCCTGATTGATAGCAGTCTCCAGTACAATCAGTGAGGCATTTTTTTCTTTTGGTAGAATTGACCATGTTACTAAATGAAGGCTCCGAGTGTCAGCAGCCTTCCAAGTCATCCTCACTTGACCGTGGCTGTGGAACTTAGAATCAGAGAGTCAGTGATAGTTAGGCAGTTGCTAGGTGCTATGTAGAATTGTACTTTTGTTTGATGCCTTGGTCACTTCTGCAGCCAGGTGTCTGTGCCAGCCCAAGGGGCCTAGTGAACAGAGCTCATGATGAGGTTCTCTTTATGAAGGGGTGGTATGATAGACATTGTTACAAGCTATCCTGACAATATGATAATATAGAGTAAACGCACAATATGCTTGGTTGCGGGTCCAAGGTGCCGATGTGTGAAATGCGTAGCCGCAGATACAAGGAGTCGACACTCGGTGTGCTTATTCGCGCAGTCCGAGGATGTGGAAGCGTGAAATTCTTAGCCGCGGGCTCAAGGAGTCGGCTTTCAATGCGCTTATTCGCACTGTCGGAGGCACCGATGCACAAAATGCTTAGGTGAGGGTCTGAGAAGTCCGTGTGCGATGTGCATGATCGCCGAGTCGGAGACTCCCATGCGTGAGATGTTTAGCCGCGTACCCGAGGATTGCGTGCACGATGTGCTTCGTCACGAATTCCGAAACACTGAGTGTTAAAAGGCTTAGCCGCATGTCCAAGGATTCCGCGCGCGAATCTTGGTCGCGAAGTCCGAACCGCCGATGCTCGGAATGCTTAGCCGCGAGTCTGAAACGTCCACAAGCGTAGGGATCGGCCACGCTACTGTGATGTCTGTGTAGCGCCTGTTTTGACACGTCGAGATTACAGCGAGTGGAGACGTCCAGACTCGCGAGGTGCAAAGAGCCGAGCAGACGACGCGAGCGCCGGACCAATGGTGAAACGCGCTGAAGTCACGTGGCGGGCGTGGCCAATCGCAGACTCCGGCACGACCTTCAATCATTTGCTTTTTGTGCACTTGTTTCTGTATGGAGGAGATAGCGGAAACAGCAGATTTGAAGACTGAGAAAAGCGCTTTCCAACAAGACCAAGATGGCAGCGCTCGGTTGCGCCGTTCCGGAGATACTGTCGCTTGAAAAATGCTGTTCTTTCTTGATTTCTGCGAAATTTTTCACAACCTTGGCTGATAAAACTAAATTTTTTAGAGCACTTCTACGTGGCTTACAGGGATGATATTTTGGAATCGGATAAAAAAAGAATTACAGAAACTGAAAATGTGATTTTCAAAAAATCAATTTTTTTGCCAATTTTTCGCGATGCGAAAGCCACATCCCCCTTTAATATGTAAAATAACCTATTGCTTGAATGTGGTTTCATAATCATACTAAAAGCGGCTCATCGTCATCATGCGATGCAAGTTTTTCTGTTGCCATCCATGGTTGCCATCTTGTGTAGCCGAGCACAAAATGAATCCGCAGTTACATCCACGAAAGCGTGCTCAGTTGTCACCATCTTGTGTCAGCAATGACGCTGCGTCCGATAGCTCTGACAGTAAGCCGTTGCCAACGCCGCAAACATGACTTTGGTTTTGTATCTTATTTTGACATGCAAGTTAAGAAATTAAAATGAATCGAAACTTTCGGAACCATTTCTGTAAATATGGTAATCCAATGAGAAAGGTTTGTTGTATCTAAAGTCGTTTCTATATAAAATTACAACTTCAGTATGTTGTTAACTAGCAGAACTTGGCAGGCGACAGCAAAATTGATGAAAAGATGGGGAGCTAAAAAATATTGCATTTGCAGTAGTATCAAACCCACTAGCAGCACGGGGCTTGCTGCCCACTGTTTTCCAGACATTGGCTGAAAACAGACGACAGTTTCTCCATACAACAGCAACATTTTCCTGCTGGCGAGGAAATGGGTTGACTGTTCACAAATGAAGGGATGCAAACATCCAGTTGTATGCTGCAATTGTTGAATATGTGTGGCTGCTTGGTTGACATGTTTTGCATGTGTGTATTTTTTGGAAATTATTATTTTGATTGTAGTGTGGCAACGCTTATTGTATCGCTATTCACAATTCTTACGGCTTTAGATTACAAGGAGCCTACACTTACGTTGGACACACCTTTGGAACAAAGGTATCCATGAACAAAAAGTTGACCGCCCTTCCACTACTGAGAAGAGGGGGGCAAGCGAAGCTTGTGTTGACTCATTTAATGCTTGTGTTTTAATGTATGTAAGTTTAATCTAACCTTTGTACGTCGCGATGGCACAGACGTTACCACAAACACATGAGCTGAGCGGTAACTGAGAGGGTGTCGAAGCGTTTTGTTTTACATAAACACCGCCTCCTCCCACTCTCGAAACGTTGTCGCTAGATGGCAAAGATGTTTGGCGTCGGCTTGGCACTCCCTCAGCTCGGGATCCACTGCACTCCTTGGCTTAGCGGTCCTTCATGGTGAGGTCAGCACGTTGACGATGAGCCCTTTATTGAGTGAGTCCCCGGTGGCATTCATCTAACGCTGCCTGTTCTATGGCCGAACGCACGAAACACGAATGACGACAGTAGCGCAGCAGCGCAGCAGGGTTCTCCTTTCAACGGGTCTGTTGCTTGTTTTCTTTTTTTTTCTTTTTTTATAGCAGTCTCTGCACTTGCACAGCTCTGAGAGCAGCTGTTTTTTTTAGCATTACATCGCCGGTGCAGGCTAGCATATACAAGCTTCGCTTGAAAAGGTGACTTGACAACAAAAATGCAGGTCATCCAGTTGCACATTCACAAAGACAGTGGAGCAGACAGTGGAGCAGATAGATAGGGCAGTAGTAATCAAGCCTACTGCCCTTTAAATAGCTTAGCTAAAAAGCAGTTGCATACATGCATACAGAGCCTGGCCTGTACAGAGCCATCCTGTCCTTCTTCAGTAATTCATTGGAGAACAGATTATTGAATCAAAGGGTGGAAAGGTACTTGCCTTTTCTGTCAGCACCATTGACAGTTAATCTATAATATACATGTTAATTTTCCGGTCATACCTAATTAGCTAAACAGTCAGTCCTTCATATTATGCTCATAAAACTGTGACGTTGAGTCACATGATGCACTGTTCCTAGTTGGCATGTGCAAGTTTGTTGTCTCTATCAGCCTTATCAAGGTAAGAATAATTGGCAGAGATCACCTGTCATAAAGGCGAAGGTTTAGGAGGTCTACCAGGGGAAAGCTTTAACCTCTGTGTGTTTCCATCCAGTTTCTAGGTTGTCCATGTGCATAACAGTGCATTATTCAAAACAGTGTATAACGAACTGGCTGCAATTGCAACCCTACTGGCTTCTTGGAGATGGCTATGAAGTACAATTGCCTTTAGACCATTGCGAGTGTCAAAAGTTTCTACAGCTAGCAGCTTTTTTCTCGTCCAACAGTGGAAGCATTGTTGAGCATGTATAGCAGCTGCTCTAGTTTCACAGAATTTGTGAGCATTTCAGCTTGGAACAAATATTTTATATACTGTTCTCTATTTGAGGGCTACTATTTGATTTACTTAGCCCTGTGATGAAGTGTTTTGTACAATTATGGTTGTATTCTTTCTACATAGTAACTGAGTAATTGTGAGGTTGAAGTTCACTTTAAGTAATGTTGTAGAGGCATAATAGCCTTGAAAAACAGTGGTTTCAAGGATATTTGTTGTGCGACATCTATGCATGCACTCAGATTGTGGGAGTTTAATAAAGCCTTGTGCTTTATTCTTTTCTTTATTTTAGGCTTTGGGCAAACTGGTCTTGGTGCTGGTACTACATTTGGCAGTGCTGCACCAACCATGGGAAGGCAAGTTTACACTATTTTCAGTTGCATGATGTACAGTGCTAAGTTTTTCCAATGTTTTTCTACTCTATAATCAACACGCATAGCAGCCGGCACTTTTTGTGCCACTGCTGGTTGCTGGGGACACCGGATTGGTGCGTTGTGGTATTTGATGAAAGTGGGCGGCTTCGTGACACATCGTGACTACATTTGGCTCGCCAATGATCACCCTGGGCTCTGCGGTGTTGGAAAACCTGCAGGCCACTATTCGGGCCAGTAATCACAGTTTAAGGGGGGATGAGGGTCTTAAAAAAAGGTTTTTTAATTTATCCTATCTTTATGAAAATTGGCATGCACGTGCATCATTGCATGGATATTTGAAATCTACAAAGAGATTTTGAATATTTCGAAAGGAAGTTATGACAAAATCCCACATTGTAATTGGGTAATTTCTTACGGTTCGTTATGGTAACTTAAAATTCAAGAAGGTACCTTTCAGAACTATGTGGTTCTTCTTAAAGCCCACCCCACAGTGTGAAGCTAATTAAATGTCAATACAGCTGTTTCATTGATCAGAAATAATTTTCAAACTTGGAAAGTAAGAATTAGCTTTGAGTAATTAGCTTACTTACCAAATAATTACAATTGCATCAGGGTTATGAAAAAAAGAAAAGCTTAAGCCTGTAGTGCTGTTGTTACTGAAAAGAATGATACCAAGTTTACTTAAATCTGTTCATAGAAACTTCCTCAAAACTTCCGTAAGGCAGAGGCACGTCACAAAAATAACAAAGCAGAGAAAATTGCGTTCAAAGTGTTGAGAACCTTTGTAATTTTATCTATTGAGCCTGTCAGAAAAAGAAAGGCTTTAGAATGAAGGTCTATTCTTGCTGAATGAAATAACACTAGGTTTATTAAAATTGGTTCAATCATACATGTCCTGGTTCACATTGGGCTTGTGTCTCTTGGCCATCCTCCTCTTGAGCTTTTCGCTTTCTGTGTGCCCTTTGTTGGCCTTGCAGAGCCTCCTCTTGTCCTTCTCTAGGCCCCTTCGGATGATGCAGCTCCCAGGTCTGTAGCCAAGTTTTCTGCAATTGCTCGGCTGGTTTCTACCATTCCCTGTTTGAAACGCGAGACTACTTCTGCAACAGCCCTTTCCACAGCAAGCAGAGACTTGTGTGTGTTCTTAGAGCTTTGACTCCAGATAACAGAGTGCAGGCACTCAATTGCATTTTGGGTCATCCCATCAGCACAACGGTGCAAGAGGGCACGGTCACCCAGTCTTGCAAAGACTGGCTCCAGAGCAGTACGGACAGAGGTTGGTAGCGGACTTTTGTGGGGTGGTGGTTATTCATGGCTGGCCAGTGCACGGTTATAAAAGCACCATGAACTGGAACCTTCTGGACAGTGGCTGTGGTCTGGGGCATCATCTGTGGATGTCATATGGAACAGTGTGGCATTCACTGCCTTCTGCATGGCTGGGATGTCATGCTTGTGGCTCCTCAGAGCATATCCATGATATGCTACGATCTTCTTGACTTTGTCTTGGGTGAGCCTTCTCTTCCCACCAAGAGACTCCCCTGGTGCTTTCTTTTTCTCCTGCAAGGCGCAAAGAGCAGTCCCCATCCGCTTGTGAACATGATTGAGGCAGTCTTTTTTCTCTATGTCGGTATATCCATAGACACTCTCTGCTTTCAAAGCATGGAATGTGCGGCTGTCGCCATCTGAAAGGATAGTTGTACAGCGCAGCCCATTCTTTTCTAGAGAGTGCCTGGACAGAATCAGGGCTGCCTCAACCTCCATCCGTCCGGCATTGCAGTCTGTATTTTTTAGGCACTTGTGGTTGACTGCCCAGTCACCATAGCCATCATCGCTTGGGTCAGGTGTCCCCTGGCAGCCACGGCAGTACCTAGACAAAACAACGGGGTCTAACACCAGGCCCATGTACAGTTCAATGATGCACCCAACAGCACTGTTGGATCTGTGTCCATGAGTCTTCCACGTGCCGTCAAAAATGATGTCAACATTTCCAACTGGACTGAGGAAGTCCTTGTAGAGGGTTTTGACAACCTCTACACTTGCCATTTCTGTGGCTGTAGCAGCTGCTTGGCAAGCTACAACCATGGTGTCCGATGTAGTAGTTCTGCGGAAACCCGCAAGGTGGAGAGAAGTAATTAATAAAGGGAAATCAGACATCCACCCGTTCGTAGCAATTGCTACAAAGGAAACCCATACGGGTTCCTCGAAAGAAAAGCCTCAGAGTTGAAGAAAAATTCGTCCTGGTCCGGGACTCGAACCCGGGACCACCGCCTTTCCGGGGCAGCCGCTCTACCATCTGAGCTAACCAGGCGGCTAGCAGATGGCAGGGTGAAGTCGAATTTGTCGACAACACACGAAGCAAAGGAAGTGTTTGACGTAGTAGTTCTGCGGAAACCCGCAGAACTACTTCAACTCTGAGGCTTTTCTTTCGAGGAACCCGTATGGGTTTCCTTTGTAGCAATTGCTACGAACGGGTGGATGTCTGATTTCCCTTTATTAATTAATTTCTTCTCTCCACCTTGCGATGCGAGCAGAGACCGGAAACCGCGGCTTAGTGACGTCAACACTGGTGTTCCGCTCCTTCGCAGTCTCCGCGACCGTGCCTGATCGGGCTTATTTCTGCGTGCGTGCCGTCCTAATCTGTTTCGCTTGACCCTACATTCCTTTATTTGTGTGTATATAGGAGTGGTAGTTGACGTACGCAGCATCAGTTGAACTTGTAGGCCGATCATGCCGGCGTTCTGTGCAGCCTACGCTTGCAGGAACACCAGCGGCCGCGACGATGTTCCGATGTTCCATTAGTTCCTGCAAGACAAGAAGCTTTCAGCTAAGTGGGAGGCTGCTGTGAAGCGAAACAACTTCATGTGCTCAAGAACAACAGTGTTGTGCTCTAACCACTTCCGTGACGATTACTACCGGAGTTTATCAATAATGCGTGCTTTGGGTTCTCCTAAAAAAAAAATAGCACACTGAACGGAAGGTGCATGTTTATCGCCCACCCTTGACACAGGGTTCATCGCCAAGCGCCGCGAATTTTCTATTCGCACGTGTGTTGTGAAACAGCCTGCATGCAGCTACCATAACGTAGTGCAAGCGTAAAGTTTGCATGTGTTGGGAAGCCTGCTCACGCCAAGACGCTGCGCTCTCCCTTCTCTCGCATACATAAGAAACCGACCATCTCACGTAGTCGATGGAATTCGCCGGTTACGAGTAGCGTGCGGATGGCACGCTGATGAAGGTTCTATATACACGTGCTACAACAGCCGATAAGCTTTTCCCGCATTTAAACCGTCTGTGTAGATTGCCGACAGCTTTAGGGCAGCGCACAAATGCTGAAGATCGCATCACCGCTTACGTTCTACGAGGAGGCATGCAGGAACATAACACTACAGTTGTTTGCCTGGAGATGTACTCACTGGAACGCTGAATGCAGCTTAGCAAAAAACATACTTGCCAAAGAACATTTCCAACACAATGATATGCTAACACTTCGCCTTCGTTCGCGTGGAAAGCAGTGCTTGCACCAGCATTTTTTGCTTCTTAAATAGGCCGGCTTTTCCCAATCGGCTCGTACATGTAGTACGTACAAGTATGTATGTACGTGTAGTATGTACAAGTATAAACCCCTTACAAGTGATCTTGCACGCGACAGCGGCAGCGCTACAAGCGATGCGATGGCTGTCGCGTTCACTCGTCGTCTGCAAGCCTAACTCCACGCGAACGACGGCTTCCCGGTATGAGGGCAGCAATATACGTGCCGAAACTAGCGTGACGCATGCTTTATGAATTTAGGTTGATGTATTTTACTGAAGAAGGAGCACAAAATATTTCTGAAGGTCTTGCACTAGGTTCTTATTCTTGCACGTGTAAAATTCAATAGTTTGCTCGTTCCGTGTGACAAACAGTAGTATTTGAGTTATTTACATCCAGTTTCGGCTTTGCACAATTGGCTAGTCGCTCATAGCATTTCCGGGCGACGAGCGACGAGTTCTAGATTTCTAGAAACGAGCGATCGAGGGACAACACCGAGCGATCTGTTCAAGCGACGGCCCGTTTTGTCGCTCGAAGCCGTCGCCCGTCACCGTCGCGCACAAAATCGCTCTCGTAGAGTTTGGACTTAATGCCGAGCTCCTCAGAGAAACGCAAGCTCTCGAAAATTTCCATGACCGTCTCAGCAAAACACCACCAAACTACTTTGCGCCATGCTTCGTGTGTAGCGGCAGCAGTCGGTCCGGACGAACACCATCGTTGACGTCACGAGGCGCCCGACCAATCACAGGCGGAAACGAGGCGCGCGAGCTGGGCGTGTCTGCTGCTGTACTTTTCGTCGAAATAAAATATGTTTACGCTTTCTTTCGCTCAATTTCGATGCGATACTATTCGAATTCAGAGGGTTTAAAACCACGGCATACTGCTCTTCACTCATTTTTTCTGGAAAAGCTTTCAGCTTCCCTTTAAGGAAGTGTAGGTTGACTGTCCCGCACTTGGTACACATAGCAGTAGCAAAAAATTGTTGCATCACTTTCATGTTGACGATGACTAACTCCGTGCTGCGATCGTTGGTGTCGTCACTTGCCATCATGTCTAGTAGGTTGAACTTCCGTGAAGTCGCCAAAATCTCTGCCAAGGAAGATTTCACGTTTTTTGCACATTCTTTGCATTCTGCACACTCCTCCTTGGTGTAAAACACAGTGTACACACGCTCTGTACGCGACCATGGCCCAGGCACATCATTGTCAATGCGCTCAGCGCACGAGCTTGCTCCAGCAGCATTAAGTGATGGCAAACAAGCTTGTGATGGCACCAAAGTCGACGTCGTTGAGCGTAGCCCAGCCGTACTGACCACAAAAGAAACAGTTGGTGGCACCACCGAAGTTGCAATTTTCACTGACGCGATGTTCTTGTTCCCAGCACGTCTCTTTTTGCTGCACACCTTCTGCGTGCTTACTTTCAAACGGGCATCGCGAGCCATTGAAGCACGTGAAACAAAACAAATTCGGTGACGCGGGTAGAGCGACCAAGAACTAATGCGGTTAAACTCACGGCAATGAGAAAAATCTAGTGAACACAAAGGGAAACCTGCCTCTAGGATGGCAGAGCAAGCAGCAGCAGACGCTTCAAACTACGAGGCCTGGCTGCCCCAGGGAGGCCAGGAGAGGAAGCACGCATCGTGGCCATTTGGAGGGCTGCGCTTCTCCGCGCAGTGACGTCGTGCACGCTCTGCCCAATCAGCGTCCTTCTCACGACTTTTGAAAATTCGCCTGCTGCAGCGGCTCCACGAGGTGTAGGTTGGCTTGAAGCTCGCCATATTCAAACTCTGGGAAGCAGCTTTGTAACAAGACCAAGATAGCACTGATCAGTTGTCGGTGCGTGGAGCTACAGCGGCTTGAAGTCAGGCCAAATTTCCGAATGTGGCCGTTGATTTTCGTCTACTCACGTTTCTAAATTATTGTTTTTAGCACTTGTTGACAGAATTCAGCTATAATATTTTGCCAGAGCATACTTTGGACTACAGTCAACGACCGATTTTTCGGACCCTCTAGGGAACGTAAAAACGTCCGAAAATTCAGGCAGTCCGAAAAAGTGAATGCACGCAAAAAAAGACGCACTTTTTCTTTTTTTATCGGATCTTGAGGTAAAGGGCGAAGTACCAGGCTTCCGAAACCCTGCCAAAGCATCAGTGAAGTGGCTATAAAAAGAGGCGTTCAAAAACTGTATGCAGCCGACTGCCGGTTTATTATGTACATTGCATCATCGGGCAGCCGGTGTTATTGCTGCAGTGGCTTAAAGAACTTGTTGATTGTTGTTTCGAGGCGTTCCGGTTGCATGCGATCATATTCGCCTCGATCTGAGCAAGGGTCATGTCAGCACTGTACACCGATGAAAGAGTCAACAGTGCACGCGTCAACTCGGCGCTTGTAGTCGGCGCAGGCATTGGCTCCTCATTTTCAACATCGGAGTCTTGTGAATCCCTCACAACCTGACGGACTATTTCCTCGTCAATCAGTTCTGCGCAGAAGTCGAGCTCGTTCTCAGCGTCAACAAACTGTTTCAAAGTTATTTCCGTGGGTATGGAAACTCCAGCAGAGCGGAGGTCGTTGATCACGTCGTCCATGGGCGCCGAACTCCTTGCTCACGCCAACCTGGGATCGGCCGCTCACGACTTGCTTAATAATGGCAGCTTTCTTCTCCATCGTTAACCGACGGTACTGCATTCCGCGCTTCGATGCCATCGGCGAGGACGACGAAGACGGAGTGGGGGCCATCGAAGGCAAGCGAAGTCCTCAAGTTGGGAACAGTGGAGATCGCTGTCGAGCGTCGAAGCACCTAGGCCTAGCGTCGCAGAGCACACTTGAACAGCACAACTACACTAGAGTGTACTAGAATGTTCTAGTACACTCTAACCACACACCACGCTAGCCAAAACGTGGCCGGCGTAAACAAACGAAATGGCATCGCCCCGGAAACTCCGCCGGAGGCGGAAAGGCGGCGATAAACATAGCCAGCGTGGCCAGACCAAATCAGTGTGTGACAGCTAGATTTGGCAAGTTGTGGTTCAAAGCGGTGATATGCTTCGGCTGCAAGTCGATTTCCTGCGCAAGGGCGCTGCGCGAGGAGCCAGAGGCCCTTCCGTCGCGTCAAAAAGTCCGAAAAATTGGACGGCGGGGGGTTCAAGCGTCCGAAACTTCAGATGTCCTTATACATTGATTCTATGGGGCTTGTGGTGGTGCCGCGAAGATGTCCGAAATATCAGGCATGTCCGAAAATTTGGGCGTCCGAAAATTCAGTCGTTGACTGTATAAAGACTTTGAAATAGGGATTTTCGAAAATTGACATTTTCTAACGATTTTTTTGCTATTTTGAGACCAGTGTCCCCCCTTAATCACTGAGCTGATGAGTAAAGTTAGTGCAGCAAAAATACAATGCACACAGGAAGGAAAGACAAAGACAGACACTTCTTTGTCTTTGATTTGTGTAAGAGTGATGTCGTCTCCATATACAGTCTGACAAGAGTGTCGCCGCATTGGTTGCCAGAGGTCGCCATGGAGATACAGTTGACTCCCGATAATTCGACTGCGGGTGCAAGCGTGTATAATTAAAAGAAACATACCATGTCCCGTGATAAATTCCCCTTCGAACTTTCTGTATACTTCACCGCGTATGACTGCTGCACCGGGGTGAAGCTGACTTTCGGGAACCGGCGTTATGCAATGCTCCATGCTTTCCACGCTGCGAAGCCATTGGCGAGGAATACAAAGGCCGAGTCGGTGCCGTTGCTAACACCGGTGAATTGTTTCAATGAAAAACACAGCACTGAACAGCAAGAAGCTTTTGTAGTGAACGTGGGAAGTAGCTAGGCCTAGCGTTGCCATAGTGTCGCTATGGCTGCGAGTGGATCTGTGTGCGAGAGCGCTGGCTTGAGGCGGTGTGATAATCAAAATGGCGGTGGTGGTGGCTTTGATTAATGCCATTTTGCACCTGTGGTCATGGCAAAAAGACTGGAAAGTTGGATAGCGAAGGTTTTTTGTGTCCGAAATTTCTGACGTTCTTATACATTTGACTCTATGGGGTACATGCTTGTGCTGCGACACTAACAGAAGTCACTAACCTGTCACTAACAGAAGTAATCTGTGATGCGCGCCTGCACACGCCTGAGCACCAATTTCCGCCCCGTTTTCTTTTTCTTTTCCTTGAGCACGGCGTTGAGGAATCTCTCCTACACTCTACCTCTATGGCGGGGTCAGAGGAAAGCTGATTGGAGGCACCACCACGTGATTTGGCACGTTACTGAGAGCATTGTCAGAGTGCAGTATGTTAGAATTAATTGTTGCAAGTTCTTGCGCATTCGAATTACTGGGTGTTTTCGCCCATTGGAATACACATAACTTTGACGGGACCACAGCATCAGTTTGAATAAACCGGATGTTAAACAGAGTTAAGTGTGTTCGAATTAATGAGATTTGAGTGTAGCTTGAATACTTCTTAGCATAAAGAATAGCATCAGAGAGATTGTCTCCTTGTCTGGACCCCTAATCAATATTTTTCCACTTGTGAAGAACTAAGGTAGCTTTGGAGTCCTTACAGATTTTTGCTAAGATGTTCACATATGCTTCACAACATACTGCAGCCATTATTTTGGACTGCAGGGACTTCAGATATCACAGACCTTTCTTATTGGAATATTGGAGTGTTGACTTATCGAGGTTTAGCTTTACGAAATTTCAACTGAATTTGTTTAACATATTGAGTGCATTCTGTGATTCATATTGAAACATTTTTTTTCCTTCAGCACGGATCCTAATGCAGCAGCCAATCAGCTGCAGCAGCAGCAGACACAGCAGCTACTCCAATACCTGTCTGCCAACCCATATGGAGACAACCCACTTTTCAGGAATGTGCTCAAGGTACTCATCATGTAGGGCATAAGCAGTTTGTCTGCAGGTTATGTCTATGGCCACTTCATTTCTTTTGCTGGTTTTCTCTTTTGTAATGACACATTCGAATACCTTGGTGTGGCTTTCCCCCCTGATCTGAAATGGCATGCTCACATTAAATGTATAACCAACAAGGCATTGAGAAAATTGGGTTTTCTTAAAAGAAACTTACGAGATGCAACTAAAGAATGTAAATTACGGCATACAGATCACTAATAAGGCCTCTACTTGAATACGCGTCCGTAGTGTGGTCGCCACATCATTCCAAAGACATAGACATGCTTGAGTCTATTCAGAAAAAAGCCATAAGGTTTATATGTAATTGTTATGACTGCTGTTTCGCACCGACATCTCATGCTAGTAAGCTGCTACTAAAGTGTCTGACCCATAGACGTACTTGTGACCATGTTGTTCTGCTACATAAAATTGCTCATGGGAAAACTTGTCAATGCACTTTTCACTAACCCTTCTTCTCGGCCCACGAGAAGCAGTCATCGTCTTAACATTGTTCCTTTGAAGGTCATCGATTGATTGTTCTAGGTTTTCCTTTTTTTCACATACAACTGCGATTTGGAATGGCCTTCAGGCGTCCTTGCGCGAGTTATCGAGTGATGAATTTGCCGACCTATTGCTGAATTATGTTCATTAATCAACTAGCTCTTCCTGATATTGTGTTTTATATTGTTTGTTTTCTTTTTGCCACTAAAATGTATTCTTCAATTGATTGACATATATATGCACTCACTCCTGCAATATCTCGCTATGCAAGATGGCAGCATATATAAATAAATAAAAAAAATAAAAATAAAGTGGAATGACAGTGGAATAGCAAGGACATGTTGGTAGCTTGTTTAGGACTGGCCTACAGACAGCTAAATGAAGTAGCTGGCTGATTTGTAAGAAATAAAAGCTCCGAATAATTGAAAATTGCCAGAAAATAAGGTTCTTGAGAAAAATGCCAGCTGTAAGCTGGAAGCTGTGCTGCAGTTCTGTCAGCACCTCATAGCTTGCTGAGGTGATTAGTCATTGAGAGTGGAGGGGTGTCGATGACAGAGTCGCAGTGTACTCGCTACCTGCTGCTCGAGGACATAAGCAGTAATGTCGCCGCTGAGGGGGCAGTTATGCGTGCACTTGTCTCCCAGTTTCAGTTTCGTACATTCTGAGAGCCTCAATTCATTGTGGCACAGTTCCGTGAGTAATCTAATTTTTTTTAGATCCATAAGTTGATATTGATTGTATGCAGAGCTCACTTCAATTTCCCAGTTTCGATGAAACCACTGAAATTGAAAGTTTTATGAGTTAATTAATATATACTTATCAATTAGCAACCAACTACACCATATCTCTAACTGCCCTGTGGTCACCACTGCTGACTGCAAGAAACTACTTTTATTTCAGAACAGCTATTTTTAAATGTTACTTCATAGAAACACCCGGTATACTTCAATTCTATGTAGTAAGTGTTGGTGCTGTGGAAATTTCAAGTAACCTTGTTAAGTCCAAGTAAAGTGCATAAGAATCGTTTGCTGACTCCATTTGTGTGGATGCAGTGCTAATGCAGCAAGGTACTCTTGTCTTACGCAGGAGTGAGGAAATGCTCCTATTTAGCTGCCCAGTGTTTTAGCGCCAGTGCTCTGTTTATACCCCTTGCAGGAGACCAACAAACGAGAAGAGCTGCTGAAGCCAACCAATCCAGCAGCCCAGCAGGCTCTGCTTGCCTCTCACTACAAGGTGTCTCCCATGCCGGCACCTAAGCTACGGCCACGACCTGTTGGCACACAGACGGGCAAGGTTGGTGGCTGAATTAATTTTGTTCATCAGAGGCGCCTCCATGTGATTTGGCATGCTGCTGAGAGCATTGTCAGAGCGCAGTATGCTCGAAGGAATCTTCGTAAATGCTTGTGCGTCCAAATTACTGGGTGTTTTCGCCCATCGGAATACACAGGACCACAGTGCCAGTTTGAATAAACCGGAAGATTGAATTAAGCGTGTTCGAATTAACGAGATTCGACCGTACGCTTGTAGTCTGCAGCAGAGAATGGCAGTGCGTTCCAGCTATTGCCTGTTGAAAGTGTGTGCTATGCTTCCGACAGCATCACAAGCTGTGAAACAGATGGGAGATGATGCTTATCCAGGGTATGTTACCAATTGGGAAGACTGGGAATTCTCATGGATTTTGAATAGTCTGGATATACTCAAGGAAAACTCAGGGAATTTGTGCTACTATCAGGAAAATTAGCCGTAATTTTATTGAAAGGGAATGAAAGTCGCGCTTATGCTGGCTTTGAGTAATAGAGAGGGATTATAACGAACCATCTTTAACGTCGTATTGTTTGCTGTAGGACTTGCCAGCGTACAGTCAACGACAGATTCTGCAGACGGCCGATTTTTGGGACATGCCCTATACCGTATCTACTCGCATAATGATCGCACTTCTTTGTAAAAAAAATTGCCGTGAATTCAGAGGTGTGATCATTACGCGGGTTAAATTTTCCGCTAAAAGAAAAACACTTTTTTTTCATCCCGCATTTGCTGCGGGATGACATCAGGTCAACAAACAAGCGGCTGCCGCTGTAACAGTGTGGGATACCAAAACAAAAATGGCGGCAGGCGGAGCAAGCCAAACGCGCTTAACACATTTTTTTTTCTTTACGTGAGTACATTATGCGCATTGAAACAGTTTCTTCCGTATCAGTAATGAATAATATTGTTAATATTGGCAAGTCTGCCAAGTCTGCGGCGATAACATAGCCATGTCCTCTTTGAGGGGACAGAAACAGAGATGGGCGGGCTTAGCTGCCAGTGACATAGAAACACATGATGGGTATGCTGCAGAAACTGCAGCATTTGTCTTTACTATTATCCTAATACAGCACGTTTCCACTAAGGGTGGGCGAATATCTTAGCTGTGTTACAAGCATCAGTGCATGAATAGTGTACACTTCTAACGTATCAGTGTAAGCTTAGCATTGAACAGTGTTTGCAATTCACTGATGCTGTTTGTGATAAATTCACTAGTAGCCAATGCTGTTGATCTCACGAGATAATAGTATTATGTAGGTGGTATGCAGCAAAACCTAGTTAATTTGTATTTCATGGGAATGAAAAAAGATGTCCTAATAGAATGTTGTATTATCGAGGGTATAAAGAAAACAGACATATGCTTACTGCATCAACATGCATTTATTTACTGAATGAATGAGCAAATCCTGTTTCTATTTTTCACCAAAGCAGTGCAGACGTTGCAATTCTTGTCATCTTGTGACTGATTAGCACTCGCAGCGGCGAGGCCTTGCAACTTTACAGTGCGGCCGCGGCGCGCATCTTCATCTGAGACAAGCTTTTCACTATGCGCACATCCAGATTATTTTTTCAACAGGTCACAGCCCATCGTGATGTAGATGGTGCATCATCATCCTCGGCAGCTTTGCACTGAGTAAATTTGAAAGTACTGTATGCTGCAACCGTTGGGGACGAAACCGCGGCCGCAGTAGACGGGATCATAGACCGCGACCTTGTGGTTCTGAAGGCACACACTCGACGTGTGCACTAATTAAAAACGTAATTACCATTTGCTGCAACTGTGGACAAAACCGCGGTCACTATCGATGCGCTCACAGAGCCAAAACGAAAACTACTGTTTGCCACAACTGCTGTGGATGAAACGATCGCCGTTATTGATGCAATTGTGGATGGCGACCACGCAGTCATGAAGGCACGTGACCAATGTGGTGCAGTGTGCAGCAGTTCAAGAAAGAATAAAGGCTTTAAAGGCCCAAATAGGCACGAAACGTTCAGGCGTTGCTGTCATTCATGTACGATTTCCACTGGTGACTTTGGCGATGCGGACTCCACCGCTTTGGTGGACGCTAATGCAGTTTTTGCTCTTTTGAGTCGCACATTTGTGGCACTTGCCGAGCTTAGAGTTGCCAGAATTAACCAATGTGTGTCCAAATACATCTGGATTGACGATAGTTTTATTGCATTAAATAATGCATATGCCTGCTGGGACCAGAGGATGATCATCGTCTGAATTATCCAATTTTACAAATTAATGAGGGTGGAATTAACAAGGTTTTACTGTACTTAAATTTCCGTTATTTTGCATTTTCATTGAAAGTAGAGTTGTTTTCTGTAATTTTATTTGCGCTCCTTTTACTGTGTTAGGCTTCATTGTGTAACGTTTTTACTATTTTACAATGCTATTACAACATTACATTACTATTACATCATTTTTATTTACTATTACATCAGTCGGTTCCTGTCTTTGTCTTGTCATAACTGAAGGTGGGGACTACGGCTGCATTCAGCTTCAGAAGTGCAATTTTTGTACACATTTACATGAATAACATCAGACGTGTTCATCATCATCATTATCATCAGCCTGCTTTATGTCCACTGCAGGACAAAGGCCGCTCCCTGCGATATCCAGTTACCCCTGTCCTGCGCCAACCGATTCCAATTAGCACCCGCGAATTTCCTAATTTTATCGCTCCACGTCTTCTGCCATCCTTGACTGCGTTTCCCTTCTCTTGGTACCCATTCTGTTAGCCTAATGGTCCAACGGTTATCTAATCTGCGCATTAAATGACCTGCCCAGCTCCATTTCTTTCTCTTGATGTCAATTAAAATGTTGTCTGTACCCATTTGCTCTCTGGTCCAAACTGCTGTCTTTCTGTCTCTTAACGTTTTGCCTAGCAATCTTCGTTCCATCGCTCTTTGCGCAGTGCTTAACTTGTTCTCAAGCTTCATTGTTAGTCTCCAAGTCTCTGCCCCACATGTCAGCACTGGTAAAACGCATTGATTGTACACCTTCATTTTCAGTGATAATGGTAAGCTTCCAGTCTGGAGCTGACATGCCTGCCGTATGCGATCCAACCCATTTTTATTCTTCTATGAATTTCCTTCTCACGTTCAGGGTTCCCTGTGATTAATTGACTTAGGTAAACATACTCCTTCACAGACTCTAGAGGCTGACTGGTGATCCTGAACTCTTGCTCCTTTGCCCGGCTATTCATCATTATCTTTGTCTTCTACATATTAATCTTAACCCCACTGTTACACTCTCTCTGTTAAGGTCCTCATTCATTTGTTGTAACTCGTCCGCGTTGTTGCTGAATAGAACAGTGTCATCGGCAAACCGAAGCTTGCTGAGATATTCGCCGTCGATCCTAACTCCTAAGCCTTCCCAATTTAATAGCTTGAATACTTCTTCCAAGCATGCAGTGAATAGCATTGGAGAGATTGTGTCTACTTGTCTGACCCCTTCCTTTATAGGTATCTTGCTGCTTTTCTTGTGTAGAATTAAGGTAGCTGTATTTTCCAAGGTACTTACGTGAGCGTTCTGTACTCCTGGATTACATAACGCCTCTATGACTGCTGGTATCTCTACTGAATCAAAGGACTTTTTGTAATCTATGAAAGCCATATAGAGAGGCCTATTGTACTTTGCGGATGTCTCGATAACCTGATTAATGACATGGACGTGATCCATTGTAGAGTATCCCTTCCTGAGGTCAGCCTGTTCCCTTGGTTGACGAAAGTCCAGTGTTGCCCTTATTCTATTGGAGATTATATTGGTAAATATTTTATATAATACTAGGAGTGAGCTAATGGGCCTATAATTTTTCACTTCTTTAATGTCTCTCTTTTTGTGGATTAGTGTAATGTTTGCATTCTTCCAGTTTTCTGGGACCCTTGCAGTCGAGAGACACTTTGTATAAAGAGCTGCTAGTTTTCCAAGCATTATGTCTCTTCCATCTTTGATTAAATAGATTGTTATTTCATCTTCTCCTGTCGCTCTTCCTCGTTTCATGTCTTGCAAGGCCCTTCTGACCTCATCGCTAGTTATAGGAGGAGTTTCTGTATCCTGTTCATTACTGCTTCTAATGGAGGTATCCTGACTCCTCTGGGTATTATACGGGTCAGTATAGAATTCTTCCGCTTCTTTTACGCAATCTTCGAGATTGCTGATGATATTACCCTGCTTATCTTTCAGTGCATACATCTTGGTTTGTCCTATGCCAAGTTTCTTTCTCACTGATTTCAGGCTGCGTCCATTTCTTTACAGCTTCTTCAGTCTTTCTCACGTTATAGTTTCGAATATCACTTATCTTTGCCTTGTTGATCAGTTTTGACAGTTCTGCGAATTCTATCTTATCTCTTGAGTTTGACACTTTCATTATTTGTCGTTTCTTTATTAGGTCCTTTGTTACTTGGGAGAGCTTGCCTGCTGTTTAATGTTTGTCTAAATTGTTTTTTCAGATACAGTATTCAACACTGATGTGTTCTTGCTTTTGGTGCTAAGGCCCTAGCTGTGATAACTGGTTTATCTGTTTCATTACATATTTCATTACATACATTACAGTATGTGTACTGTTCAGTTCAACATTGTTTAATTTTTATGCCACATTTTGTTTAGTTTTTATGTATGTTTTATCTAAAAGGTGATGACAAAATGGGGTTAAGGATCGCTGTTTCGGACAAAGAAGGTTCTTTTGTGGTGATAACTAAAGGGGTTTACCAGGAAAAGGCAAGTTTGACTATTTGTAAGAACTTTAAAGAAGTGTAGCCAAAGTGAAGAAAAAAGCAGTGGCGCTTCTTGATGCTTTAAGCCTAGAAGGACTTAAAGGGACACTAAAGGTTAATATTAAGTCAATGTGGACTGTTCAAATACCATCCCAGAAACCTCGAAACGCTTGTTTCAGGCAAAGAAGAGACTTACTTTAAGAGAAAAGGCATTCTGAAGCATCCGCGTACCTCTAGCGCAGTTCAAATCGCCCGCCCTCCGATCGATCAGCGGTGATGTCGTGGTCTCATCATGATGTTGCGCCGTCAGTGAGTAAAACGGCGGCCGCAGATGGTGCTACGGCTTTCCTGCGCAAAACGCAAACGCGCGGCCAGAAACAGAGCCAAGACAGAGCCGACAGCAATGCGAAAGCAGAACTATGGTGGCTAGCGGAAGGGAAAGCATGCGACGATAAGCTGGTTCTTTATTTTGTGACGCCAACTTTGACGCTCGTTGCAATGGACAACCCTGATAACGACACATTGGTTCGCGATGCTGGGCTCGACTTCAGCGATTTAAGCACTGATAAACATGACCTGCTGCTGAGGGCTCGCGCTGCCAGCGTCGTTGCGTACTACTATGACGGCAACTGTATGTCATGGCTGCACATATTCGCACATTTGTAGCTTTTCCTTCGTGAAAACCAAATGCCGGACTTACTGATCCGTCTTTGACCTGCAGTTGTTCTTGCGCTTTGGAGAATGCAGGCAGGACCAACGGAACAGCGCTACGGGAAAGCATTGCTTTGAAAGGCAGTCCACATCACTTCACTAAGTCGGCGTTGAACTTGTAATCCTCCGGACGAAAGTGCAGCAAGCACACTATGCGATTTTTCGGCTCTTTGCCAACGTGCTGTGGCAGAGGTACGGCACTTAACCACTTCGAATGGAGGTTCACTCGTTAGCACACAGTGATAAGTAACATTGGATTTGCCGCTGCAACTGCCCTTGGCCAAGTTCCGCGGACCGTTCGCGCATCCCACGACATCACATGGACGTGGCATTGTCACTGCTTGTTCGAAATGCAAGTTTCGCGAGTCAGCAGAACCAGCGCAGCACTATGCGATAACAAAACAACTGAAACTCCAAAAGCATGTGGTGCAGAGTCGAGTGCGCAGAGTCGAGCAAAAACGAAACCTTTTGGCCACCCATACTTCTGAAGGGTATTTTAAAATGTTATTTTTTCTTAGAATCGAACAGGAGTAGACAAGTAGCATTTTCTTCCGTCTTATAACCTAATGAAATAACCTTTTTAATACGAGTACTAGTTAAGTACCAGTGACATAAATTATGATGAGGAGTGCCTTCTTCATCGGGCTAGTACCGGAATGTCGCTGGGAGGTCTCAAATCGTGTCATGCATTTACCTCAATTTCTCGGTTACTAAAGCTCTGTTTGCGATTATATTGACGCCTTAGACGTTCTAGAGCATTGCGTTATCACTTTAACTTGACTTCATAGTAACTTTTAGTGTCTCTTTAAAAGCATGTTAAGAAAGCAAAAGAGGGACAGCTAAAGGTATTCTTCTCTGTGAAGACCCACAAACCGGAGATACCGTTCCTGGTCATCATGACTTAAAGGAACAGTTTCCATGTTTTTACAAGACCACTTTGCCTCGCTAAGACTGGTCGATCCCCTGGTCATCCCAAATTCTGGAATACCTCTCGCTAAATAATCCAGGAAGGTGTGCCACATTTAGTGTGGACGAAGAGGATCTTTTTATTGTTTCGCCTCGCAGCCAATTAATGTAAAGTGTCAAGGCATGCATTACGGAGCAGAATGACGAAATGTTATTTGTCCAAAAATGTGGTGTTACTGTTGAAAGTTTCCTTGAACTTTTGTCATGCTACCTGAGGTCGACAATGATTGGATGGAATGACTTGCTTTTTATACAAAAGGCTGGTACCTGTATCAGATCCAGAGTGGCTCCCGTCCTGAGTAGCATTTTTTTGGCGCGGGTGGATGTGGCATTAGACTGGCGTCTTTCTGGGATAGCCATCAAGACATTCAGATATAGTGACAATCTTTTGGTTTTAATTGACAGAGACAACTCTACCAACAAGGTGGATGAAATAATGGGTCTTTTTAGGGAGCTTGGTCAGGGTTTGAGGTTCACCTCGGAGCAACCAAGAGAGGATGAACTACAATATCTTGACCTTGGACTACATTTTTTAGACGATCATGTCCGGGAATATTTCCCCCATGCTGCCAAGCCCCTGTTGAACTCCACCTCAGATCATTCTAAAGCAGTAAAAAATGCTATTTGCATCTCCATACTTTGCGCCATCCATGTAAAAACATGTGGGCATGCATTGGGTGATGCCTTCGCACGTCAGGTATTCAGGCTAGAGGAAGCTGGGTACCCAGGTAGCTCAATAACAGGCAGCTCTGAGAAGTTAAACGGGTAAAAACTCAAGGAGGCAGGAGGCCGAAGGAAAGAGCTGGAAGAATGTGGTAGCACATCGCCTGTCCCATGGCCTGAAGAATGTTGCAGGTCGGTATGAGGTGCAGGTTGTCTTTTTGGCTCCTGGAAAATTGAGTGCTATTTTTCCCGCGGTTGAGAGGAGAGAAAGTGGAGCAGAACGTAATCCTAACGCAAGGTGCAAAGTGAAACACGTTAACAAGTATGTAGGCTACACTAACAATGTGGTATACTCTTTCCTGCTCATGTGTGGACGAGTGTACATAGGGCAAACCGGCTGGTGCATCAATGCAAGACTTAGAGAGCATGAATTGTCCTTGGACAAGAATGATTATGCGCATGTCTCTGCCCATTGCTGGCAACATAAGTGTAAGCCTCAGCTCAAAGAGACAACAATTTTGTTCAAGCATCCTGATGCCTCCACCAGATTAGTCATGGAAGCAGCCCACATTGAGCAAAAGGGCACGTGGTGCATTAGCCAGCCTTCGATCGCGCTTTCTCAGCAGGAATTAACGTACCTAGATAGCTCGATACGTTAACAGATGCCCTGTATATACGTGGCCTGGTTGTGTGTTCCTATATTGACCATGTGATCGCCTGTGTTGCTTATACACCTGATGTGTGTTTTAGTAAACTTAGTCGTGAGTCAGCGCTCGTCCTGTGTCCTTTTACTCCATTGTCGTCATGTTTGCGCTGTTACCACTATGAATGTACAGTCGCCGACCGTTTATTCGGACCTCATGGGGACTGCGGAAATGTCCGAATAAACAGGTGTCCGGAAAAGCAGATTAAGAAAGAATAATAAGAAATCCTTCATTTCCACGCACTTATTCGGGCTCGCCACTAGGATTGGCTTGAAGAAATCGTGAATGCGCCTTTGCACGCTGTTCCGTTTACGCGCAATGAGATAAGCCTGAATCTCTGAGAGGGTCGTACAGTCACTATAGGCGGCTGGAAGCACAGTCACTGCTCCACATGCAATGGCAGCGTAGCACATGGTGCGTCATCTTTCGACTCGGAGTCATCGTCCGGCGCTGCAGCAGAAACCTGACAAATGATCTCGCCTTCGTCGAGTTCTGTGCATGTCAGTACAGCAGTATGAGCACCTGTGAAACTGTCAAACGAGATGGTGTCTGGAATCGCAATGCAACTACTGCGCAGATCTCGTTTCGGCATCAGTAGGGATCACATCGGAAAGCGACAAATCCTGGGCCTCTCGGCACCCGCTTGCTGGCATTCCCCAGTGCAGTCTGCGCGGGCACTGTCGGTGCCATTAGACACTTGACGTGATGTTTCCGTATGCCGTGTTGCATCACCGTAACCTCGACACAGCACACAAAAGCAAATATCATCACGCCGACACCAGTCGCACAAACGAAAAACGTGGCCTACTCGCAGCGTCGTGCACGAAGAAAGAAAGAAATCAGCTGCTGGATTGTCTTGACATGGCTTACTAAGCTGAGACCGGAACTGCTGTAGCTACGAACCAGGCAGAAACGATGATGATGAGCGCGGATTTGCAGTAGCGCCACTTCGTGGGGCAGCAAGGAGGCTCCATTCAAAACAAAAATGTCGTTCAGCAAGTCGAACCATGCACCGGTCAGAGTCGGTGCATGGTGCTCTCGATCGACTTGGCTCAAGGAGTGTCCGAAAAATCCGACGAGAGGTTGCAAGGTGTCCGAACTTTCGGCAGTTGTTATATGTTTTGGTCTATGGGGGAATGGCGGTGCTGCAAAGCAGACCGAACAATCGAGCGTATCCGAATTTTCGGAGTCTGAAAAATCAGTCGGCGACTGTATACCAACTTGCCCAACTGTCCACTTTAATACAAAATACCACCTTGAATACTTTAGTTACAGCTGTATTTCAACCTACAGTTACATAATATCACCAAGGCTCTAGTCGCTACTGTATATGAGCTTACTTCAGTTTACATAATTGCGTCATTTTTTTTGTCACTTAAAAGTAATTGCAGCGTTCTTTTGTTAAAGCTTGTGGATATTTGTTGTTAGTGAAATGTGGTATTCTAGGGCTGTATTGAAAATAGTTCCCTTAATATTCGTAAACTACTCAAATATTATTTGATTTGTATTCAATTCAGTGTCATCACTATTCAATTTGTATTTGATTCAGCTCTAAAATTTACTATTCGCACACCCCTACACTTCCGTCACTTGATTGCTGACATCATCAGTGCAAATGAAGGTGGCTTGATAATTTCGAGTGATCGAAATTGGAAGTGACCCAGAACTGTGTCGCAATTTAACATGTGATGGAACAAACGGCGGATGCCTAGAACTTCGCACGGAATGCAGCCCTTACAACTTATTTGTGTGGCTTGGCTTGTCCTGCATTTTGGATACGGGTACGACTACTAGATCGACTTGGCTTCAGTAGTCTCGGTTTCAAGAAGGTGCTGGCAACATGGACCTGAACCATGCCAGCAACATATTGCAACAAAAATATAATTCTTTTGGCTCAAGTTCGTGACGAAATTAACATGCGGTTATGCAGGTAGAGACTGAATTATCGAATGACGCCCTGTAAGGCGTCCAAAATTTTGGCCGTTGCCTTACATTTAGTCTATGGTGCCAACGGTGATGCCGTGAAACTGTCTGAATAATCAAGCATAACCAAATTATCAGTATCCTAAATATTGGTGTGCGATTTTATTTACTAATTTCACTGGGAAAACAATTTCAACACTGCCAACTGTCTTCACTACTTTAGTGCTTGCAAATAGAGGAGCAAGGAGGAAGGGATCCTCAGTACTATGTGAAAGTCGGCAAGATTTACTGAGGCTACAGTGCTTCGGAACCTTTTGTTCTAACAATGCAAATTTCAGGAGTTTGAACTGTTTTCAGGAGGGTAATATTTTTCTCTCTTTTGTGTTCACAGGCATCATCACTTTTTGATGGGTTGGAAGATGAGGAAGACAGCATCGAGCCATTCTCTCCACGCCAGAGTGTCAAAACGCTGATCATCAAACCCAAGGACACCCCAGACAAGCTTAGTGCGAGCA
The DNA here is from genome assembly GCF_050947875.1 of Dermacentor variabilis. Taxonomy (NCBI): domain Eukaryota; kingdom Metazoa; phylum Arthropoda; class Arachnida; order Ixodida; family Ixodidae; genus Dermacentor; species Dermacentor variabilis. The sequence goes on from NC_134571.1 coordinate 11,043,312, forward strand.
CTCTCTTAGCTTCCCCGGTACTTGCAGCCAACCGTGCATCCACACCTATTACTCAGTCATCCACTAGTCCATCTTCTAGGACACCACTGGCTCTTCCCATCAAGGACAGGTGCTTTATCTTGTCATTCTTGTTCATTGTCGTCTGAATTAATAATTATGCTCACTGTAGGACAGACAGGCTTCCCAATGCTCTGCAGGTGTGCTTCTCATGCTCCTACTGCACCCGACTCAATCGTTAATATTGCTTAAATCATTGGCTATGGCTAAAGGTACATCTGACATCTCCCTAAAAATTTTCTTACAGGTACGTTAGACGGATCCGGCAGGGTTTTTACGGAAGTACGGGTGACGTTTCTCATTGGCTTTTCCCTCTTTCATGTTTGGATTCGTTAGGTATAAGCATGCTGAATAGTCGACCCTGCGCAGATGGGAAAGAAGATCGTGAAGACGGCTGGCCACATTTGCCACCGCTAATTTATAACCAATTAGAGCAAATAAAGTTTTTCCTCCTCCTCCTGAATAGATAAATACAGTAACACCTCGCTGATACGATCCCATTACGTACGATTTCTCGGCATCGGCGTTTGCGATCAAGAACACGAAAAGATGACACAGTACTGTTACGCTTATGTTTTACTGGGTCATGCATTCCTGGAAGACACAATCTTTCGGCACTAATGTTCAGTGTATCGCCAAGCTGCAATCGTATGATACATTTTCCATGTGCTAGATCCCCTGTAAAGAAAGAAAGGGTTGTGCATTAGAAAACAGTAGCTGTTTGCCACATCAGCTTCCCTGCAATACTTGCCCGCCCGTCTCACGTGAAAGGGCTGGTGCACACCAAGTTTATTATTCCAGTACCAGCAAATCTCCTCCCAGGTCGTTACACACCGCATTCACAGCCATCGCCACCAACCCTATTGCCATAACCATCTTCACTTATCTGTTTCATAGGTTGTGGGCTGTAGTGCCGTTGAAAGTGTACTGCATAGTTTTAATAGGCGATAACCCAAACACACCGCCTTTCCATGCTGCAGGCGGCACAAAGGCAGCATCATGTATCATTCTGGCGCCATCGTAGGCATGGTGTTCTGGTGTTGCCAACCATCTTGATTTCATTTATATTTCCCGTAGCAGTCTTAAAACACTACGCAAATGGAGAATGACGATGTGCATCTCGGATTGCTTAGGCCCTACCTGCTTGACGCGCGTCTGCATGTCAAAATTTGCATTGAGTATCAACAATTCGCATTGAGTAGGCATGTCGAAACTTCCCACCAAAATGCCCCACTCGAAGAAGCTGCTGAACCAGACCGAATTTAGGAGTGCGAACGTAAGCTTTGCTGAAGCCGTGAAAAGGACATGGCGTTTGTTTGGTGCCGCTCGAAACCCACCAGCTCGGCTCGCATTGACGTCTCATGCTGCAATGATTTGCACAGCGCTTTTTTGCATTACGTAGATGTCAACTAGTGAAGTATGGCAATGTTTTAGTGACTTCCAATCTTATGTTTTCTCGGTTAGTACATGTTCTCTCTCATTTTTTTCCAAACCCTATGAACGAGGTTCTACTGTACATGCTTCCCTCACGCCAGTGCTTATTCTGTGTGTGTCTTGGCGCAGCATGCCTGTTTCGGCCTAGCCCACGCAGATCGGCGTGCTCATCACGCCGATCTGCGTAAGCAGATGTGGCGTAACAACTGCCACATCTGCTTACATAGTGTTAACGCACATTTTCACAGTATGAAAAACACATTCGGGACGCCTCAACGCACTACTATGACAACGTGTGCTTGTCACAATTACAGCAATACTGAAATTACGCTTCGCTACCAATTTACTAGGTGATTGGTCGAAATCCATTCATGTTCCAGCATTTAACAATTGCAAAGATGTTGAAATTGCAATTGTGATCCACAAATTAACAGAATCATTATTTAATAAAAGCAGAGGAGCACAACTCTTTTCTGTACAGTTAGCTCCATGGACAGCTCTTCAAGTTGTATTCACTTTTCGTTCGCGAATGGGCAAAGTATACTATTTGCTTTATCGCTCGAAGCAGTTCTTTCTTGACGCTTCTTCAGGGGACTGCTTTATTATACCGCAGGGCGGACCACTAATAAGAACTTAAAAACTGGTAGCGTAAGTTGCGGCATCATATAAAACGTCTGGGTTCTGCATACGTTTAAAAGCATTTTCGGCCATGTCGCTAAAATACACACATTTATGCTTTGATGTTGTTTTGTATACTTAAAGAAGCGAATGCTGTGTAGATTTGGTTCTGCAGGGAGGGGGGCAGTGGGGATGGAGCAAACATGAACAACAGTAATTAACTTCAATGCTAATCGATGCTAACATGTCTGAGGGCTCGCTTTCTAAAGAAACATGTAGTGGTTGTTTGTGTACAACGCGTTGTAGATAGCGTACGTAAATTGCACAAGAATTAGGTTTTTAGAATTGTCTCAGCCTCCTATTGCTACGCTCTAATAATCTCTGATTGCTACGCTGGGTGCCTTGGTTTGGATACCAATTCACAATATTTTTTTTTCTTTTTCTACCTGTGGTAGTTTACCTGACGTGGCAAAAGCCTTTTCGCCACTTACATCTGCACGATCACTGTGGCTGGACCGCCACATGCATCGGACCGTCAGGTCATTTCGTTAAAGTAAGCTTCTTGTGCCATTGTTACATGTACTACAGAGCACATGTAAAAATAGCAGAATAAACTTATTGCAGAAACAGCACAATAAGCATACATGTGTGACCCAACAGTGCATCAGATCTGCCTGTGGAGCAGCCGTGAGGACCTGTTGCTTGCTGTCATTTGCCATTCTCAGGTCTAAGTGCGGAAAGCGTTTCCGCCACATCAGAGACACTGGTGAAAAAATAAATAGAGAGAGAGAAAGAGAAAACAAAAAGAAAAAGTGCAGTACAATGGGGTTTTAAACCCTGGACCGCAGTGTCGCAGGCAGACATGTTAGCTCAATGCCACCACTGAAGCTTGCCAAACAGCTTTTCCAGCTGTTGAATTACCCATTACCTCAAATTTGTTTTTGTTAGGCTTTATTTTAGTTGATTTTGGTGTTTCGACGGCCAATCTTTGTAAGTTCTAGTATAACATCCTATCCTGTAATCCTCCATTTCTACACCTCTTTTTTTCGAATAGTGAGGCTCCGCCATGCCAGGATGGATTGCCGTTGAAATTTGCTACTGCATATACTCCTCCCTCGTGTTTGTGCAGGCTCCTAGCTACCACATATGATGACGGGAAAGTATGCATGTAGGATAAGCAGCTCTGTACGTGTCTTAACCACTATATTCTGAAGGTAGTGTGAAGCTTCGTGGAATGTGCTTGCGGAAGAATGTTGTTCTCATGACAGATCCACCATTCTGCCGTATCTTTAAGCCGGCAAACTGGAGTTTGTGCTTATGTCCAACATAGTTTTAGACACTTGGTAAATCATTACTCTGTTTGAACCTCTGCTTTCCCCTTCCTTGCATTCCCTGCCGCTAGGATGATAGCTAGTTAAGTGTGTTTGTTTCCGTGTTGAGCTGAGTGTTTCCAAAAGAATTGACTTTCTTCCTATTCATAATCTCCATTGCCATACTCTCTGCTGCTAAAGCATTCAGAAGTAGTGTGCAGAGTCAATATTATGAAAAGTAAAAGAATGTTATCTTTTTATGGCTGTTCTTTTTTGTTTGGCAGGTGTGTTTTTTAGCATTTTGCTTACAGTACTAAAGCAGCAGCAATTTGACTTGATGTATCACATGCACTTACCACATCCACTCCGTTCTCATAACTTGTGGGGTCTCACCCATGCTCTTGGGATAAAGGAACGACAACACAGTATCGCAAACAATTACAAGGGCACTTATTGTGCCTTTTATACACTAGTGCTTGTAGCCGACTCGCAACACACAGGACATGCCGATGGATGCGCAATAACTCTAGAAAGTCCGACCCACCGCAACCAAATAACGAGTGAATATGTTCACCCCATGCTGAACACCAACGCGCATGCGCAGAACGTCCGCACCGCTTGCTGATCCCAAGCTAAAGAGGAAGAGCCTGCTCCCTGTCGTGCCTGCCAAACCCCACCGTTAGGTGTCGTTAGCAGCGCAGCACTCACGTCATCTTTCATAATGCGCTGCAACCAGACCGACCGCCACCGGCACTTAGTTATGCGGAGAAGCAGGATCACAGGAGATGAGAGACATGCAGGGAAAACAGCATCAGGGGACATGTGAGAGTTGTGCATCCCCACATCCCTCCAACCTTCAATCACTACATATTTCGGCAAAACCTGTCACAGTCTTACATCAACATGTGCTTCGCGAACAGGAGGCAGTACAGGCAGCAGTGGCCGCACCGAGGAAACATCCACGCGCTGTCCATAACATGCAAGCTGACATTGTCTTTGGGGTGCACCGCTGGCATCAAACTGGTCACAGCAGCAGCCTATAGACTTGACGGCACAAGTCCAGGCCAGGACTCCGGAAACGGTGGCGCAGTAGACGGCACGAGCAAGTGTCGCTCGTGCCAACGCACCCTGCTGGCGAAAGCCGTAGTAGCCGTTAGTGACTGCCAACTCTTTTCCCAACTGCTGAGGGTTGCGAGCCGGACACAGGCGGCCTGTGAAGTTGCTGCACCGTGCTGGCCACAGCATCTCCATTGCCTGGGGTGGCTTGATTGTAGTCTGGGGCACCAGCAGACAATGTGCAGGAGGCAGCAAACCAGGGATGACTCCACTTACACTGTGTACACTCAACGCACTCAGCAAACACTAAAGTAGTGCAAGGGAAAGAAATTCCACATGGTACGATGTTCAGTTAAGCTAGTGAAAGATTGGGTGGCTGCTCGGATGTTAAGTTCACGAGAACAAAGCTCGCTTTCTTGAGTTGAACGAGTAATTTGAATTCGTGGAGAGGCTAACTAGAATGAGGGAAGCAAAGTGCGACAACTCAACTCCGCAGCCCACCAGGTTGTGTCCCTCCACGTGTGACGTGCGGCTTCGTAAAGCGTTAGGCCTAATGAATCGCTACTTTAACAACCGGCATCCAAAAACAACACCTGAAATGGACGCTAAACAGGCAGTTGTGAAGAGACGTCAGCTCTGTGAGGTGGCCCTACCCCACTTTGTGCCCACCGTCTCGGACGGTGTTGGAGCGCCCGGTGCCAGGCACAATATCAGACAGCCCGTAGCGGCACCCGTGGCCTGTGGCCACCTGGCTCCCAGAGCCGTGACTTCATCAGAGTCACAGAGATAGAAGAACCTATTTACATAAGAAATTCGCACCACCCATGAGGCTTCCATACTCGCTTTAGGCTTGCCAATGCTTTGCGGGCGCTAGCCCTCGCTCTTCCAGGATGCGGCCCATGTGGCTCCCGTACTGGCGAGTGTTCAACACTTGCAAAAAGGCTTAGCATGTTGAGAAGTTCAAACACACTACAGCAGCCGTCGTCTTGCTGAAGAAAGCCCACCGCCGACACTGGCGATCAAAATTCACACTAGCCCTATGCTTCATTTCAAACAAAGGTTGCTTGAAGGAAGGAAAACTGTCAAAGCTATCGTCCAATGCCCCAAGAGGTCCACAATGTGCAGCCAGATGTGGGGTCTCACCCGTGCTTTTAGGACAAAGGAATGATAACACAGTATTGCAAACAAATACAAGGGCATTTAGTGTGCCCTTTGTACACTAATGCTTGCTAGCCGACTCACAATGCACAGAACATGCCGATGGGTGCCCAATAGGTAGTCCAACTCTCCACGACTGGATAGCAAGCCACTATTTTTGTCCCATGCATGGACACCAATGCCTGTTCATTTCCGTGTACGGTCACGCGAACAGTGGTGCATTTGAACCGTCATGTTTGTCCATTATGGTGTAGGCCTCGTGAGACTGTCTCGCATGGATCGGTGCACACGCGGAATGTCCGCGCCTTGCCATTCCCAAGCCAAAGAGGATGAGCCTACTCCCTGTCACGTCCGATTAACCCCGCCTTTAGATGATGTTAGCAGCACACTCGCGCCATCTCTCGTAATGCACTGCAACCAGACCGACTGCTGCCAGCACTTAGCTACGCGGAGAAGCCAGATCACAGGAGATGTGAGGCATGCCGGGAAAACAGGATATCAGGGGATGTGTGAGAGTAGCGCATCCCCACAAACTTTGGCTAGAGCATGAACTTTTGTCAACTCTAAAACTTGTGCTGCAGTCTGCTCTCTTAACCAGTTCATTGAACATGATCTTGGAACAATTAAAGGTACACTAAAGGCAAATACTATGTCGACTTGAACTGTTTATATGCCATTCCAGAAACTTCGCAATGCTTGTGTCGTGCCAAGAAAAGACTCGGTTGACGAGAAAATTGCATTTGATAGGTCCAAATACCTTTATCGCAATTCAAATCTCCCGCCACCCAACTGGGGAGCGGTGACGTTTACTACGCCATCACCACCCTTTGCTGCCGTCAGTGAGCAAAACGGTGGCCGCCAGATGGATGTGCGTTTTTTTTTTTCACAATACTTGAAAGCGCGGCCATCTGGAAACCGAGCCAAAACAGAGTGGTGGATGTGCCACTGCGTCTGCTTTTGGTCAAGTTGCATGGACCATTCGGGCATCCCGCAGCATTACTGGAAGTGAAATTCTCTGCTACTTGCAGTTTCTGTGAGTTTCGCGAGCCAACAAAACCAGCGCAGCACTATGCAACAACAAAACTACTGAAACACGAAAGCACTGGTGGCACAGAGTCGAGCGAAAACGAGACCTTTCGACCGCCCGCACGGTTGTGAAGCGTAATGTCAGTGAGTTTTTTCTAAAGATGAAGTAGAACTGGACAAGTAGCATTTTCTTTCGTCTTATAATGTAATACAATGATGTCTTTATAACAAGTGGTTGAGTACTAGTGACATAATTATAGTGGGTAGTGCCTTCATCATAGGGCAAGTACTTGAATGTCCCGGGGGAGTCTCTAATCATGTCCTGCATTTACCTCAATTTCTCGATTACTCTATTTCAATTTCTCGAGCACTAATCTACCACTTAATATCCACCTTTAGTGTCCCTCTAATGAAGAGTATCAGAGGTCTGGGGTTTCAGGGAGCGTTTGGCTGCTTCCATCTGTACTAAGTTGTTTCTTACAGGGGCCCTGGAACACTTTTCTAACTAATCATAGAATGGCCTCACTGCTAAAGGATATTGTCTCACAAATCTCACGCTGAAAAAACTTTTCGAATTGCACCAGTACCTGGCTTTCTCTCTTTTCATCTCCACTAGCGGGCTGGAAGCGACACTGTGGAGAAACCAAGAAGGCAAAGCCCCTGCCAAAAGTGGAGTGTCACGCTGGTGAAAGCGCTCGCCACAGCACCCGTGGTGGATGTAGTATGCGGCTGTCATTTCGGAGGTCACGTGCACCAGCCGCAGCTGCGCACAGCTATGCTTGCAACACCACTCACACGGATTTTCTTATGGCCCAAAATTTCATCATTCCCATATCTTTGAACCTGTACTTGTGAGAGCTAAATTTGCTGGCACAAGCAAGTGAAAATTGCTGCTGGTTGATGAGCTTATCAAAGTCTTTCCACAGTGCTGACGTGGAAAGAGCCTCTTCAGTTGCTTTCATTGTTGAAGACATGTCTGGGTTCTGTGTTTAAAGTTTCCTTGCATGTTCTAAAGCCATGTTTTTAACCCAGTTTACCATTAAGGCATCCTCCTGGTGGTACTCTACTTTAGATGAATAGTCTAAATACATTCCCAAGCTTGCCACTTGGCCAAATGTGTAGTTCGGAAACCATGTATCTCGACACTTAGCCAAATTAGTTGCAGGCACAAAGGTTTCCACCTGGTGGCTGGTGTTGCACAGATGAATGAAGAGGCAGGACAGTGTGGGTACTTGAGTTGATAGCACCTGGTAAGCATAAGCACTAGCAGGATCCCCGTGACACTGCCCCTTCTTACTTTTACTATGCTTCACTGCACGGCAAATATGCTTTGCCATATAACACAGCTTTCCTGTGGCGAAGTGGCAGGACAATCGTGTTAAGGTTATTTTTGGGATTTTTAATTGTTAAGGCAATTGCAGCCGACAGTGGCAGTTTTCAGGGTTTTGAATATTTCGAATAGTAAAAGTGTCTTGAATCGAATCGAATATTCAAAGTTTCAAATATTTGCACACCATTCTTTATTTTGTTGCAAGCTGTATTGAAATTTCATTTCTATGATAAATAACCTGTTTGTTATGGTTGCCATATACTTCTTTCTCACAATTTGCAGTTGTCATGTTGACAGCGACTCCCCTCGCAACGAGCCTAGCTTCACAACACCAACTGCACACGGGGAAAAACCTGTAAGGTGCGTACTCTCTCATGCCGCGCACTGAGGGAAGTTCATCTTTTGTTTTATTTTGTCACCTCCTTGTTGCACACACGCAAAAAGCGTCTCCTCTTACCCCTTCAATGACAGATGGTTTTCTCATCTATGCCAAAGTCCTGCCCGGCTTGAACGTTTGACGATGCCTCTACGGCTTGCACAACTTTTCATTTGAAAGCTGCACTACACTTGCAGCACCTGTTTTGTGACATTACGGTAACACCATGCTATGGGCCACGCCGTACGTCAATACGACACGGGTCAAAATAGCAATGTCGCTCATGTGCTTCAGTTGGCTACTCATGCAGCTAATAGTGGCTGCGATACTGACTTTTCTAGATGGTGCTAGCTACGCACCGTATTTATCACTTTTAATTATGAACTGGCGAGCTTTTAAAATCTTCGAATGTAAGCCAATCCTAAAGATTAGTATATGATTATTTGAAAAAAAAACTGTTGGCCTAAATTTTAATATATACAGTACGTCCTGCAGCAGCGAGTGAATTGTCTTTCGTGCTGCCCCTATTTAAATGTGAATGTGAACTAAGCGGCTAGAACACAGTGCACACGAAGCTATCGGCACTCGACGCACTCTGTCCCCATCGCAGATCGCTTTCAAGATGTGGCCCACGTGGCCACACCATACACCGCTGCTGCCGGCGTAGAACACCCCCTCCCTCTCCTCCCCTTGGTGCCTTGCGAGCAGCAAAAGACTGTGCACTTTCTCCCTGCATTTCTCCCATGCATGCATGAGATTAAGCCATTGTCGGTTCTCTTTCACACGCTGTTACTTGCACATACAGCATAAGGCGTACAGCGATGATGTTGTCGTCCTTGGACTTTATACGGAACATCATGGCGGCGGTAATGACGAGGGCACAAATGTTCCTGGAGTGCCCATATAATTGCTGCTGCAATAAAACCTCAAAACATACTGCTGATTGATTCATTAGGAAGTATTTGCCCAATTCTAACATGCCCCTGAGTCAAATGTGCCTGCCTTCTGTGTGTCGAAAGGAGAAGACTAATGTGGACATAACATTAAAGTTCCTAAACAAAGTAGAAATCTAACACGCACCGAATTCTTTAGCAAGAAAAAAAAATTCGCAATATGTGTTGCACAGTTGCCGCCGGTTTCCTAAAGTCAGTTTTGCCACACAGTCTTTTAAAGTCAGCTTCGCCACAATAAAGCCATGTTATGTGGCTCAAATGCGTACGAACGCCATGAAAGCAGCTCTCGGCCCAATATTCTTTTTGGGAAAAAAGAAGCCGTGTATAAAAATGGGATAAATGCCATTATTGGACATTGCGAGTTACATCTTCCTAGGCATGCCGAAAATAGGCATTATCTATGGAAGGTGACGTGTGTTCAATACATTCACTGTCCTTTAAGCTCAGCTAAGACAGAGCTCCCAGTAAAGGCGTTGCTATTGGGATCACCATAAGGGTCAGGTGCGTGCTGGCTAACTGGTAAAGTTTGAATTTTCTTGCAAAGGCCAACTTTAGGATTGAAATAACGACAATTTGGGCCCATGGGCGTCAGCCAGGGCTTTCGTACAAGATCCAATTAACCAAAAATCAAATTATCTGCAGTCAAATTAATGGAAGTCTACTGTACAAGAATGACCTTTCTTCGTCTCAATTTCTGCATATTTCCATACTTTTGCCAGAGTGCTCTGAAGTGCTGTACAGTGTTGCTGTAATGAACTGCACCAGCATTTTAGCTTTATGCAGCCATTTTATTTTCTGTGGATATCCTTTTCACAGCAACCTGCAAAGTTTGGATGACACAGTGTCATGCCTTGAGGTCCGTGGCCGCAAGTTGCGCTACCTGTCCAGCTCGGACAGCTTGGATGACTCGTCTCAGGCTGATCCGGCACCCGACCCTGCAAAGCCCCCACATCCTGCAGGCATTGTGCTCACTCGACCGGGGTACTTCACTGTCCCTTCTATGGACGAGCTAGCATCTATGGTAGGCCCTGATGGACGCTGCATCGTGGAGAATTTCTGTGTGGCACGTGAGGGCTATGGCAATGTCTACTTTCCAGGCCGCACCGATGTTGCAGGTCTCAACCTTGACGATATTGGTGAGTCAGCTTATTCAGCTGGGTGCACAGTGCTTGTTGTCGGGAATCTTCATAACTTACTTGAATGCTCTTAGAATTATTTGCAGTTTTTCACTAATATTCTCCATTCGAGCAGTAAATTGAGACAGGGTTGAGGTCTTGAGTCTGAACCCTTGCTGAAATCAAGCATCTGTTCAAGAGGGTCATTATCAGTGCTCACATTTTCTGAAAGAAAGCAAACAACTTCTGGATAGTCCTTTCAAATAAGACCTAATTCCCAAAATGAGCACATCATTATGAAGCTTACTGCTGCTAGGTCATTGGAAAGGTATAACTATGTAATGAGTGCACGTTTGTCCTCAGTAGTGAAGTGCACTTGTGGATGAACACGTGTGTTCACCTGTGTTTCAGTCCTCCTTCCCACAGTGAACTGAAAAAATGTGTGTACTTAATATGTTACAGTGAAACCTCGTTAAACCATAGTTGGCCGACAAGTGTTATTTTCATTTGGTGCCGCGGCGGCCTAGCAGCGACAGCGACCTCAAACTTACTGAAGCTGCGAGCCAGCTTTTCAGCCGGCCCCCTCTTCTCGGTAAATGCTCGCATGGCACATTCCTCGTTGGCGTTACGTAATCTCCGTGCACACGCGCGGTAGCGCTGCAGAAGTCGCGGGGTGCCTTTTTCATTGCAGGGTGCTGTTCTCGTTGCAACGATTGCATTCATGGGGCTGACATAACGCGCAGCTTCTGCCACTGTCGGGCCTGAATCGCCCGTGCTGTCGCTTTCCGTGTCGTCCTCATCACTGTTGCTAGCCGACACTTCGGCAACTACAGAGGCAACGATGACGAAAAGTCGAACCTCGCAGCCGACATCTCTTCGCGGTCGCAGCAGCGCTGCCACGCAACTTCTTCGCATTCCAAATGCCACACACCATAGTCAACAGCAGATCCCTGTTGCGTGCCAGCGCCGACTTCTTCGTGCCACGTTTGATAGCATGAACAATGTCTAATTTTTCTTCTATGCTGAGCATGCGGCGTCTTTTTTATTTGAGCTTCGGCATGACGCGAGTCCTCGCTTGCGTGACGCCACAACGCTCCCTGGCACGCCGCTGAAATGATGTTGATGTTGATGTGGCTTCACGCGCAAATTCACAGGGCGCTTGGAGGCCAATGTTCCGATCTCTGAGAATAGTTGTTCTGCCGGGCCACCCGACGGAGACAACGCATTGCCGTGTTTGCGTGACGAAAAGTGGAATCACTACGTGCTAACCGATTTGTATGCAATAATTTGGTACGGTTTATGCATATACAAAACACATTATGTTGAATGACCTCTGAGTCGGGGATTTGACTTTACTACTTTTAAGGCGAAACTACTGTTTAAGCAGGTACGGTTTAACGAGGTTTTACTGTAATGCAATTAGCATTCTTTGAGAACTTCATTTTCAGAGACCTATCTGCCTGTCTATCTAGCCAGTTTCCAGTCATCTTGGGCCACTAGGTATTCCAGGGTTTAATGGGTAGATCAGCAGGCTGCTGGGCTGTGGAAACAGGGTTTGAAACCTACCATTTGACCAACTTGGGTCACTGTTTATGTGCCACTTTTCAACGAACCTCTTTCAGGCCAACTTGAGTGACTACTAGGTATGCACCACTGTGTATTTGCCACCCGTCAATGAACTACTTTTACACACACTTGATTAACTGGGTATGTGCCGCTGTTCATTGACAAACAAAATCATAAACACTTTTGAGGGGGCTGGGCTTAACAAAGGCACATGATATATATTCAGGCACTCTGGTCTGAATACATATTCATGCATGCACCAAGCGCGGACTTCATGCCTTCAGTGCTAGATGACGCACATTATTCAGTGGGAATAAGGCCCCTAAATAAAATACAGGTAGCGCCATTTCCTCTCTCCTCCTCTGCACCGATGTTGGCTCCCCCTACGCAGAGCCTAACTAGGAGACGCTGTCCGAATGAAACGCTGTTGCTACATGTCGCTCACGCTTTTGAGGCCGTATTTTGATCTAATTTTTTAAACGATATATTGTGACTGGCGGACGAAACATCAAGAGAAGGCCGTCTGAATGTTGCTGAACTTGGTTGGCTCGGTTGGCTCTACTTATTTGTGCTGCCTCTCTCGTTTAAGAGCCAACAAAGCGGCGAGAGCACAGCGTTTCAGCTGTGTCTCAGCAACGCCGCACTCAGCCACTTTTCCAGATCGCTTTTCAAGACACGTGCCTGCTCGTCTCTCTGTAACGCTAATGAGAACACAAAGCGCAAACCCATATCACATGTCGGCAGTCTTTTTCAGCATCACAGATCGCTTTCAACGTATGGTCGCCGCGCTGTCACCGTTTCGTAACGTATGGCGATACACTCAAAAGGTGCTGTTCGCATACACTGAGGCCAAACAACGACAATGTGTTACCCGCCGTGGTTGCTCAGCGGCTATGGTGTTGGGCTGCTGAGCACAAGGTCGCGGGATCGAATCTCGGCCACGGCAGCCGCATTTCGATGGGGGTCAAATACGAATACACCTTTGTACTTAGATTTAGGTGCACATTAAAGAACCCCAGGTGGTTGAAATTTCTGGAGTTCTCCACTACGGCGTGCCTCATAATCAGAAAGTGGTTTTGGCAAGTAAAAGCCCATGATTTAATTTTTTTTAACGACGA